>NC_080678.1:14470515-14773545 GCF_030445035.2 Dasypus novemcinctus
GCACAGGGCAGGGTCAGGGAAGCTAAGAAAAATGGCCCAACAGGTGAGTATCCCTTCAGCCAGGTAGACAGAGAACACCAAAAGCCTGTCCCCATCCTGAAGACGAACACACCAGGACCACACAA
The DNA here is from genome assembly GCF_030445035.2 of Dasypus novemcinctus. Taxonomy (NCBI): domain Eukaryota; kingdom Metazoa; phylum Chordata; class Mammalia; order Cingulata; family Dasypodidae; genus Dasypus; species Dasypus novemcinctus. The sequence continues at coordinate 14,470,641 of NC_080678.1, forward strand.
GTAGCTGCCCTTACCTCCACAATCTCTCCCAGGTCCAAAGCTGCTTTACCAGGGTCTTAATGTGCCCTTGTTCTTGTTTATATGGCATGCAACCAGCTCAAGACTTGACCACGCTAAAAGAAAAATCACTTCTGTAACTTTGTAGAAGTTAATTTCAATGTGCTAAATTTACTTTTGTTTTTATGTTTTTCACTCATGCAGATGCTGGGGCCTGGACTCCAGATGTGAGCCCCACCCCTCCAGGTAGGTTGGACTGTGTGAACTCCCACTCTCTGCAAAGGTAATAAAAATCTGACCTCGACCCTGGCCTGGGGGATAACGGCCTAGACTACTGATTTCCAGTGCTGGCCACATACTAGAATCACCCAGGTAGCATTTACAATTCCAGATGCTCAGGCTGCACCCCAAACCAGTCACATCAGAATCTCTAGGGTGGCCCCAGGCATAGTCATTTTAAAGCTCTCCATGGGAATCCAATGTGCAGGCAAGCTTGAGAACTAGTGCCTCAACAACAAGCTAAAACCCACATTGCCCAAATGCATGGTGCCCAACAGTCTTCTCTCTGGATGACAAAGCAAGGAAAGGCAGGAGAGGAAAGGAGGAGAAAGGTTGCCTCTTGGGACATGGCTTAGAAAATCAAAACATGCAGGAAAACAAAGGTGTCATTGAATGCCAAGAATAGACTGATGGTGAGAAATTAGCTGCTTGGGGCTCTGCTGTGGGCCTCCACACCTCAGCCAATTCAGTAGGGGTGGGAAAGAGGAAACCTTCTTCAGGCAACCTACTCAACATTACAGAGTGGCTATGACCTTCCAAACTCGCGATTCCAGCCGGATTCAGAGTACCTGTGTTCCTGCTTCTATAGCCACCCTGCTCCCTGGGAAGGGGTCTCAGCTGCTCACACCCCTGGCCTCTGGCACCCTGAGCACTGCCAAGCCTCTTTCTCCCTGCCTCTGCCCAGTGACGGCTGCCACCACTGCCCCTGGGGGGGGGGGAAAGGTCAGGGACACACCCTGTGGTGTCTTGGAGCAAGGGAAGATGGCAGCTGTACCCTCTGGGCTTGTAGCACCATGGTACCCTTGGTGGGACACTCGGCTGGAGCCTCTTGTCCTCTCTGAGCAGGCACCTGCATCCTAGAGTGGAGGCTGCTGTCCCCTGGGGCTTGCCCCTCTGCTGGGTTGGGGTGGTAGGCCCGTGGGAAAGTGAGATTGGTTTCTCCAGCCCAGGCCACGGCCCTGCATTTTCATTTTGCACTGGGCCCCAGTCCTGGAGAGGAGGCATGACACAGCACCTTTTGTCAGGGATCACAAACAGCTGAGCTCTGTCAGCTGGCCTGTCCCATCTTCCTCAGGGCTCATCAGAGAGCTCTGTGCCAAGGTCCTCTGGGATCCTAGGGTTTCAAACCTCAAGGCTTTTCTCTGCCTTAATATCCCTTTCTGATGCAGATATACACAGCTAATGGGAAAGAGAATGGGTCATGGGATAAAAGAAACTAGAGGAGAAAGGGACTCATCGATGTCTAAATAGAATTCCACTCTAAACATCAATTCAGCTAACCAGTTATTCGTGCAGCATTGTGTACCTACTTAGGCCCAAAAAGGAAGGATTTTGTCATTCAATTCTCAGAAAGAACTCTCTTGTATTAAGCACTTTAACTAGAGAAAAATGAGACACTTCAGGTTGAAAGAATTCTTTCTTCTGCTATCAAACACCCTTCCTGGCAAAAGCCTGAGCAGAGCAGTCGGTCAGTGGCATCTTCAGCTTCACTGTCCTTCAACTTGCAGTGAGGTTGACAGAGGAGGGACATTGAGAAGCAGGAATTCTCCAGCGCAGTCCATCCATTTGCTTCAAGCTCCTTCCCCACTAAGCCCTTAGGGTAAAATTCAAACAAGTACCACATTCCAATAAAGCCTGCCCTGCAGTGAGAACTGAGGATACATCTAGAATACTAAGCAGTAAGCTATATCGTCATCAAAGCCAAAGGACCACCTGAAAAGAGCAAGAAGGTGCCCTTGAGCCTGACTTTTCTCATCTAGGCTTTCAACTGCTGGGGTTTTTCCTTCCTGGATTTCAGGACTCAGTTACTTTCTACAGACTCATAGACACGGCCATTAGCCTGATGATGTCACTGTGGGTAATTCCTAGTGACCAGCTGATCTCAAGACAGCCCTTAGTGGACCTTATCAAGTAAGAGAGAACAAGTCCTGTAACTCAGCGTCGTCTGGGGTTTCCTGGTGAATCGATGGAGAGAGGGGAAAAGGTCCATCCTTCATCATGCCTGCACCACTTGTCACGACTCGAGGAGTAGTAGGCTCATCCCTTTGCACGCGAGTGTAAGATGATTTTATGGTGCTCAGGGGTCTCCTGATTTTCTGTGATTCTGAGTTTTGCAGCTGCCATCCCTCAAGCCCCTGTTCCACAAGGTAACTCATTTTCATTGAAAGTGTAACCTGTAAGTATTCAATCGAATGGTCACTTTGATAAGTCATGAAAGCAGAATAGACGTCTGTCTTTCCCCAGTCGCATAAGAGGAAGGATGAGTGAGGTGGACCCCTCACAAATGGGTGGCTTGTCCACATCTGAACTGAGCTGGTTTGCCAAGCAAGGGACGGGGGAAGGCATTCATGAAGTTGAGGCAGAACCCCCCACACTTGCCACATACGTATGTTCAATCCCGTTCCCATCCCCACTGCAATCCACTGCAGGAGCTGCGCCCGCCCCCCCGGGCCTCCACCCTCCTTCCCCCTCAGTCCCTCTGGCTAGTATCAGTACAGTCACTCCCACTAGCCGTGCCACAGCTGCATCCACACCAGCAGGGTCCCCCGTGTTGTGAATCCGGACTGTTGAGATGGATGAGATTCTGGATTCTGTCCCTGGGGAAATGCAAGGTGCAGGCCTGAAGAAGCCACCGTGGGTCCCTCGTCTGCTCCTACAGGTGGAAGTACCGATTGTGGTGGAGTCATTTCCAGTCTCTCCGGCTCCTTCTCGAGTCCTTGGTATCCGACAAACTACCCTACTGACATGGAGTGCGTCTGGGTGATCCACGTGGCTGAGAAGTTCCACATAGAACTGACGATCCCAACCCTGAGGTAAGCAGCTTGGCCCTTCACCTCACAGGCCAGACTAGACTTGAATCCATGTTTTCCTCAAAGAGGTGGCCCTGTCCATGGGACGGATCCTTCTGGGTGGGAATCTGTCTAGTCATCTGGGCTTAGAGAGTCCTTTAATCATTTAGTTCCACTTCCTAGGCAGTGCCTAAGTGCCCCATGAGCATCCCCAGCCCTCAGCTGGAGATGCCCCTGGGGATACCCCGTCCCTTCACCCTCAGCCGGCTCCACTTTGACGCGCAAGCGTCTCCCTCTGTTCTTTCTCATTCCCACTGAATGACCTTCGTTCTTCCCAGTAATACTGGACAAAACAAAGCCAGTTCCTCTTCTCTTCAAGAATTTGTACCATGTCCTCCTAAGATTGTTCTTCTACAGATTAAACAGCCACAGCTCACTCATTGCTCCCATCAGGTACCATGTACTTCCTACCTCTTTCTCGAACTATCCCCCATTTTTAAAGGAGTCACCCTATTTTAATGCGTATTTATTTATATACATATATATTCATATGCACATACATATACACAGCTCACTTTTTTATGAATATGGCATTACCTCTCCTAATAACGTTTACCCCAGTTTCAACTTTCTGCGGACTTTGTCAGGGTTTATCCCAGACATCTGCCCCTGCTTTCCATTTGTGTTCATTGACTACAGTCATCAAAGGCCTGGATGGTTAAATGCTGCCTTCAAAAAATGTAAAATGCTTAAAAATAAAAAAACAACAACAAAGTAAAATGGATAGGCAGTGTAGAGAACGGCAGATCCAATTAGATTTATCTGGTAGCTAGAATTCCTTTTAAATATAGAGGGCACACAGCTATGTCAAGGGCATTATGTATTATGAGCAAAATTTATTTCTCATTCGTTCGTTCATTTATCATTCATCCATGGGAATTGGGAACTCCATGTTTAAAATCTATGAAATTCGCATGTCTAGTATTTTGGGATACAGAGAATCACTTAATCACTTTATCACTTCTGGAAAGTGGTCATTCCAAACAGCTCTAATGGCGCACACTCCCTGTAATCTCAAACTTACTATTCCAACATGTGTTCTGCTATAATATTGGAGCGCACAAATAAAGGAGCTGGTAAACATGTTGCCTAAACCCAGAGCTTAGTTGCTGATTTGCGGGTTTTGATGTTTTTAAGTCTAGGTTTATTTATATTTGTTTTGTCCTTCTCAGGACATTAAGTTAGTTACTATGGAAACCAGTGGTTCTCAGCTGGGGGGTGATTTTACCCTCCAGGGGGCAAGTGACAACATCTTGAGACATTTTTGATTGTCGAGACTTGGAGGCAGAGGGGAATACCACTGGCATCTAGCAAGTAAGGTCAGGGGTGCTGCCAACTACCCTGCAACGCACAGGTCAGCCCTCACCACAAAGAATTATCTGGTTCAAAATGTCAATAGTATTGGAAAACGGACTTGGCCCAGTGGTTAGGGCATCCATCTACCACATGACTCGTGTGGAGCTGGCCCACGCACAGCGCTGATGTGCGCAAGGAGTGCCCTGCCACGCAGGGGTGTCCCCGCGCAGGTGAGCCCCACGCGCAAGGAGTGTGCCCCATAAGGAGAGCGGCCCAGCACAAAAAAAGTTCAACCTGCCCAGGAATGGTGCCGCACACATGGAGAGGTGACACAACAAGATGACACAACAAAAAGAAACACAGATTCCCGTGCCATTGACAACAATAGGAGTGGACAAAGAACACGCAGCAAATAGACACAGAGAACAGACAACTGGGGTGGGGGGTGAGGAGAGAGGGAGAGAAATAAATAAATAAATCTTTAAAAAAGAATGTCAATAGTATTGAGAAACCCTGGTTTACCCTGAAGCAGGCTCTGTTATTTGATATCACAAGAGCTTTGTTTCACCCTCCATTTGTAAAAATTACATATGTATGTAAAGTGTGCTGTTTCATTCTTGCAAGTGGCATGTGTCCAGTTTTCTGATGAAATGATTTCTGAGTTTGCATGTCACCTGTTACTGCCACACCACTATCCGCTTACACACAAATGTTAGCAGTTGCTTTTTCTTAAAAACTTTAAGGGCTAGTTCAAGGTCCTGGGTTTTTATTTCATTGGAACAGATATGTTTTGCCCTGAGCAGCTTTTCTAGTCCAGTACTCAGTTTGTGTACTAATTATATTCACTGTGCATGTATATATTTCTAAAGCACATGACATGTGCGTCAAAGGCTACTCACTCTTATTTAAATGCAAGTGTTCATATCTCACAACTTTATCAAGTTAAGAAAATGTTGATGTTCTTTAAATGTGCATTTACTGAGCACCTACTCTGTCTGGGCCCTAGTCGAGGGCTGGACTTACCGTGCCAAACAAGACAGATAGACAGGATCCCAACCCTCATGGACTTTACCTTCTAGATATGGAGACAAGTAGTACTCAAGAAACCAATAAATAAAGAGGACAGCATCAGGTAGGGATAAGTAGGTAAGTGCTATGAAGACAACTCCTACACACACATATACGTGGAAGGAGGACAGAGAGTGAAGGGGAGAAGTCCGTTAGTAGGATGCGCAGGGGCGACTTGGCTGATCACTGAGTTGGATGAAACACATCATAAAAACCCTCAGTTTGAACCAGACTATTGTGTGGCATTGGCAGAAAGAGTCCTGCCCAACAGGCCCTCAGAGCTTGCATGCTGTCCCCATTTCCCACTGCTCAAGACCTTTCTGAGTTTTACTCAGTGGGAGGAGCATTCAGAAGAATAGACACCCAAGAGGTGTCTAGGACAGCGGGCTACTTTTCCCTTTTTTTTTTTTTTAAGATTTATTTATTTATTTATTTCTCTCCCCTTTCCACCCACCCACCCCGGTTGTCCACTCTGTGTCTATTTACTGCATCTTCTTTGTCCGCTTTCTGTTGTTGTCAGCGGCATGGGAATCTGTGTTTCTTTTTGTTGCATCAGCTCTCTGTGTCTCCATGTGGGCAGCACCATTCCTGGGCAGGCTGCACTTTTCTTTCACGCTGGGTGGCTCTCCTTACGGGTGCACTCCTTGTGTGTGGGGCTCCCCTACGTGGGGGACACCCCTGCGTGGCAGGGCATTCCTCGTGCGCATCAGCACTGCACGTGGGCCAGCTCCACACGGGTCAAGGAGGCCCAGGGTTTGAACCGTGGACCTCCCATGTGGTAGACAAATGCCCTAACCACTGGGCCAAGTCCGCCGCCTACTTTTCCCTTAACCATCTGCAAACTAATGTCAGTTGAGATCACTTGTGCTTCAAGATGTACACAAATTGTGCTTAAGCCTCTGCCACCACCCCATCCCCCATCCAGTGCTAAGTCCAAAGTTCTCCCTAAGATTCTTCAATCCCCAGGGATTTCCATTCTCATGATCATTTCTTATTTTGATTTCCTCTTCCCATGGAAACTAGCTAGAGTCTCCTTCCACTGTTCCCCTCTCCTCTCTGCCCTGCACTGACCTTATGTGAAACATGACCCCTTTTCCTTATTCCCATCTTCCACCCCACACAAAACACCACTTCTGCAAGGCATTCAGTGTGGGGCAGCAGTCACTTAAGATTTGGAGTTACAGAAGAGGGGGTTATACATTGCAAGCAAAGAACTTAAAATTGAATATTAGACACCATGTAGCCAAGCTCTTTTGCCAACCATCCCTGTTCAGAATTTCCTACTAGCTACATTTCTCTACAGACTCAAGCCTTCTCCAAATTTCTCATCTTCCCCCTGCCCCCAACCTTATTCTTTCCCTTTTCCTCTCTCCGATTCAGTTCCATCTCCAATTTTCTCTCCCCTTTTTAAGCAGAACAAACTTGCTATCCCTTTGTTTCCTTGATTCCTTTAAGGCAACACCTAAAAAGCCTCCTCTTTCATTCCTAAAATAATCTATCAGTGTACTTCTCTTAACCAAGAGACTTTCCCCCCTAAGGAAATTTTGGGTCAGCCATTAAAATAATTTTTTAAGTGCTACCATTCTCATATCAGTCATCCATCCATCTTACCCTTTTCTCAGGCCCATAAACTGATCATTGTAGTGCAGTACTCTGTGTGCTGCATCACCGAGCCCCGGCTACATGGCAGGTAACTAAGCACTCTGCACATGCCATTTTGTTTCAGCTTGGCTATGAATATAGCCCCATCTCTTAACATAAAGAAGGGAGGGACTACCTCTGCCTGGGATATGAAGAAAGGAAGGAGTTGAGTTGGGGACAGTGACACAAAGTGGTGACATTGGAATAGGACCTTAAAGAATGAGTGGGTGAACACCATGTAGCAGGGAACCATAGGGAACCAGGTGTGTTGACCAATGTGTCTGCAAGGAGATGAGGCTAGAGGTAGGACTGGCCTGATGAAAATGTCAAAGCTAAGAAGTTTGGGCTTTACACTGTAGGGAGAGTTTGAAGGGTTTTAAGCCAGTCAGCCACATGATCAGATTTGCCATGTAGAAAGTTGACCCTCAAGGTAAAGGGAGAGAAGGTTTTAAGCGGGAGAGACCAAAAGCCAAGAGGCCACTGAAATGGACCAGGTGAGGATGCTGAAAGGAGAGGAGGTGCCTCAAGGGAGCTGGAAGTGGTAAAATCGACTGGACCTGGTGACTGGAGGGTGATGGGAATGTGTGGTTGGAAGGAGGTGGCAGGGTTGGAAGCAGGTGGCAGGGTTGGAAGGAGGGGGCAGGGGTGATTGCGGTCTCTGGATGCTATGTCAGAATGATGAATTTAATGTAAAACCTTCCCATGGGTTCCTTTGGAAAGATTAACTTTGCCCTCACCTCCGCAGATTGGAGGACATCTCTGGGTGCCCTTACGACTTTATTGAAGTGTTTGATGGACTGCAAGTTGCCTCACTGTCCATGGGCAGATTTTGTACTGGGGCAGAGCTCACGTTCCTCTCCTCTGCCAACATCATGACCGCGGTATTCAGAAGCGACGCCATGATCACCAACACGGGGTTTTATGCGCTGTACAGCGCCATTCAGCAAGATGAAAGAGAAAGTGGTGGGTATCCTAACCCGTACTGTGGAGAGAGGTGAATCTAATTTGGGTTCTTCCCCTTTAGAAGGGGAAATGCAGGGTTCCCCTTCATCATGACATCCACTAGGACACTAAAAGCCCCCCAGCCCCCACCCTTCATCCCTGTGCTGCCGCTGTCACTTTCCTCCACCAAAACATCCTGGCTGAAGGAGCAGGTGGCTGATGCCTCAGCTCATGCAGTGGCTGTATTTATAGATGCAGGACCCTAATGAGGGCTGAGGGACTCCTCCTCCTCTAACAGAAGAGAAAATGCAATCAGGTAAGTCAGAAGGAAAACAGCGAAGAAAAAGTCCTTCTCGAACAAAGGTATCTCCAAACAGCTAGCACCAGCCCACTTGCTGCCAGCAAATTCAAATCAGAAATCATCCAAAATCCTTGTAGGCTCTGCAGCAGGATGTGGGGAGCATTCCTGAGCTGTCCGTGGCTTATGATTAGAGTGCGCATTCAATTACCCTCCAGCCAGGATACTGCTGGGAGTTAGAAGGCACTCTAAAATAATGAGCCACTACTAATCGATCTGCAGCAGCCGTCAACCAGGACTGTCCCAGGAAAATCAGGACTTAGAGTCCTGAGTGTCCTGCCTAGAGTGCTACAGGACAATGTGCCCACTCGCTGGAAGGAGTTTTCCAGCCGCAGATGCTCCTGGAGTGTGGGGCAGCTCCCCAGCTCAGGAGCTCCTGTCTTCCTGTCCCCAGGTGTGTCCCTGCAGCTGGTGAACGGCCGCCACAGGTGTGAAGGCCGGGTGGAAGTCTCCTACAGCGGTACCTGGGGCACCGTGTGCGATGACAGCTGGGACCTGATGGACGCCCAGGTGGTGTGCCAGCAGCTGGGCTGTGGCGAGGCCCTGTCGGCCCCGGCTCAGAGCTACTTTGGCGGGGGCACAGGCCACATCATGCTGGACGATGTGCAGTGCGTGGGGAGCGAAGCCAAGGTGTGGCAGTGCAAACATAACGGGTGGCTCACCCACAACTGCGGGCACCACGAGGACGCCAGCGTCATCTGCTCAGGTGGGTGCCCAGCAGCCCACAACAGGCCTCTGCAGGGACAGAGTCTCAGCTGCCAGCAAGCAGCCTTTGGGAGGGAGTTGTCAACACCAGCAGGCAATTGCTCGGAGACCAGCCCTCGGCTTCAAGTCATCTATAAGGAAATTTGCTTAAATTTGCTGTGTCGGCAAAATAGTCGTAGGCTTCATCTGAAAATCGATAGTCATTACATAGAGGGTTGATACCACCAGACATTCCCTTCCTGTGATGCTTGCCGCCATGCTTCTGACAATCCCCTCTGAATAGATCCAGTAGCTGGTGTCCAAGGAGTGCTGCACCCATGCCAGGCGCCGGGCCACACCCGGTGCAGTCGTAATCTCATTTACTCTCCCAGCCTCAGATGCTATTGGAATCCTCTCTTGACGGCTAAGGTAGCAAAGGCACATCCAAGGTGGCACCCAGGCCCGTACTCTACACGCATTATCCCCCCAGGGACTTAGTTAGCAGCTGTGCTCCACTCTGACTATTCCACTTCTGTTCCTAAAGACAAGGACATCCCCACACTGACCCGAAGCAAATGAGCGGCACGTTTCGTTTGAGCTGTCACGTGGCTGAAAGGCGAAGTGTGCCCCCTCACCCAGGGGCACTGGCGGGGGCTGCCACTCTTTTACCCAGCGTCCAGGGCTGTGGATCCCACTTCCCCAGCTGCCCAGGACCGAACATTTTTGATCATGGAAAAAGTGCCTGACTTTTTGTTTCTATGGATTATGCGATGTCTTACTCAGTCCGTTACTGTCTTTGAACAGGTGCTGATGGCAATCCCAAAGTAGGCCCAACAGGTATTGCTTTTCCTTACAATTCAACCAGTCACCAGGTCCCTGGTGTGTGTGATTCCTGCCTATTGTTTAATCCCGGGGTTGGAGCACGGTCCATTAAATACTCTGTTGCTAATGAACAGAAGCAATGCAGTCCGCTGGGTTGACAGCATGGTGGGGTTGGGGGTGCAGCAGAGGGCAGGGAGAGAGGTAGGACAGGTAGTTAAGGTTCACCAGAACTGACCACTGGGATCCCTGGCGTCAGCACCTACAAGGAAGAGAGCGCCAACTACCTGCACTGCTGCGCACACAGTGAGGTGTAAGGAAACGGAAATCCCAGGGACGGCCCTAACTAGCAGGCGTGCTGCACCATCTTCACACTTGGTGTGCAATTGTCCAACTTCTTGGGGAGACAGAGTCATCTCTGCCCATGGGGGCACAGAGAAATCATCTCCTAGCTTTCAAGCATCGACGTTTTTTAGTATGTTAGAGGATGGATCTGGATAAAATTCTTACTCACAGCATCATGTTTGCTCTAGGTATCTCCATAGACTCGAGTGGCGACAACTCCCCAGGTACTTATGTTTTACGTAAACTCTTTCCATGGCTTTATATTTTTTGCTTTCAGTTTTAGCACTTCTTGTGACTAGATGAGTGTTCTTTCTCCCTTTTATTTATGAGAAGCTGCTCCAAAGAGGGTACTTTGACAAATTCTCCAACAGATCCAATATTTCACCCATAAAATGACTGCGTAAAGCAATCTTGGTCTTGATCTCAGTTAGGAATTATATGTAACGCAACTGGGGCTCTTCTATACAAGCTATTTTATAACACGCCATACTGGGAAAGGATACTTTGGCTAGTTTGTCTTTGCACCACTTTTACTAAAGTGCATGTTTAGACCCCTCTGTGTAAATGAGTTCGTTGAGCCCTTTCAACTGTTTGTAATATGTCACTATCCTTTTCTCCTCACAAAAACCCTGTGTATTTATTACCATGTGACCCAGCAATTCCACCCCTAGGTATGTAGCACAAAGAATGGAAAGCAGGGACTTGAACAGATACTCATACAAGGTTCATAGCAGCATTATTCGCAATAGTTAAAAGGTGGAAGCACCCCAGGTGGCCACCAACAGATGACTGGATAAACAAAATGTGGCATACCCATGCAATGGAATATTATTCAGCCATGAAAAGGAATGAATCTCTGATATATGCTGCCACATGGATGAACCTTGAAGACATCATGCTAAGAGTAACGAGGCAAACAAAAAAAGACAAATGTTGTATGATTCCACTTGGGTGAATTATCTAAAATAGGCAAATTCATAGAAACAGAACGTAGATTAGTGGCTAGCAGGAGCCAGGAGGGCAGGAGGGTTGGAGAGTTATTGCTGAACGGGTACAGAGTTTCTGTTTTGAGTGATGAAATATTCTGGAAATATTATAGATAGTGGTGATGGTTGCACAGCCTTGTGAATGGAATAAATGCCACTGAATTGCACACTTAAAATGGCTGAAATGGAAAATTTTATGTTTTATACATTTTGCCACAACAAAAATTTTTCCAAAAATCCCACAACTTTGACAGGGCACATGAAATGCTCTTCATCTGCCAAAGGACAGGGGCGTCTCAGAGCACATTCTTCAGTTATCGGCAAAAGCAGTCCTAGAACAGGTTTTCCCTCCTGCCTTTGCTTCATCCCCTACTGACCCCTCTGAAAACACTGGCCGAGGTCAACATTATCTTCTCACAGGGTTTCTTCACTGTTTCTCACAGATGAAAATTTCCATTGCGGTGGTTTGCTCACAAGTAAATCGGGCTCATTCTCCAGCCCTTGGTATCCTAAATATTATCCGTTGAATGTGGTGTGTGCCTGGGACATACAAGTGGATATCGGGGCTCATGTCAAACTTACATTTGACGTGGTGAAGTGAGTAAATATTTCCTCCTTTTCCTATCATGTTTCCTTAGTAATGCACACCAGTTTTACACCCCATCTGTACCCTGAAAGAATGCTCTTCCACATTTAACTCTCAAAAGTGAGATAAGTCTTTGGAGTACTTTGCAGTAACATTAGTCAGAATTTTAAAGGCACAGAACTTTTAACCCAGCAATTCCAGTTCCGGGAATCTGGCTACAGAGAGAGCCTCCTGTCACAGAGGATGATCATGGCAGCCTCGTATGTAGCGAGCGATTGGAAACAGCCTAATTGCCCCCCAGTAGGGGAGCAGTAAAAGAGATTTGGGTGCATCCATGTATTGCTGGCGCTCACAAGGTGTGTTGGTATGGAATGATCGGCAAGAAAATCATGCTCAAGGGGTACAGGATGCTGCCATTTGTGCTTAGACCGCCTCAGAGAGGAAATGAAAAGAAACTGTTCAGTGTAGCTATTTCTGTGAAGGGGAGATTTACTTTTCACTGTGTAACCAATGCTTAAATTCTAGCCCATGGACTCAAAATACATATTCAGAAAATAAAATTGAATTAAAACTTTAAAAATTGAAAGATTTTTAGAGACAAGAGGATACGTACTGCCCATGTAAATGGGGTCATCATTTCCTCTTTCCTGTGGGAAAAGATGTAGGTTTTAGACAGCTTTTCTAGCCGCCTTCCTGCACCACTCTGGGCAATACCTAGCGGGAGAAAAGCCGCCAGTGCCTCGTGTCTGAGTGTTATCCTTGCTCTTCGCTGAATGGAAAACTTCTATGGGTGTCCGTACGACTTCATTGAAGTCTTTGACGGGCGGCAAAGCGAATCCTTCTCCCTGGGGAGGTTCTGCTCTGAAGCAACCCCAGTCTTCATCTCCTCCTCCAACCGCATGACCGTGGCGTTCCACAGCGACGCCGTTACCACCAACATCGGCTTCCTGGCGTCCTATGAGTCTCTTGTGCCAGATGGAAACGATACTGGTAGGTCCATTGGTCATTTTAGCCCCTGGTCCATGCTGGGTGTTGAGGGTGAAAGGCAGAGGGCAGGCGCGGCCGGCTGGACACCCGGGCTTTGAAAGGGCAGGTGTGGTGTCCCGGGTTCTGTCGTTTACTCCCAAGATGAGACCTGGTGAAAGTGGTCGAGCATCTAACACTGTCACGGAAACGAGGTGTGCACAGTGTCACCCGATGTCAGAGGCACATCACACCTGTTCCGGGAAAAGATGCATGACTTCCGCCGTCTTTAAGCCTGTGTCATGCAAAACGCACACGTGTCTCCTCTCACCTGGCTTAAAGAGCCCTATTCCACTCTCAGGGCGGGAGCAGCCAGCCTGGGCGTGCGCGGGGCTTCGCGCTTAGCCCAGGCCTTGCCGGGGCCTCCTTTGATCTCTGTGAAATAGACGATTGACCCACCTGGGGAAAGACCTTTACGTTCTGTTAACTGGCATTGACGTGAGAGCCCAATCCCTGAGGACCTTCGTAGCCGGCTTTACCTCACAGTGCGTCTCCCCCCAAGTCTAAAGGATGGAACCCCCAAAGCCAGCCAACTCAGGGGGCTGCCCAGGCCGCCCTCCGGCACAGCGACGAAGGGGACGCAGGGCAGTGACCAGAGCGTGTGTGGTTTCCCAGATGTGGCCCTCAGGCTGGCCAACGGCAGCCACCGGTGCGAGGGCCGCGTAGAGCTGCACTTCAACGGCAGCTGGGGGACGGTGTGCGACGACGGCTGGGACCTGCGTGACGCCCAGGTGGTGTGCAGGCAGCTGGACTGCGGCCAGGCCATGTCTGCCCTCGGCCAGGCCCGTTTTGACCGCGGCGTTGGCCCCATCGCGTTGGATGACGTGGAGTGCACGGGAAATGAAACCCGACTGTGGCAATGCCTGCACGGCGGCTGGTTCTCCCATAACTGTGGCCACCACGAGGACGCTAGCGTCATCTGCTCAGGTGGGCGCTGGCCCTGCAGGCTCTGGGGGTCTTCCACCCCACTGAACTTAGAGCAGAAGGGAAGGTGGGGTGGGGGCCTGTTGTCCAAACCTCAGTCAGATGCCCCTGCACATCCCTGCCGTATCTACATACTGCCCAGACCATAATTGTCTCTTAATGCCAATAGGCCATGCCTAAAGACAAACACGGTGGCAATAAAACCATGCTCAATCATTTTAAAATTCAAATAAACAAGGAGCTACTTAATCTGATCTAATCAATTCATGCCTGAGTACATCTCAAAATATCCTTAATCAGAACGGAACTAAATATACATTTTTGAATTTTAATAGGATAAATGCACAACTCTTAAAATAGAAGATGCATTGCCTCGATCCTTTCACATTCCACCAGTGATAGGAGGGACTCCTTTGGGAAGCATCCTTTAGTTGAACGCCCTCCTTTTACAGGAAACAAAGCTCTCTCCCGGTCACCAAGCTGGGAGCCCATATCCTGTTGGGCTCTTCTTCCTCAGTTTTACTCCAGCTGAGTTTCTGCAAATAAATTCAGTCGTTGGAATGAAAAGCCTTGACTTTCTTGGCATCCTCTGGGTTTGACTAGGAAGTGGCAAACTGGGTTATGAGCTAGATGTGGCAGCAACCCTCTGAGATAGGAAGAAAAGGACAAGGATGGGGGTTGGGGGAAGACATGCTGGAACGTTCTAAGGGGAGAGAACAGTGGTCAAGGACAGAATCCCTGTTCTTAGTAAGGCAGGAGCTAAAGTCACAGGCCGTGTGTGACGTCAGAGGACAGGCTGGGGGCTTAAACACAGGAGATGTTTGGAACCAGGACCCAGGGCAGAGCTGGGGGAAGGAGGGCTGGGAGGGGTGGGCCAGAGGTCAATGAAAGGGTCACCAAGCAGGAGCTCCAAGTTCCCTTGGCATCCTGGCCCTGGAACTCCTGACTCAGCTCCATAGCCCACTCAGGGCCCTTTGGCTGCCTCCGTGTGGCTGAGGATGCCAGGGTCCGTCCTTGAGATGAACAAGGGCATGTGCCCTTTGAGAACTGCCCTTTACTCTCAGAGGGAAGACACTCACTCAGGAGAATTACCAAGCCAAACTGACTTGCAAGACAGGTGCTGAAAGCAAGGTAGCCATCCCTGTGGCCACAGTTTGCAAAAACTTTAAAAATTAAATTAAATTAAATCAAACTAAATTAAATTAAATTAAATTGAAAAGTTCCATGTTGAATAGCAGATAGAAAGGAACCCAGCAGTCCAGGGCACCTGTGGCTGTAACCATGGTGCCATTCCTAATCAGATACCCAGCCGGGGCATGCTTTCTCCCAGGAGAAGACTCTGAGGTGACGTACCTTTCTGATTCCCATGAGCAAGTAGACCTCTCAGGCTTAAGAAGATTAGAGATGACCTACCCACATCTTTTTATTCATGTCTTTCATAGCTTCTCTGCCTTACCCAATGCCATCAGCTGCTGTGAGTTCCACGAATCCAGGTAATCTTCAGTTGTTCTTAACTGATTAACTATGACTTAACTTGGCAAAATCACATTGGGTGACAAAGTAGTGGCTGAGAGGCCAAACGTCCTGGGTTTGTCATTCTAGCTTCATCACTTACTCACTGGGAGACCTCAAGCACATCACTGAGCCATGTCATGCCGGATGACATCCTCTGGATGAAGATGAGAGGGATAATGGTATTTGTCTCCTAAGGCTGTTGAGATTTGCTGGATTTCTCTATAGAGAGTGTCCTTGCCATGTGACGCACACTGTTTCAATGCCAACATTGCCGGCTGACCCCCAGCTCTTCCCAGGCCAGTGTAGTGCAGGGATTTGTCTGTGTGTGCTGTTTTATACTTGACACAATCGTAAAGAACGAAGGTGCTAAAAGAACCCAATTTTAGTCTTTACTCTGTGATTGGTCCAATAGTTGTCACATATCAAACTAGGCCAATGGCTTTCCCATGGCAAGGTTCTTATCAGTGAACTACAATCTACAGAGAAGAGTTGGGGGAAGGGGAAATTGCCCCAAACCATCAAGGAAGCATCAGCCGGGGAACACCAAAGGATGCATTCTTGACTTTAAAATACAATATATCTGTTTTTTAAAAGTCTTTCAACAACCACACCTTGGTTTTCCTGAGCTTGTACTGGCTTGTATTCCCTGGGCCACACCAGTTGGGTGATGGAAGGAGTACCCACCCCACACCCACCCCCAAAGGAAAGGACACGGGAAAGGAATCGTATTAAGAATCAGAAACTGTCTATGGATCACTGCAGGGCCTGCTGGTAGTTGCTGAGAGTTAAATACATTGGGCCTTAATTCAAGCTGCTATCTAATTTTTTTCTTTCCCTTTCTATCTCTCCTTAACATCTTTTTCAAATCCAACAGAGGCACCCACATCAACAGGTAATCCTTTGTCTACCTTCTCATGTTTTCCCTTTGTCAATTTTTAGCTCAGAAATGATCCGGCATTACTCTGGGGACAGGCGTCCTGCTGGAAACCCCGTCCATTTCCATGGACTTCCAGAAGGCTCAGGCTGGCTGTGCACATAGCTGCTGCCAGATAATGTTTGGGCTCATCTAGAAAATCTGTGATTGACAGTGAGAGAAAAGAAGCAGCTGTGAGATGCAAGAATGGCTTATGGGGGCTGGACGTGGAGACCTGCCCATAGGAAGGCTGGGGGTAGCTGCTGGCCCTAGATGTCCTCCCAGCATCCATCCAAGACCTCAACCGGCCCATGTTCCAGGTGTATCCAGCTTCCACTCCCTTTTGTGACACTGCCCTTGACACATGGGGGTCGACCCTCACTGACTGCCCTTTACACCCCTGGAGCATCTTCACACATTTCTTAACCAACCATATCATTGAAAAGTAAAAATAAATGAATGAAATGAAATGCAGGGGGATAGGTTTGTTATTATCCCTTGTCAGAGTTTAATTTCCAGGAATAGCTGGCTCCTCTGGTGGCTTTTCCAGACAGGTCTTGATGAAGTTTGTTCTTTGTCCACCAAGGTCTGAGCCTGCGACTGGTGAATGGGATAGGCAGGTGTGAGGGCCGCGTGGAGGTCTCCCACGCCGATACCTGGGGCACCGTGTGTGATGACGACTGGTCCATAGAGGACGCCCATGTGGTCTGCAGGCAGCTTGACTGCGGCCTGGCTGTGTCTGCCCTCCCAGAGGCCAGCTTCGGCCCCGGGTCTGGAAGCATCCTCCTTGACGACGTCAACTGCACAGGAAGAGAATCTTTCCTGGACCAGTGTGCTCACAGAGGCTGGTTCACACACAACTGCGGGCACCATGAAGATGCTGGCGTCGTCTGCTCAGGTGAGCACAGAGCTGCCCTGGCCAAGCCTGGAGTTGCCTGATACAGTCTGGAAACGCCTCCATGTCCTAAACCTTCTCCTATGCTTTGGACAACAGATTTCTGATCTACCTCTGGAAAAATATGTACCAGCTATTTAATATAAGGGGGGATGCCATTTGGCTTGAGAGTCGATGGAGTTATAAAATAAGGAAAATAATGGTACCCATCTCATAATGTTGTTGGAAAGATTTAATGAGACATTCCACATTGAGCACTTAATCAAACATCTGACACGATACATGCCCCAAAATATTAATGATTTTATTACTGTTTGCTATTTTAGTTACTAAAGCAATGTCTCCCAGAATCACTGTCCCAGAGATTTTAGCTGGGTGATGCTACTCCATCTGGCTGTATAAATCCAGAGGGGTCAGTTTAGATGCTAAGAGTAATTGTTTCCACCCTACCTCTTGTGTTGCGTTTAAATGGAGTCAGCCTCTCTAAACCACTCTGCCATCTCAGTTTTTGTTACTGAACTAACCTCTCAATTTCCTTTTTCTCTGCAGACTCCGCAGTGGCTACACCTCCTGACTTCTGTGAGTTCAAGTCCATTTCATATCTGAGTGGTAACTAGCGCAGAGGCCCCTACTGGGGCCCCCTTCGCAGCCTTCTCTTTCCTTGATAACGGCCAGAGTGCCTGACCCTTCTGGAAGGCAAGGGCCTGGGACTGTTTCCTACTTCCTTGGGCCCCTGCTCCATGCAGAGGATGGATGATTCTGGGCGTTGGCAGGTGGCAGCCCTCTCTTACAGGAGCTTGAGTCAACAGCTCTTGGCCCAAAGCGGTGACTCACACATCAGAGTCAGTGGCAGGGAGTGGGGGCGATGGGGTGGGACAGCCTCCTGCACCCACAGCCCTGCCTGGGCCCCAGGATGTGACCACTGAGCTCCTTGGCTCTGATAAGGCATCCAGCGCCCAGTGCAGCCATATCTTCACAATCTCCATGTGAATTTCATTCATTTAATTTTCTTATTTTTAATCAGAATAATGGGTACACGTTTATGTGCTACATTCACATTTTCAGTGGTAGCTCTTTGGTTAATACTCGTTTATGTGATTTAGATGACATTTGAGAAGAATATGAGATTTCATTGTGTTTGTTTGGAATGTGCTTATGGTGACTCTTTTTCTATTTTACACGTATAGTTTCTTCAGCTCTTGGGGAACAGCCACATGTTTTCCATCCAATAGGTTCTTTTTCCATTCTCACCTTTCATAACTGTTTTAATGAGAATGGAGTCCCACCATTTGTGGCCAAGGGAAACGTAGCAAACATTATTTTCATGGCCCTTGGGTGGTCAATCAAACAGTGCCCTGTGGAACAAAAGCTGTGCTCATTAAAGGCAGCCTAGTGATATGGTGGCTTCTCCTCGTTTCAGGATCTTCTCAAGGGAGAGTCAACTCTGCTAAAAGAAAACGGCATTTCCATGCCGAGATGCCCCTAAATAAGTTCTGAGCACAGCCCCCACCCTCCGTAGCACCATCAGTAGGCTTGTGGGATGGCCCATTTTCAAAGGGGACTGGGGGACCCAGCCCCAATGTCTTAGGGCTCAGAATCTAGAAAGGACTTCTGCTTTTGGCCCAGCCTTTACCTTCCTGCCTCAAGAAGCCCTGTTGTCCTCTGCTTGGTTTTCTACCCCCAGCTACCTACAACATCCCTCATTAAATACTTTACAATTGTTTTTGAATTCAAGTAAAGTGAAACTAATTTGGTTTTGAGACTTTCCTAATGTTCTTTGAGGGACCTGGCTTAGAAATGTGAAGTCTGAACCCCAAACAGTCAGCTGAATTGTTTTGAAGATTTAGGGAAACAATATGAGACATGACACTCCAAAGAGTGTCCCACATCAACAACTTCTTTCATTGTGGCACATTCATTGCATTTGGTGAATACATTTGGGAGAACTGCTGCACCAGATGGATAATAGTTTACATTGTAGTTTACACTCTCCCCTAGTCCATTCATTGGGTTATGGCAGGATATGAACCTCTCTGTGGTCCAAAACTTCTTCAAAAATGAAGCTTAATATATTGCCAAATTCAGTTAATAGGAAAATGAAATATAGTGATGGGTTTAAAGATTAGAAATAGAATACATACTAATTTAGAAAAACTAAAATAAAGTAAAAAATAAATTGGGTATTAAAAATTGAAAAATATTATAAAGCTTTGTTTTTGACATTTTGCCTTTCATCACTGTAATAGGTTTTGCCCTATATGTACAGTGACAAGGCAATTTCTTTCATTTCTTCCTCAGTATCTACAGCCTTTCTTTTTGTTTTCTAATTTTTAATTTTATCTTCAAAAAAGTTTTAAGTCACAGTAATTTATATATACAATATAGGGGACTCCCATATATCCAACATCAAACCCTTTTCCCCCTTCCCCTGCAATGATCTTTTAACATGTTCATGTTATATTTGCTGCAGGTGATGTACAGATATGGAAACATAGTATCAAACATGAATCCATTTGGTTTACATTATGGTTTATATTTTAGACTGTACAATTTTCTTAATTTTTAGTTACCTTATGTTTTACATTGTGGTTTACATTTTAGCCTATAAACTTTTATGCATTTTTGGTGTAATTTAACATGTCCTATATCCATCTTGCGGAACACTTTCATTGCCCCCCAGTTACCCTGCTTCCATCTATTCTATACCTCTCTTTCCCTCCCTCAGGGCCCACAGTGACATCAATCTTCATTATTTGAAGGACCAGATTCACAGATACTTGCAACAATGCTGAGGGCTTGACATATTAGGCTGCCCTCACCCATTGGGAGTCACCAATTCTCTCCAGAGAACAATTCCCTCTGTTTGAGTACATCAGGCCTCCCCAGGATGAGGGTACACCTTCACACTCATTATATGGGTCTCCACCCAATGATATAACCCACTCTGACAAAATGAACACTCACAGACTCCCTAGAAGCCTGCCCCTGTACCAGATGCCACCCCTTAAGTACCTTAAACAAGTAATCCTTCCTTATTATATTTTCTAAACAGTTTTCTCAACATTATAGTTTCATCCACATACTTGACAATCTCCCATGTTCAACTAACTGTTCCCCCCAGCCCTCCCCCCAATTCCTTGGGCCATCCGACCCATCCTCCGAACCCTAGCACCCCTCAAGCCCGCAAAGCCCCACCCAAAGGTATCCCTATGCCCCCATCTTATCCCTTTCCTATATAAATACTTACCTCCAGCTTCTCATAGAGTCTGCCCATGTAGGTGTCAGCTCACAATCTTCCTCTCCCCTCCAACTTCCTTTAAGCCTATCATCTAGTCTCTAGCTCTCTTAGACAGCTTGGTTTGCTTAAGAAAGTGATTTTCAAGTATATGTGTCTTTTACATAGATGTGTGCTTTATTTTGAAAAGCCAACATGTGGTCTGTTTTCCCATATTGAAACTGTCTGGGGAAGAAAACCATTATACAGTTAGTGCTAAATTTCAGATACAAAAACCAGTATCTGAACCAGAACATTTTCTTCTGCATACACAACGCTCCTGTAGCTATATGCTACCCAAACAGCAACCTGCAGACATGGGTAGACTTCTCCAACTGGAAATGGCACCCTGGTGAGTGGAAGGGGGCTTTCTCTGGCAGACTGGCTCTTTGCCCCACCGATCTGCCCACGGTGAGGCTGGCCAATGTCCGGGACAGGTGTGAGGGTCACATGAAGGTCTACCACAATGACACCTGGGTCACCGTGCATGATGACCTCTGGGACCTGCCTGCCACCCAGGTGGTGGGGCTGTGGGGTGGCCCTGGCGGCCCCGAGGGATAGTCTGTTTGGAGATGGCTCAGGCCCAGTCTTCCTGGATGATGTGAGGTGCACCGGCAATGAGGTCAGCCTCAGGCAGTCCCATGACCTCGGCCTGTCCATCCATAACTGTGGCCACCACGAGGATGCCGGGGCCATCTGCTCAGGTAGCTGAGGGCTCCCTAGACCGATTTCCACCCCAACAGTACAAAGCATGTCTGCAAGGCAGGCCAACCCAGAGTGGCTTGGGGGCATAGGTAGGGTAAGTGACTTGCTCCGGTTTGCCTGGAATTTTCCCAGTTTTAAGACTAGAAGTCCCATGGCCCAGGAACCCCTTCCCTCTCAGGTGGTGACTCAGGACACTGGTTACCCTAGTCTCAGGAGAGGAGTGTCCCCTGCCCAAGCTGACCATCACTGACTGGTCCCCTAGCCCCAGGAAGAGAAAAGATCCCTCATGCAAAAACATCCCTGGGAATCTAGAATTTATGCCTGTCCCCTGAGGATGTGGTTTTTCTAAGTCTATTTCATCGATTTCCCATGAAGATATTTCTCAGAGTGAGCTTTGTATGAATACTTTTCTGATTTGCTGATTTCCTAACTTGGGGCTCTCTGGCCACTAGGGACAACTTTATGCAACTATTCAAAAAAAAAAACTGGAATGAAAATGTTAAAACCCTGTTTTGTTAGAGATCTGCTGTGAGCTGTATTGGGGCTGCTTTGAG
This sequence comes from Dasypus novemcinctus, assembly GCF_030445035.2. Taxonomy (NCBI): domain Eukaryota; kingdom Metazoa; phylum Chordata; class Mammalia; order Cingulata; family Dasypodidae; genus Dasypus; species Dasypus novemcinctus. The sequence goes on from NC_080678.1 coordinate 14,492,294, forward strand.
ATCCATTGTTAGGTGCACTGAAAAGTCATCTGCTTGAAAAATATAGCATTTCCTCCATATCAGCTTATATAAATAGTGTGATATTCTGAAAAAAAGTTCATTATGGTAAGTATAAGATGGGAATTGAAAGAAAATCAGAAGGAAATGCATTTAAAAGTTCCACATTACTCATTTCCAAAGGAATTTTCATAAAGATTTTCAACAACATCTGAAAAGATACGTAACCACGGAGATACACTTGTTAATGTGTTGACCACAACATGATACATTTAACATGGCATCATTTTAGAAGGCCAGTCTTATTCTTTGTAATGTTTTGAAGTAAAATTTTGCATGCTTTTAAAAAGCTCTTCACAATTCTAAATTTATTATAGTTTGAATTTTAGGTACATCTTTGTTTATGAGAAGCAATACTTTGTATTTTGATCATATTTCAAATCATTGGTTGTCTTTTTTTTTTTTTTTTTAAGATTTATTTATTTATTTAATTCCCCCCCCTCCCCTGGTTGTCTGTTCTTGGTGTCTATTTGCTGAGTCTTGTTTCTTTGTCCGCTTCTGTTGTCGTCAGCGGTACGGGAAGTGTGGGCGGCGCCATTCCTGGGCAGGCTGCTCTTTCTTTTCACGCTGGGCGGCTTTCCTCACGGGTGCACTCCTTGCGCGTGGGGCTCCCCCACGCGGGGGACACCCTTGCGTGGCACGGCACTCCTTGCGCGCATCAGCGCTGCGCATGGCCAGCTCCACACGGGTCAAGGAGGCCCGGGGTTTGAACCGCGGACCTCCCATATGGTAGACGGACGCCCTAACCACTGGGCCAAAGTCCGTTTCCCCATTGGTTGTCTTTTTGTTTGAACTGTTACTTGATTACTATAGCTCACATGATTTTCCTATTTCAAATCAAAAAATGAAGATTCAGTAAAAGGGACACAGAGCCTAAATCTTTTTATCACCATGTACCACGGTGGAAAAAGAGTGCCCTACAAAGGCAAGGGAAGTAGACACAGAAAAGCCTCTCTGGCTGGCATTTCACAATCTTCAAATGTTTCCGGTGGACTTTGACAAGAGAGCCTTGGTTATTGTTATTAAGTTTTTAAAATATGTAGGTAGCTCTAGGTGCTATTTGTGCTTTACAGGAGACCTGAAGGATACATTTGTATATGAATGATGTTATGATGGATTTTCAGGACATTTGTGGGCTTGAATGAAAGGAAACATGTTAGACCCGGTTTACGGAATTCCATAGAGTGGAAATTCTTCATGAGATAGAAATTGGCCTTTTTATGGAGGGAGCTAAGGACAGGTGTATTTCTTATAAAGCAATTCTCTGGCCTAGACCTAGAAAGGAGTACTGGAGTAAAAGTCTTCCCATGTATATGAACAGGTGTCCCTGGAGGAAAAAGAAATGCTCACACTCTTGTTATTGTTAAATGCTATTTCTGTTAAAAGAATCGTGTCTTTTAACATGTCTGAAAATGGCTACAAAACAGAAAGCTAAAACAAAGTCTTTCTGTTTAAATGCTGGTAGCATGTTTCTTGCTGAAAAGTAGGAGCTTTGCACATAGCCTTATCACAGTACATTGGTCTTATTACCAGAACTGTTTCCAAGACTTACATCTTGCCTGGGAAGAGTAGAATTACAGATCTAAGACATGAACTTAACCTTCATCCCAAGACCTGGAGAGGAAATACTTTTTCCTATAATGCCTTCAGCAAACCTCTAAAGAATGCTTTTTAACCCCTCGCCCCCAGAAAAACACTGATTTGTAACTTTTTGTTACTAAATAGTGTCAGCAGCAACCACTCTGGCCGCCCCCCAGTGCGAGCCTCAGTACCACCCAGAGTCCCCCACCCTCCTCCGAGAGCAGATGGAAACGAGGCTCCCAGAAGGGACGGGGTGAAGAAGACGGGGTGGCAATGTCTCTACTGCACGTGGCTTGGTCTTTTTTCCTAAATCCAAAGCTATAGTGTCTGGTGTTTTGAATAAGTATGATGTTTCAGGCTGAAACTTACTGAAACATGGTACCAAATCCTGGCTCATTTGTCCTACTTTATAGTCTCAACTCTCCTATGTGGCTGTTGACAGCTCCTCCCTGGTAATGTTCAGGGGAAGCTTCCAAGTGGTGTCAAAAAGCCAGGCTCTTGTGCAGGTGTGTTCCAGAGCCTCTGACTGGCACTGAGAGAAAGGTGACTGAGAAGTGCCACCTGGTTTGTGCCCGACATTCGGGTCGGCCTGCACTGGCCGAGCCCTGCGGAGGAGTGGGTGCATGTGCCAGCTGCTCTGCTTGTTTTCCAACTAACAGGAATGTGCATTTCTCTTCTAGCTGTGGAAGTTGTCCCAGAAGCAGCAGAAACTGCTCCTCCCGTTGGTAAGCCTTTTGTTTCTTTGGCAGCTTCCTGGTTATTGACTCTTTCTAGCAGATTCCCTGAGGTTACAGCCAGTGATGTCAGGGTTCACCTAGAGTCCTGCCTCCCCTGGGGCTGAGAAAGTGCAGGGCTGATAGGGAGGGAGGAGGTACCAGCAAAGCCAGCTGCTTCTCTAGTCCGTTGGTTCTTGAAGGGTGTTTCTCATTTTGAACCTGGGCCAGTGGACATGTTTGGCCTAAAGGAAATAACGAAAAGTTGAGTTAGACGTATTCCGATGCTGTTGACTATCAGACTTGGCCCCAAAATAGATATTTAACTATTATTGCAGTTACCATGTTTTCAATCCAAAGGTGAGAATAATGCAACAAAATATTTGCAATCTGGTAGAACATAGGGCATTGGAATTGTTCTGCATGGTACTGCAATGACGGATATAGGCCATTATACATTTTGTTAAAACCTATGAAACTACTGCGTAAAGTATAAACTATAAAATAAACTATAGACCTTGGTTAGTAGCAATGCTTCCATATTTGTTCAATTGTAACAAATGTACCACACTAATGTAAGATGTTATTAATAGGGAAAAATGTGAGAGGAAGAAGGCATGGGGTATATGGGAATCCCCTATACTTTGATGCAACTCTTCTGTAATCTAAAATTTCTTTAAAAATGAAGTTTATTGAATGACAAAAAAAAAATTGTGTCAAGATAAAAATTAAAATAAGAAAGTTTTTATTCAGAAATAAATTAATGCTACCTTAAAAACGGAAACCAGAAATAACCTGGAAAAGTCAATTCCTGCGTTTAGGAACACTAGTTTGACTTATGCTATGGAACCTAGAAATGAGAAGCAAGAGTTTCAAGTTTACTGGAACTCAGGGTGTATTTTATTAGGAACTAGAGAAAAGTCCTAAGGAAATTGCCTTCCAGAAGAGGGATCGTATTCCAGGAGCAACCTCTGGGTCTTCCCTAGATATGCTCCTCGTCAGATTGGTGGATGGGAAGACCCAGTGCGAGGGACGCGTTGAAGTGTACCACAACGGGACCTGGGGGACCGTGTGTGACAACGCCTGGGACATCGGCGCCGCCCCCGTTGTATGCCGGCAGCTGGACTGTGGGGAGGGCGTTGGCGCCCTGGGGAGAGGCCACTTCGGGGAAGGCGTGGGGAGCATCCTCCTGGACGATGTGCAGTGCTGGGGCGATGAGGACTCCCTGGGTCAGTGCCAGCACCGGAGCTTGTCCGTCCACAACTGCGGCCACCACGAAGACGCCGGGGTCGTCTGCTCAGGTACTCACCCTTGCAGTATCTGCAAGACTCCCGAGTCTTTGTTTGGAGACTTGGGATTTCACGAGAGGAAGTTTGGGTTCTCTTGGATTCCTCCAAACACAAGCCCTAGGTCAGTGCTCAGATGTGCAGAGACTCGCTGGGGCAGGGGACCTATAACAACCCTGGGTCAGCCGGTGCCAGGCCCCAGCCCTGCCCCGGCCTTGGCTCAGGGAATGCCCCATGAGAAAGGAGCCTGGCCTTCATTGCAGGCAGATAGGAAGCTTCTGGGGCATTCTCAGCCTCCTTTAATTTGCCAATCTAGCTCCTGGTTGGGCCATCAACGTTGAGTTTGCTTTAGAACCCTCCATCTCTGACATCTTCAAGGAATTACCAGATTTGCTCTGTTAACCACTTACTTGCACTTCCCAGTAATTGCATTTCCCAGCCTTTGTGCTGAAATTATCTATTTTGAGCTGCAAAGCTGACTTTATAGTGTTGCTCTTGAGCGTTCTACAAACAAAACCCAGTTCCTGCTATCTTTGTGAAAGCACAAACTTCAACACTACTTGTTTTTGGCTTTGTGGTCTCAGATTATTTCCTTTTCCTAATAGATAATGTACATTTTTCTTCTTTCTCTTGCCAAAAAAGTAGAATAGAAAAGGAAATTAGGTGAAATCAAAATGTGCACTGCTCAAATTATCTTCAGTTTTATGGAGCAGAGACTAGAATAATGGGATTTCATGCATTCATTCACTCATTTAAGAGATATTTATTGAGCACCTTTCTAGGTTCTGAAAATGTAGAAGTAAAGAAAGCAGGCAGAATTCTACAATCACTAAGCTTACCTTCCAGTGGGAGGATTCAGAATCTTTGGTGAATTTCAACTATGGCAAAGGTAAATAATATTGAATCAGGTGTCAAGAGTGTGAACTATTGTGTGAAGGAGCCACTTTCTAGAGATGTAGACTTCAGACAGTTTGGGATTGCATTATAAAACTAGTTTGGTGAAAATAAGAAATCAATCCTAGAAACCTTGTCTTTCCGAATTAGGAAGGGTCTAGTATTATGCCCCTCTGTAAAATATTTCTCTACATTGCTTCAGTGAAATGGCCCTTCTAATCAATCCCTGGAAGATTATATTGTTCTCCCAATAAATTGATATTTCTCACATCCTGTCTTCATGTATCCAAGGTTGTCATCCAAGAAAATCTTTCTTATTTTTTTCTTTTTTGAAAATTTATTGAAGTATATCATTCATACATGAACATACATAAACAATAAGTATATAGTAATGGTTGTGAACTTACAAAACAAGCGTATATAACATCATACAGTGCTCTCACCCTTCACCCTATCACCAATACCTTGCATTGTTGTTAAACATTTTTATCTAATCAAGAGCATCCTCATGTTACTACTAACCAAAGTATTTTCCTCCAACCCACCCTATTATTATTTTTTTATATCATTTAGACATGAACATACATAAACAATAAGTATATAGTAAAAATTATGAACTTATAAAATAAACATGCATAATGTCATACAGGGGTCCCATACATCAACCCTCTACCAATACCTTGCATTGTTGTGAGACGTGTTACAAAGTTATGAAAGAATAGTGTCAAAATCGTACTACTAATTATAGTCCTGATCTTACATTTGGTGTATTTTCCCCCAACCCATCCAATTACTATTTTTTAAATATACAAAACAATCATGCACATGTGCAGAATACCAAAGCAACACCCCTCTATCAACACAACGCACCATGGTGCAACATTTGTAACAGATATGAGATAATATTATTCAGTTGTTACCAGGTCCACAGTATATATTTTGCACACATTTTCCATACTCGCCCATTGTCAACACAGTACATCTTCGCCATAGATGCAAGAATATTACATCATTACAGCTCACCATAGTCCATAGGTCACTCCAGTTGCATTTTTCCCATGCTTCTCCACATTCCCACCACCCTGCAATAGTGATATACATTTGTTCTAGCTAATGAAGGACACTCTTACATCTGTACCATCAACTAATTCTCATCCACCTCTGGGTTTACTGTGCTATTCAGTCCCTAGATTATTCTCTAGCATTCTGTCAGTTGGCATTAATATCCCTAGAAAACATGGTGGCTGATATGGGTATGGGGAATGGCAGGAGAGATGAGATGTGGAGGTGCCTTTGGGACTTAGAGTTGCCCTGGATGGTGCTGCAGGGGCAATCACCAGACATTGTAAATCGTCCCAGTGCCCACTGGATGGAATGTGGGAGAGTATGGGCCATGATGTGGACCATTGACCATGAGGTGCAGAGATGCCCAGAGATGTACTTACCAAATGCAATGGATGTATCATGATGATGGGAGTGAGTATTGCTGGGCGGGGAGTGGTGGGGTGGGGGTGGTGGAGTGGGGGTGGTGGAGTTGAATGGGACCTCATATGGTTTTTTTAATGTAATATTTATACAAAATCAATAAAAAAATATATATATCCCTAGAAAACCATTTTCAGCCACATTCCCCATTTATAAACCACACTATAATGTGTTACCATCAACTCGGTACATTTCCACACTTTTACAGTAAAGATAATTAAAACTTCTACATACATTAAATATCCATAGTCCATTTCAGTCCTCCTCTTATCTCTTTTAAGAATCCACCACCTACCACTAGGTCCTTAAGATATTTTCCTACATTTTCTTCTAGAAGCTTTATGTTTCTTGCTTTTATATTTAGGTTTTATATTAATTTTGAGCTAATGTTTGGATAAGGTGTGAGATAGGGGTCCTCTTTCCTTCCTTTGGCTATGGATATCCAGTTCTCTCAGCACCATTTGTTGGACTGTTCTGCCCAAGCTGGGTAGGTTTGACAGGCTGGTCAAAAATTACTTGACCATACATATGAGGGTCTGTTTCTGAACCATCAATTCAGTTCCATTCATCTATGTATCTGTCTTTATGCCAGTACCATGCTGTTTTTACCACTGTAGCTAGGTAATTATGATTTAAAGTCAGGAAATGAGAGTCCTCTAACCTCACTTTTCCTTTTTGAGATGTTTCTGGCTATTCAGGACCCCTTACCTTTCCAAATAAATTTAATAATCATGTTTTCCATTTATTTTTAAAATGCTGATGGAATTTTTATCAGGATTGCTTTGACTCTGTATGTCAATTTTAATAAATTGACATCTTAATGATATTTAGTTTTTTAATCCATGAGCATGGAATAAATTCTTCCAATTATTAGGGTCTATTTTTATTGCTTTTAATAATGAGCTGTAGTTTTCTGAATATGTGCTTTATATCATTGGTTAAGTTTGTTCCTGAATATTTGGGTTTTATCTGTCATATTTTATTTTCAACACTCTTTTGAGACTTTGTTACTTTTAGTGATATAATCTTCATTTCTAGGCTTTCTTCCAAGCCTCTCTCTCCTTCTTTTCCTTTTTTTTTTTTTTTAAAGATTTATTTATTTATTTAATTCCCCCCCCCCTCCCCTGGTTGTCTGTTCTTGGTGTCTATTTGTTGCGTCTTGTTTCTTTGTCCGCTTCTGTTGTCGTCAGCGGCACGGGAAGTGTGGGCGGCGCCATTCCTGGGCAGGCTGCACTTTCTTTTCACGCTGGGCGGCTTTCCTCATGGGCACACTCCTTGCGCGTGGGGCTCCCCCACGCGGGGGACACCCTTGCATGGCACGGCACTCCTTGCGCGCATCAGCGCTGCGCATGGCCAGCTCCACACGGGTCAAGGAGGCCCGGGGTTTGAACCGCGGACCTCCCATATGGTAGACGGACGCCCTAACCACTGGGCCAAAGTCCGTTTCCCTCCTTCTTTTCTTTTCAGGCTGTAGCACACCTTTTAGTATTTCCTGCAAATCTGGTCTCTTGGTTACATACTCTCTCAGATTCTGTTTATCTGTGCATATGCTAAACTTACCCTCATTTTTAGAAGACAGTCTTGCCGGATATAAGATTCTTGACTGGAAGTTTTTCTATTACAATTTCTTAAATGTATCATACCACTGTCTTCTCTCCTCCATGGTTTCTGGTGAGAAATCAGCACTTAATCTTATTGGGTATACCTTATATGTATGCATTGCTTTTCTATTGCTGCTATCATAATTCTCTCTTTTTCTTTTGTATTTGACGTTCTGATTAGTGTGTGTCTCAGAGTTGGTCCATTCAGATTTTTTCAGATGGGAGTACATTGTGCTTCTTGGATATGGAGCTCTATGTCCTTCAATAGGGTTGGGAAATTTTTGACCATTATTTCTTCAAATATTCCTCTGCCACTTTTCCTTTCTCTTCTCCTTCTGAGACACCCATGACACATATGTTTGCATGTCTCTTGCTGTTGTTTAGTTCCCTGGGACCTAGTTCAATTTTTTTCCATTCTTTTCTTCATCTGTTCTTTTGTATGTTCACTTTCAGAGGCCATTTCTTCAAGTTCAGCAATCCTTTCTTTTTGCCTCCTCAAATCTGCTATTATATGATTCCAGTGTATTTTAAATTCCATTTATTGCACCTTTTATTCCCATAAGGTCTGCTATTTTTCTATGTATGTTTTCAAATTCTTCTTTGTGTCCATCCAAATTCTTAATATCCTTACTCTCTTTAGCCATCTTATTGAATTTATGTATTAAGGAGACTTTTTGAACATCTATGATTAGTTGTCTCAACTCCTTTATGTCATCTGGAAGCTTATCTTGTTCCTTTAACTGGATCTTATCTTCCTGTCTCTTGGTGTGCATTGTAATTTTTTGTTATTGTCTTGGCATCTGGCTTACTAGAGTACTTATTCTGGGTGCAGTTTACTCTTCAATTTATGGCTTCCTGCTCTTTCTCCCTTGCTGGTTGTATAGTAGGAGTCAAGGATGTAGTTGGTACTATTAGCTGTGGAGGCTTAAGCTGCCCTCATTGTCCCAGGGACCAAGGAAGCTTCTCCCAACTTTCTCCTTTGCCAGGGGTAGGGACAGGGTCACAGCTGTGTGGAATAATCCCAAGTCATGAAGGCCTAGACTGTAGTTGCCTAGAGAGACTTATGAAGTTTCCCACCCCTTTCTCCCCTGCCTGGAGCAGGGATGAAGCTGCAGGTGTGAGCAGCAATCTATGCCATACAGGTCCACGATGTCCACAGTTGCCCTGGTAGACTCCCAATTATTCAGTTTGTGCCAGCCAAATGTACCTGCACTTACCTGGAGAGGCTGGGGCAGGGCCCAACAGCTTCCTCCCTGCTAGAGGTGGGGCTGAAGCCTAGGCTAGGGCTGCAGGCCAAACTGGGTGAAAAAAAACAGTCTCTACCATCACTGTGATTTTCAGTCAGCCCAGCTTCCCCTCAGGTTGGGGGCTGAGTCAAAATGGCAGCTACTGGTCTCTTTCTGACATGTATAGGCTCAAACTTGAGCTGTTCTTGGAGTTCTACTTTAGCCAGCTGAATTTACTAATCCATAGCTGAAATTGGTGGCCAACCATCTCTTCCTCCCCTGTTTTTGGGAAGTGGAGCTTCCAATACCAGCCCCAGAATAGCTCCTGGGGCAGCTCGTGCCTCCAGTGGAGGATGGTCACGAGCCTCCATGGCATGGGGCACTCTACTTGCAAATCTTCTCTGCAGATGGGCAGTCTCCTCCTTCCATTCTTTCAAGGATGTTGCAGGATGCTTTTCTGGTCTCCTGGAGCCCCCAAACAGGTGTTTTAGACAGTTCTGGGTGATTACTAATTGTCCTGTAGCAGAAGCTAACACTAGGAGCTCCTTACTCTGCTACCCTCTCGCTGGTTGTCTGAAAACCTTTCTTACTTCTAATTTCGCATTTCACAAGTCATTTTGTAGCTAAGTTTTATATATTTGAGGCATAAATTTTTAAATTAAAAAGTGTCTTCTAAATTTCCTGTTTGGGGGTGGGATTTTTGTTTGGATTTTATCTTATTTTAGTTTTGTTTTGGTTTTATAATTTCAGGATCAGCCATAGAAACGACCATCTCACCTGGTAATTTTCTTTTCTTTCTTTTTTTTTTTTTTTTTTGTAAATCAGGTGTGCTCTGGGTTACTTTGCATAGGGTTAGGGATGGAGTTTATACCTCACGTAAGACTAAATATCAAACTCATATCAACCCAATGCAAAGCTCTCACATGTTCATTGAGTGTAGTAGTAAATTGAGCAAATATTGATTGTGCAACTTCCATGTATAGGACACTGGACATAGAGTTTGCTCTCTCCCTTCTTGGTTCAATAGCAGTTCTCTGAAATCAAGTGATAGTAGCATGGTTTCACCAGCATTCTCATCAGTGTCCATAGATTTGGGTGTTCAGTGAATTATTTAAAAAAATTTTTTTTAAGTCACAGGACTTCAGACATCTCAAGCAAAGTTCCTTCTCTAATCTGCATTTCCACAAAGTAATAAAAGTACCATATCCCATAACCATGTTTCACAGGAGAGTACAGTAGTCCAACAATACGTAAATTTTAAAAAGAATTGCATAGCTAAATAAGTTGGGAAATACCTTCTCCTTGTCTTGAAGATTCATAGCCTCTTAGCTCATTAAAGTCTCTGAAAAGTCCTGCAGTAAAGGATTTTTTAAAACTTGGTTTAATCCAATGTTTCTCAATGACCACTAAAGTCTTTGTAGTACAAATGCAGCCTCAGTGGGTTTGGAGTCAGAAAACCTGGGACTGTATTCTGGCTGTGCTGGAATTACATGGGCAAGTCCCTTTGCTTCTCAGAGCTTCTGTTCTTCATCTGTAGTGCAGGAGGATGAAGACAGCCACATCAGAAGCTTGTCCAGGGGACTGAGTGCCCGGCCCAAGTGTAAGCACACAGTGATGGGAGCTGTACAGTCACATTCCTGAGGGATGAGCTCTGGGTACACAGTGTCCCCTGCTGGCTTGGCCAGGCTCGCTAATGTAAAAATCCCACTTGTCTTTTTTTTTTTTTTTTTTTAACTTATTTTTATATTTAAAGAAACTTTAGATGACATAAATGTTACACCAAAAATATAGGAGATTCCCATATGCCCCACCCCACACACACACTTTTCCACATCAACAACATCTTTCATTAGTGTGGTACATTTTTTGCAATTGATGAACACATTTTAAAGCATTGCTAACCATGAACTATAGCCTACATCATAGTTTATACTCTGTCCCACACAATTTCACAGATTATGACAAAATGTATAATGGCCTATATCCATCATTGCAATGTCAAGCAGGACAATTCCAATGCCCTAAAAATGCCCCCATGTTACACCTATTCTACCCTCTCCCTCCTTTCAGAATCTCCAGTGGCCACTCACTGCCTTTATATCAGTGATAAAAGTTCCTCCATTGCTAGAATACTAATAAGTCCATAATAGAATAATAATAAGTCTACTGTAGTCCATTGTTCATTCCCCAGTCTTGAGGATTTGGGCATGGTGATGCCCACTCTCTTCCTAATTGAAAGGGGGCTTAGATCCCATGGGGTAGGTGGATGGAACTATCTTGCTTGCAGTTGTATATACTCTCCACTTCCCGGGGTGATCGTTGTCCATTATCATCTCCTTGTTAGTTGTTCTAGGTAAGTCCAGTGAACTGGAGAGTAGGTGTGGCAACTCTGCTGGGATTCATATCTCAACCAGCACATGAGCAGACCAAAGACTTAAGACTCTGGGACATACATTAAACAAATATATGCTAACTATAGGTTCAAATTCACGTGTCCTCAAACTTCTTTCTTCTAGACGTTTTGGGGATCATCCTAGGGCAGTCTTAAAATCATTGCATGACTAAATAAGTTGGAGAAATACCTTCTCAACGCAACACAGTTTCCTCTGAAATACAAAGTCATGAAAGTAGCCTTTCGTCCATATTTCCAAAATTTCAGAGCCCTCTGCCAAACTGCTAGAACCTGAGCTCTCAGGAAAATCTGAAGATGGAACAGATTTCTCTTTGTGGTTGGATCTGTGGGAACTGGCCTCCAGGTCTTTCATGTGAGGACGAGGTAGACGTGACACCATCACAGCATAGCAGTTTTCCAAGAGTTGAAAAAAACCTTAGAGATTGTTCGGAAGTTAAAAGCAAGTGACCCAAGAGCCAATTTTGCCCCTCTGCTCGGTTTTGATTCAGACAACACAATTTTGGCCTATGCAATGTTCAATTTTTTAATTTCTTCTTAATTTCAAAATTTTAAAGAACAATCATGCAGACCATACAGGATTCCCATACATCATCCCACCACCAACTCCTTAGATTGTTGTGACACATTTGTTACCAATGTTGAAAGAACATCATCACAATATTACTGCTGTCTTTAGCCCATTGCTTATATTTGGTGTATTTTCCCACAAACCATCCTATTACTGACACCATGTTATGTTTGTTAGAATTCATGAGAGAATGTTCTCATATTTGTACTGTTGACCACAATCCATCATTCACCACGGGTTCACTGTTTTATATGGTTCCCTGCAGAGATTTCATTAAAAATTCCAGATTTCCAGTTTCAGTTGAGAAATCAGTGGATGAACACCACTAACATGAATTCCAGCAGGGCACCAACTAGCTGGGACTGAGCAGCGGGGGGCTACCCCCTTTATATGTGGCATGTGCTCCCCAGTTCCTACACCACTCATTTCTGGGCCTGTAAGCATCTCATTTGTGACGCTTGGGGCTTCTCAAATGTTAATAGGCACAGAAATCACCTGGAGACCTTGTCAAAATGCAGCTTCTGATTCCGCAGGTCCTGGGTGGGTCCTAAGGGTCTGCATTTCTAACAAGGAGAAGCTCAGGAAGGCAAAGGAACTTGTCCAAGGTCACACGCTCAGCTATACAAACAGCAGAGACTACAACCCAGTCTTTTGGGCTCCAGCTCCAAGTACCACATTGTCCATTATTGATTTCCCTTAACTTAATGAAACAGAATAGGAAAATCAATTAGGAATAGAGAATAATCAAATATAAACACAGCTGGGGTATAATTTGTAGATGGGGTGATTTTTTTAAAGATCTTTACCAATAATTTCTCTCCCAGAAAAAGATGACATTTAATTATAATTTCTCTAACTTTTGTTTGTTTTGACAGATCCCACCTCAGTTTCAACTACAGATACGGTCCTTACAACTGGTAATGAGTTTTGTGCTGATTTGTCCTCTTACTATTAACACCTAAGGAATATTCCTGTGTAGAATTCTACCAAGATAGTACAATTATACCCCACTAACCCAGGAGTCACTTGTTGGCAGAATTAACCCCTTGGAAAACAAAGACGGTCTCTATGCAGCCAATCGAGGCCCCAACATCCAAGCTCAAATAAAGTTCTTTCACTTGATGGAACCTCCGTGTGGCTACAGAGCCTCTTGGCTCAGAGCCCGTTTTTCTTACTGTCTACACATTCATGTAAAAATTGGCTGTCTGACCTCCCTACTGGTTGTTGGAGATGAGATGTGGGGGCTGGAGGGGGGGCAGAACATTATGGAGGGGCCAGGTTTCAAGGCCAGAAAATGCTAGCAGGTAGCCTGATAGCCACGAAAGCATTCAGAAAACCATAAACTGTCACAAGACTTTCTAAATGTGGAAAGTAGGGCAAAAATGCCCACTTACCTCCCCGTCCTTCGAGACAGTTCTGTTTTATAGCCCTGAGAACAATGCTATTCTTCATAAGAGCCTGAAGTGTGCAGGTTAAATGTGTTCAATCCCTTTTGCTTAAAAGAACAGAGAAACCTGTTTCATTTCAGGGAAATTTTCTTTTACAATGGTTCATGTGTTTTTAATTTGGGTACTTAAACTATTCTTGGGAGGAGGGTAGAAAGAACTAGTGCTTATACTTAAAATTTTCCAACAACAAAGCCTGGGAAAAGAAACTACAGTAATGAGAGATTGGTGTGTAACCAGAAAACATATGAAAATTTTATGATCAATGGGCTATCATTCTTTTTTGTGTCTCCTATTCAGATTCAGACACAACTTCCAGTGTGGCAGAAGTCACTCTCTCACCTGGTAATGCCCTTTTTCCACTGCATTGCAAATGGGGGCAAATGGGAGAGCAGGGTAGCCTTTGTCATGCCATCGGGGCCAAGGCCAGTACAGCCTTTTGGGCAGTGGATATCAGGTTATCATTGTGTTTGAGTAGAAGGCCAGGCACGTGATGGTGGGGGGTGGGGGACGGTGGAGAGGGGACCTCCTTGGCTATGTTGGGTCACCCTGTCTTAGGTTTTCCCAGCATGATGGAACTCTCCTTCACCATTCTTGTTACCATTGCAAGTTTGCATTTCCTTGTGTGATCGTTTCATCACACCTGTCTTCCCATATGACTATCTGCTCTTTAAGGGCAAAAACCATATCTACTTTTCTTGACCATTTCACCCAGCACCAGCATAAATGAAGGCCATGGTTGCAGGGCTACAGGGACAGAGGGAAGAAAACAAGTTAATTATCAAACCATTCTTGTTTGCTATTTGGTGGGTTTTAACCAATTACCTTTGCTTATTTCCAGCATCTTTGACTACTGCTGTAACCACTTCAACAGGTAATTTTAATGTTATTTTGAGTTCCATCTTGCTTGCTATCAATTATGCTGTTTGTCTTTCCAATAAGTTCATCAAACAAATATTTATGTTCTGGTCAAATTCTTTGATTCTGTTGTAATCTTCTATGTTGAGTTTTAAAATATGTTTATACTGGCCCAATTCATAAAGGCCATCCCTGGATTTCTCAACAGTGACTTAATACCAGATGCATAAACCAAGGGAAAAATTATTTCATCCAATTCAAACAAACAGCTAATCAAGTCCATTAAAACAATGAAGTATTATTCATTTGCCCCACTGTCTAACTTAATTGCCTAACGTAATCACCCATGGAAGGAGTTTCTCCTGGAGACCAGCCACAAACTGGGTGTGGACAGAATGGCAAAGAGTCAAGCCACGGTTTTCCCTGGCCCTTCTTAGAGATTCACCAGCAGTCAGAGGGGACCAGCTGGGCTGTGGGCTGGGGTCTGTGCCAAAGCACTGGGGATACAGAGCTGTGAAAGAGATTTCGAGGGAATGCTGGTTAGAATTTTCTGAGGAGTTTGTGATGTAACTCTGGGTTCAAGAACTTTACAAATTGTGTATTGGAGTTTGTTTGCTTGTCTGTTTTTCAGAAATTTTTCTCTGAGTTTGAGTCTCCCTCTAGTGACTTCCCTCTCTCATTTTCTTCTCAATTATTTTCAATTTTTCAATTCCCAGGTATTAGTTTTTCATATTTTATTACTTCTTTGAAAAGCCTCCTGGATCCCCAAACTGGGTTGATCGGCCTTTGTTCTCCTCCTTAGCTTGTGCTTACCTTACTGTTACATGTATTTATGTATCACAGTCAATTTTATGTGCCTATATTTCCTTCCCTTTTGTAATTATTTTTTTACAAACACTCCCCTACCCTCCCACCCCCCAGAGTAGGACTTTTGAGCAGGGGTACAATAAAGAGGAGGTGCTTCCCTACTCCTGGTGCTGCCGATTGAGAATTGGATGGAATGCCAAACTGTGGCCTCTATCACTGGGTGGGAAGGTGAAAACCCCTTCTCACCCTCAGTCTAGGCATTGGGACAGCCCACCTGGGAAAGCTCCAGTCTGCAGATCTGACCATTCCTGGGTCACTGCCTCCCACAGTTTTGGGGGGAAGGAAAGCAAGTCTTCCATTCACAGACACTTGGTTAGATTAGCCCCACACGCTCAAGAAATTGAACCATTGACCACTGCCCTCCAGACAGGGGATCTGTTCTCCCTCCAAGGGAAGCAGTAAGGGGTGGGCAAGCAAGAGGAATGGAGAACCCAGGAGTGGAGGCAGGGCTTGGAGGTTAGGGAAGACCCTGAAATGCCCTGCCATAGCGCTTGTCTGGACAGTAGGAAGACAAGCCGGGCCAGTCACCCTGGTCTGTGGACGTGGCCACCTTTACATCCTCTGCGTCTTTTAGAAACATCTGTGCTTAATGTGTCTGACTTGTTAGCTTTTATTTTTGTTCATCTGCAGCTTCAGCCTCAACAGCTGTGAACTACACCCCAGGTAAACACCATCTACTGTCCCACTGAGTGTTCCTTCTTCAAGTTCTATTTACCAAACTAGGCTGTTTCTTGAGCATTTTGTCCCCAACATAAGCCTCAGTAAAAAAAGAAACACACATCCTGTCCACTACTTAGGTTTCTTCTCTTGTCTGTAGATACCTCTTCAGACTTGGCAGACATGACCACTCCATCTGGTAAAGTCTCTCTCATTGTGTTGTTTAAATTAACACGATCGACTTCTCATTTGTCATGCTCTATTTAGAGAATGAGCTTATTTTATGGCCCTTCCCACCATAAACATCTTATTCTCTTTGTTTATACACAGATGCACCTCCATCCTCAGCAGAAGTGGACACTCCCTTTGGTAATATTTTCTGCCTATCAAATTCCTTAAGTTAAATAGGATCGACTTTTTCTCTTTGTAAATGGAAAGTGAACATACATACTGAACATTTTATTTGTGGCGTAAGTCCCAATGTAAACAGAAACCTGAGCGTCCTTTTCATTAGAAATTAAACTTCTCATTCTCCTTGATCCTCCACAGACACAGGAGTGGCCCCTCCACCAGGAAAGCCCTTCTCCTCGCGGCCCTGGTCTTGCTCAAATGTGCCCAAGGATGCTGGGCTGGGGTTCCCACCTCACCTGCTCTGCCGTGCATGACATTTTGAGTGATGCTTTCTTTGACCTACCCAGTAAACCCAAACACACACAAGAGGACCAGGTTGTAACAGTGTTGGTGCTACCCATTTACCCTTCTGATTTCAGCCACTAATTTTTTTTTAGAGAAGTTGTGGTTTTCATAAAAAGTATGCATAAAATACAAGATTCCCATATACCACCCTATTATTAACAACTTGCATTGGTGTGGTACATTTGTTATCATTGACAAAAGCACATTTTTATAATTGTACTACTAACTGTAGTCCACAGTTTAACTTAGAGTTCACTATTTGTGTTGTGCAGTTCCATGGATTTTTTTTTAATCTTATTCTAGCATCATATATAAACCTAAAATTTCCCCCTTTTAACCACATTCTAATATGTATTTCAGTGCTGTTAATTACATTCACAGTGTTGTGCTACCATCACCACCATCCATTACCAAAACTTTCCCAATATCCCAAATAGAAACTCTATATATTTTAAGCCATAACTAATTTTTTAATAACACCCTTGTGCACACTGTTGGTCAGACCAAAACCTGGCATTTTCTTTCCACTGATATTTGAGCTTGGTTCTTCTCCATTTGCAGATACCACTCCCTCTTCAGATGAAGCATCTTCTCCACCAGGTATGCTCTCTGACTCTTGAAGTAGCCCTGGTGAGGGACTCTCCCAGAAACCCCAGCCCAGTGAGAGTTTGTGTGCCAAGAGCAAGACTTCTGCATTCCCTAGGAGAAGTCAGGGGAAGCCTGCTCGTCCTACCCCAGGCCCTCCCAGAGCAGACTGCAGGCTGCTCCCCCAACGCTGGTTATGATTCTGAAACACAGGGAAGGCAGATGCTGGGGACACGATGAATGAGATAAAATAGCGTCAAATGTCAACCCTGGAGGAGAGCTTAGAGAGTCTCAAATGCTGACATGCCTGGCAACCACTTGGAGAACTTGTTAAAATGCAGATTCTGGTTCTGTGGCCCCCAGTGGGGCCTGAATTCTGCATTTCTAACAGGTTCTCAAAGGTTATGGGCCCCACTTAACAAGTCAGGCTCTGCACACCACCCTCATTCTGGAGGAAAGTGAGGCCCAGAGAAGGAAGAGGCTTGTCCAAGATCACAGAAGTGGAGCCAGCAAAGCTGGTCTCCTAATTCCCATGCCAGTTCCTTCCTGCTCTCAGCTTTGCTGATGAGTCCACCTGTGTCACTTCTCCAAATCCTTGTGACACTGACCCTGCAGTAACAAGGCTCTGCTGCTTTCTTCTATTTTATTTATATTTTATACTGTACATGGGAATTTTTACTGATCTGCCTTGCAAAATACCAGTCTCTCATACACCACTTAACCCAAATATGTAAATATACAAGAAAAATGATCAGGATGGATTTTATTGCATACTAATATGGCACAGGTTTCTTTCCATAGTCTGCAGTGTAAAATTTCAATGAAGCCAAATTTTAATGCTTACAATTTTTTTTTTAGAAGCCATGGATCCAATCTCAACCAAAGCACTGGCATTACCTGGTAACAATCATCTGCCTATTGCTAGATTAACATTTATTTTCACAATAATTTTTTAAATTCATTTTTATTTTTCTAATTTTCATAATAATTTATTCTCCGTAGTCTATCATAAAGTCCCTTTTCCTGCTTTCTTCCCTCTACGTAATTTTAAAATGAAATCAGGCCTCTCAAAGATGATCTTTCTCTCATTCAAAAATATTTCTAAAGGATCTGCCTTGAATTATTTCTCTTCATTTTCAGCCCCTGTAAATCTGGTTCCCACAAAATGTAATGCTTTTTTATTCATCCTTACTAGAATAAGCAGGATACAATGCTACTTGTCACATTTTGATGCCGAGAACATAAAACTTCATGGACTGTATTTCTATATCTAGGCCAAAGTAGAAACTTAACAAAATAATCTGTTGTCTGAAATTTGAGAAAACACTTGATTCTTTTTCAGCTATAAATATTCTCTAAATATGTTATTATTGTTAAAACTGACTTTGAGGGTGTGCACTTTTCAAAGCTTTTTTTTTTTTCCTTTTTTACAGTGACACTTTCGGTTGATGCAGACATGGTCCCTTCACCTGGTAACATTTAATTTCTTTCTAAGCCCTAAAATTACTGTATCCCTATTAACACTGTTAGGATGGTATTACTTTTTCAATCAAGTTTCCCATTCTTTACTGAGACATGTTGTGAGCCCGTAGGTGTATATGTGCAGGCACATGTGTGAGCACACGCCCTTCTGAGTCTGTTTATCACATTCAGAAATGTTTCAAACCCCTGGAAGAGTATATATAGTCCATATACTAATGGTCTTCTCCGTGGGTCATTTTGAGTTTCTAGGGACACAGTTGCAGCCATGTCGCGAGCCAGCAGTTTTCTGGGCTCCAGACTCAGTTTGGGTGCTCCCAGCTCTGCCACGGGCTGGGAGCTGCAGGACGCTGCACTAGGATGCAGCCCCTCTCCCCCTACCTTGCCTTCCCCTGCGTTGTCCCCACTTCTCCAACTCGAGGCCTTTCCTTCAGGGAAGGCACCCCCTCCCTCCTGGCCATAGACCCAGCACATCCCCTTCACAGGGCTGTTTTATTTTCTTTTTTAAAAATTAATTTATTTTTTAATTGTATTTTTTTAAAGATACATAGATCACAAAAAAATGTTACATTAAAAAATATATGAGGTTCCCACATACCCACCCCCCACCCCCACTCCTCCCACATCAACAACCTCTTTCATCATCGAGGCACATTCATTCCATGTGGTGAGTACGTTTTGGAGCACTGCTGCACTGCATGGATTATAGTACCCCAGCACATGCAGGGAGTTATGGCAGGATATATAATGTTTTTCAGCATCTGTCCCTGCAATATCATTTAGGACAACTCAAAGTCCCCAAAATGCCCCCATATCTGGCAGGGGAGATATCATGATCCCAGGGCTCCTCACACACAACGCTGGACTCCCTTTCCTCCAGGTGGAGCACGGAGGGAAGGAATGACGGAACCACTTGATCTTCCATTTATTCTACTTTTCGTAAAAACTGTATTCACTCAACAAATATTTGAGCCCCTACTCTGAGCCAAAAATCTCTGCCCTAATGGGATTTGATGTTCTAGAGGAGGACACAGGCAAAAAATAATATGCATTAACACTAAATAAATTTTATTTACTTTTATAGTAGGATAATGCTTATGTAGCATACATGTAGTATATATAATACATCACAAAACATAATATAATTCCATAGCAATATGGCATTTGAAAAGTGATTAATACTATGGAAAAAATGAAAAGTAGAGCAGAAAAGGTAGACTGGGGGTGCAATTTAATGTGCAGTTGAGCAAAGACATAAAGGAGGTGAGGGAATGAGCCTTGCAAACACCTAGGGGAAGAACCTTCCAGACACAGCCATCAGGGGGTGCAAAGCCCCCTGAGGAGCCACGGTTTGGCACCAGGGGCTCATCGTGTGCTCGGACCTCCCATAGGTCTCAAGTGTGTTCTCCATCCATTGGCTGAACGGCCCTCCTGTGGAGGACCCTGGCTTGGTGTGCCAGGGACAGGCTGAGATGCTGCATCCTGCTCATCCTGCTCCCACGCCCCGGTCCCCAGACCTGGAAACTCACTCTCACACACCCCAACCCCTAATGGCCCATGGTGTGCCCAGGTGTCCAGCTTGCTGTGGACTGACAGTGAGGAGTGGTTTTAGCACCCCATTTCCTCTCTCATGTCCTCCTCAGAGCACACTTGGCAGATAGCCCATGTAGACAACTCCTGGTCTGAAAACCATCAAAGAATGTTAGAGAAGCTCACTTTGGAAATAAAATGCCAGTTAGTACCTCACATAAACCAAATTTTAGTTATTTTTCAACTTGCTATTAGACCTGAAAGCCAAGCAACTTTTATGTCTTGAGCCTCTTTTTCTCTACAGTTTATTCTGCTTGATAGCAACTGTCTGAGAGATGATGATGATTTTGAAGATGGTGGTGGTGATAATGGCTGTGGTTATGGTTGTGATGAGATAATAGCTCACGTTTGTATAGCATTTGCTCAGTGTGGCTACCTTACCTATTCTCATTCAATCTCATGCTCTGGAATGGAAATATGATGGGTGGGCCCTTTTTTACATGGGAAGAAACAGGTACTTAAAAAGTGAGCAATTTGCCTAGGGTCACACATAATAACTGGGGTAGAAACAAGATTAATCATACCCCTTTATAGCTTGTAACATAATTAAGGAGACAAGACTAACATGTGAACAAATTAATGACTATTGCAAAACAGCATTTAGAAGAGTAATAAAGTATGGTAACACATTAGCTTTGTGGTAAATTTTACCTTGAAACATGGCCAGGAATTAAGATATCAGCATTAAAAACTTTTGAAAGCTGTCATTAAACCCACAATGAACCTCCTGAGAAGTTACTCCAAAGATAACGGTCTTTATTCATAGTTCTTAACAAGCACGGGTTATTCTTGCTCCCAACCTTACAGCAACAAATCAGCCAAGGAGAGAGCAACCAGCCTAGACCTTACACATCAGAGCATCTGCTCTCTGCCAAACAGAGCAGGACATGGAAAACCACAATTACTGAAGACCAGTTTATGGGAAGACAAATCATTTCCTACAGGTCTATGGCGGGGGCACCTCCAATAAAATGTAGTTTTTAGTATATTTGCTTTTTAAATCAATTTTGAAAGCATAACATATATACAATAAAACACACACATCTATGATTGTGTCTAATGTACACAGCTGTGTAACCACCACCCACCCCGAAGGTGAAGGACAATTTCATCGCCCGAGAAAGCTCCCCCATGCTCCTTTGCAGCAGTCCCTCCTACCTCCTCCCCAGGCAACCACTGATGTGCTTCCTTCCCCTGTAGGTGAGGTTTGCTTTTCCCGAATCTCACAGAATTGAAATCACGTATTATGTGCTCTTTTGTGTCTGGCTTCTTTAGCTCAACTAATTATTTTTGAAATTCACCCATGTGGTTCCATGTATAGATACTCTGTTCCTTTTTTTTTCTTGTTTATTGATATTACATTGTGTGGACATACCACATTTTATTTACCCATTCTCCTGTAGATGTCCTTGGCCACTGTGGTGAAAGCTGCTGTGAGCATCACGTACAAATCTTTCTGTGGCCACGTATTGTCATTTATCTTGAGTAAATACCCAGGGGCAAAATCCCTAGGTCACCTAACATAGTTTTTTTTAGTAAAATTACTGGCTCTGACTCATCAAGAGTAAAATTAAATGTTTTTGCAATGCCTCATTTTAGGACGATTGTCTTCCACAAGTTTGTTGCTGCTTTTGCTTTGCCCTCTTGGTTTCTTCTGTTGTGTTTTCGTTTTTAGTATTTTCCTTTAAAGCGTAGGTCCTTAGGTATCTGAGAAACTAGCCTCGCCAAAACGGTCGTCCCTCGAGGGCTTCAGGTTACTAAGGCTTTACTTTCCATGGAGAGCTGGAGAGAGGGCCAGCGAGCAATACGATCAGGACTGGAACCCCGGCGGTGTCGGTGTTCTCTACTGCCCACGACAAGCGACACCCGGCAGTGCCGTCCAGCGGCGGGAGCGTAACCGGCGGTCTCTCCTCTTGCCTCCCGCAGAGCGGCCCCTGCGCCTGGCCGGCGGGCCGAGCCGGTGCGCGGGGCGGGTGGAGGTGCGGCACCAGGGCGCGTGGGGCACGGTGTGCGACGACCACTGGAACATCAGGAACGCCCGCGTCGTGTGCCGCCGCCTGGGCTGCGGGCGCGCGCTGGCCGCGCCGGGGCACGGCCGCTTCGGCGCGGGCACGGGGCCCATCCTGCTGGACGACGTGCGCTGCGCGGGCCACGAGGCGGCGCTGGAGCGCTGCGCCCACGCGGGCTGGGCGCGCCACGACTGCCGCCACCGCGAGGACGCGGGCGTGGTCTGCGCAGGTACCTTCCGCCGCGGCCGCCACGCCCCTCCCGGGGCCCGCCCCCGCCCCCGGAGTAAGGCCTCCTCCTCCTCCCAGGCCTCCCAAGGTCAAAATCCACACCCCCCAGGGAACGGCAGCTGGGACCAGGGCTCCAGACCCAGGGAAGACAAGACAAATGCTATAGGGCGCGGGTGTGGTGGAAGCTGGGTGATAAATGCTTTAGTCCTAAATACCTGGGATTTGATTCGTCAGCTTTGTCTAATGCCACGTTAGCACAATTTCAGTCTTTTTGTTCAGAAATAGAGCTACAAGGTTATGAGGTCGGCGCGTGGAGTGCCCGTGCACTGCAGTGTTTAAGGACATGAAGGTCGCTGCTATCAGTTACACGGCAGGTCTTCCTGCCCGTTTTTCAGGCTCCGTCAAGGGCATCACACTCTTCACCTTGACCCTCACAAGTTTCAGAAAGACACCCTAAAATATCCTGAGTTTCCTTGTGAGCTTTTCAGCCAGGACGTGGCCTCCACTTGTCCGAGTATTCTTTCTTGTCCCCTGTCTCTGTCTTGGCAGTCTGAGTTCCCAGGGCCGTCCGCCTCTGTGTCCTCACGTCTGTCCTAAGTTTGCCCATGGAAGCCTCAAGGAGTTAGAGGATTCGGAGGCTTGGCGAACAGATCTGCTCTCACTTTGTCTGTTCCTTTCGTCGTTTTTCAGTTAAATCAGAGGAATTATCCTTGCTTTTACCTCCATGTCGGAGAACTCCCGTTTCGCGTAGAAGTGGGGCTTAAATAGAAAAGCTATCGGGGTGGCATTGCGAAGGACAGAGGCCCAGCCGTGTGACGGCGCTGGGCCTCCCGGGGTCCTCGCCTCCAAGCCTTCCCCTCGTCATGTCTGTACACAGTTCCAGCCGCTGCTGGAGCTGTGGGGCCCTGCTCCACCTGGTAATCTAGTGTCCATTCTTGGATTCTACACCATGGGGAGGGGTCCTTTTTGATAGGTCCCCTTGTCCCAAGGGCACGTTGAGCGAATCTGACGGCCGTTCTTCCTGGGCTGCGCCTCGGCTCGGGGTTCCCCGACTTGCTCTGTGTCTGGGGAAACCTTTGGTAACCAGACAGCATCTTCCCAGCCTGAGTCCCAAGCACGCCACCTGTGTGGGACGGGACAGTGGTCACGGTTCAGACGTGGCCGCGTCTGTAACCCGCAGAGCCCTTTGTTTCCTCTTCTCTTGCACTGGCAAACATGGAGCTGGTGGCACCCATATTCTCAACACCACGTGGCACCTGCCACGGCCCCTCCCTGGGTATCCCTGAACTCCGGTTTTAGCAGTGAAATCACATGAGCGCACTTAGCTGCGTTTCATACCTACTGGTGGTTGCGTCGTCCTCTTCCAGTGTTTCATTCAGCATAACTGACATTTGCTTTTCATTTTTCTCCCCTCAGCAGGTCCAGCTGACTCTCTTGTTCCAAAGGGCAACGGTAAAGTCTGGTCCCCTGCTAGGGTCTGCGGCTGTTTGGGGAACCAGCTTCTCGGGTGGGTGGGGGGGCGGTGGCAGCTTCTGTGTTTCCATTGGGATCTCATATTTCCTTCCACTTTCTGGGCTTTAGGAGGTTGGGAAAGGAGCTCCCACCCCCTTTGCTTCCACTCTTTTCTCATGCAAAGAGCCAGTGGATGTGTGTTCAGGCTCAGGTGTTCTCAGCATGTGAAATGAGCTGTCCTTCAAATCCTACTGTGAGGCTAAGCATCCCCCACACTTGGCGTGCCTCTAAAGCCTTGACGGGAAAGGGGACTAGAAATAAAGTCCACCAACGTGGAGCCAAGTGAGGGGGTGAGGAGAGCTGAGCCCGCCCCAGCCCAGGGCCCTTCCCCACGTCCTTTTATAAAGCAAACCGCCACCCCCGCCTTTGCATCGGGCACCAGGTGCCCACTGTGAGAACCTCCCCGCTCTCCTCCACTGCAGCCCAGCTCTCCTGCCTGCCTCACCAATTCCAAGCCGTGATCGACCGGGCCTATCTCCGGAGGCTGGGCTACTCCTCCTGGGACGTCCACTTAAATGATGCGCGGTGTCGTCCCCGAGTCACGGGGCGCTACCTGATCTTCAGCATTCCCTATGGCCACTGCGGCACTGTCCAGCAGGTAAGAAACTGACCAGGGAGTGGTCCCTTCTGTGGGTGGAGGCCCAGGAGAGGAGCTTGGAAAGTCCAGGCACCTGTTAAAGACCCGGACGGGGACAGAGGAGAGACATGAGCCGTGACTTCATTTCTGAGATCGGGGAGACCTGGAGCAGCTTGCTCGTTGGCCTGAAACTTCCCTGCCTTTGGGAAACTTGGGATACACACTGAGGCCTTTGCCACATCAAGTGTTAATGGACGGATGCGTGAGTTGGGTGTATTGATTGATCATCTCTTCCTAGCCCCCAAAGCGTTTTCCACGACATGTGTCTTTATCAACATGAGTGCATCCCCACCATGTGTAAACTATGGCAGTGGGCATGGGAGAAGACAGGTTGTCTGTCTGTCTGTCTGACTGACTGCTGTGTTTCAACCCAGCTAGCTAGCTATATTTTACATTCGAGAATGCAAATATCTAGGACATTTGCCCACAATGAAATATATGTTTATTCACTTTATATTACCCACATGTTTGTTTCAATAAACAATGGCATTAAAGTTAAGAAAACACATATCCCAAAGATATAGGAAGAATGTATGACCATGAAATCATTTTTCTTGGTATATTTAACAAGGTAACATGTTTAAAAGCAAGATCATTTGCCATTCTTGTTCTTTGCCATCCCCATTTATTTATTTATTTAATTTTTAAAGATTTATTTTTATTTATCTCTCCCCTTCCCCCCCCCCCCAGTTGTCTGTTCTCTGTGTCTATTTGCTGCGTGTTCTTCTTTGTCTGCTTCTGTTGTTGTCAGCGGCACAAGAATCTGTGTCTCTTTTTGTTGCGTCATCTTGCTGGGTCAACTCTCCATGTGTGCGGTGCCACTCCTGGGCAGGCTGCACTTTCTTTCGCGTTGGGCAGCTCTCCTTATGGGGCACACTCCTTGCGCGCGGGGCTCCCTTACACGGGGGACACCCATGCATGGCAGGGCACTCCTTGTGCACATCAGCACTGCGCATGGGCCAGCTCCACACGGGTCAAGGGGGCCCAGGGTTTGAACCGCGGACCTCCCATGTGGTAGACGGACGCCCTAACCACTGGGCCAAGTCCACTTCCCTGCCATCCCCACTTAAAACAACACTCAATATTTTTGAAGTTGAATTTACTCAGTCTACATGGTGCCAAGTTACAGTTTGCACTGCATACTTCACATTTCGTCTATTCGGTTGTACAGACCATAATCATTCTTATTCTTTTTGCTCTGAAAATTCCTATTTCTAACTCAGAGGTTTCTGCCCCAGGAGCTAAGCTGGAAGCCTCCCTGTGAATGGGAAGAGGGCAGCTCCGGAAGCTTCTGGGCCCTCAGGGAGGCCCCTGCAAAATGTCCTCTCTGGCACTGGCTGGCCCAGCGCCCTGAGCAAGCCATGTGTGCTGGGGTCAGAGGACATCATGGGGACAGGAATGGCCTGGGGTAACGGCCAGTGCCAGGCCACCACCACATCAGGTCGGTGCCTGAATTCAGTCAGTGACCAAGCCATGTTCAGGTGCTAAGGACAGATGGCCAACAAGACTGGCACTGTCCCCACTCATCCACGTGGACATGCCAGCACGGGGAAGCAGACACCGAGCAAACACAGAAATGAGAGCCTTTTTACAGGGAAGAGGAGGAAGAGACACGAACCAAGGGAGGGGACAGAAGAGTGATTTGGGGTGGAAGGGAAGCCACTTTGAATAAGGTGGTCGAGATGCTGAGGACTTCAAGACACAACGAAGCAGGCAGGTAAAGAGAAGCAGGAGGAGGCTTCCTGCAGAGGAATAAGCGAGTGCAAAGGCCCTGAGGCAGCAGCTCGATTGAAGGGTGGAGGAAGAGATGTGGGGCCTGTGTGAGCCCAGGGAAGCCTGAGGTTAGGTTGGAGAGGTGGGGAGGGAGGGGCTTGGGGCTTTGGATTCTGGCTCTTATTCTAAGTTGTGCATTCTTAACAAGGACAAATCATCCCCTGGGGGGGAGGGGAGCATATTGATTCTTAGCATAAAAAAAATATCTTAGTCCTTTTATGTATAAAGCACAGTATACAGTACATTTGCACAGTTTATGCAGTATATTTGTTGTATTAAAATTTCATGGCTAGAGGAGGGGTTGGGGACAAGTAGGAAAGAAGAGGTCTCAAGTGTCCGCTGGGCTGTCAAGAATAGAAAAAATGTTGAGAAACCCAGGTGTAAGCTGACAGGGCAGTCCTTAAGGGTTCTGAGGCAGAATATCTCAGGACCCGATTTCCACAAATGTCCCTGGGCAGGCTGAGCCTCTCGGCGTCCACATGGGGCTCCGGGAAGGAGGCAACAAGTCCTGGTGGATTGGAAGGAACTTGGTGGATTGGAAGGAACAAGGCTGAGAGCAGAGGTCAGCAGTGTCAGGACCGCAGCTCAGGAAACAAGGACTGGGGAAGCTGGGAGATGTCCCATGAGGTGATGCTCTGTGGTTGCCTGGAACAGAGCACAAGTCTGAGGGAAGGGACTGTGCGGAGGAATTCAGCCAAGAGGGAGCTCGGAGCCAGTGAGACCCACAGCCTGCATGGGCCTTCACAGGCTTATCTGTCCAGGGGCTCCCCACTTGCACCCAGAGCCCTTGGAAGGAGTGAGGACGTTCAGGCATTTGTACCACAGAGGTCAGGCCACACAGCAAGTTGGCACCAAGCAAGGGGGTGAGGAGATCCCTCTTCTCAGAGAGGAAGGTGCTGGCGGAAGCCAAGCACCCTGGCCACCAAGCCTCCTCTCACCCTCACAGGAACACCTCGGCTCCCTCAGCTACTCCAACTCCATCAGAGGCAGAATCCGGGGCCATCCCAGCCCCGTCATCGTGCGGCACAAGGTGCCCCAGCTGAAGTTCACCTGCAGGGTGGACGGCCCGCCAACAGCCGACGCTGCTCACGGGGCTGACAGCCCACGCAAGGGGGCCAACTACGACGTGTCCATATCGTTCCTGGAGTCGCCCGCATCCCGGCATGAGGGGAGCCTGGCACCATACTACACCAGCCAGAGCCAGGAGGTCTTCCTCCAAGCCATGCTGCACACCCAGGACCCCAACCTGATGCCCTTCGTGGACACCTGTGTAATTTCTCCAGATCCCCATGACTTTACAACCATCAAGCACGATTTGATCCAGCAGGGGTAAGGAAAATGGAAGGGGCTCTTGGGTTGGCTGTTGTGTTCACCTGGCATTCCTTTAGGGAACCCGTGACTTCTCAACAGGTACTCCAGAATCATTACATTGTGTATAAGATCCTCACCATGCCCCAGGGACAGAGCTGGGGCCCTCACCACCCCTGTGATCCCAGTTGGGGACAAATAGTTACAGCAGCCTGGACAACCTCCCTCAAATCCTGAGAGTCCTGGGCCAAGCCCTTGTGCTAACACTGCTGTCCTGTCCCTCGCTTTCCCACCCACATCTCCCTTCGCTTCTGGTTGTTTGGCTTCATGGGACCTCCCATAGAGAGTTCATGCCCTCAGGACTTTGGGCCTCCATGGTGGGCTGGTGGGTGAGCCCAGGCCAACTCTTAGTATAGTGGCAACGTTCATTCTGCTTCCGCTGGTCAACCAAAGGATTTGGCAAGTTAGAGCTTTGACAGGTTGTTTGCCTTTAGAGCTCCCTTGCCCTCTAATAGGAGTTAACTGCGTGTGGGTGGTAATTGGCAACCGTGTAAAAACAAAAACCTACCACTTATTTAATGACAGCTTACATTGGTGGCAGCCCCAGCACCCTAAAGCCTGTGCAAGTCTCCGTGATGTAGTGCCTGTTTCTCAAAGCCAGGGGCAGGATGCAGCACTTTCCAGTGCTGGCATGAACCACGGTTGGGGAGGTGCTCCAAACAAATCCTTTGGTGCACTAAACCACACTGAGTCAGAGAGAGAAATAGTGCTTTCCCTTCAATCCTGCTTGCAGATATATCAAGGGGAGAAGTTCGGTTTGGTGCCAGAATTGAACAACCAACACTTTTTCCTTCCACTTGATTTGGGTTTAACTTGTTCTTCTTTCTCTAGTTTCCTCATTGGAAGCTTAAATTATTGATTTTAAAGCTTTCTTCTTCTCTAATATATGCATTTAATACTATAAATTTCCCTCTGAACACTGCTTTAGCTGCATCCCACAAATTTTGCTAAATTGTATTTTCGTTTCATTTCATTCAAATATTTTAAAATTTCTCTTGAGATTTGTTTGACTAATGGATTATTTAGAAGTCTGTTCTTAAATTTCCATATATCTTGGAGTTTTCCAGCTATATTTGTTATTCATTTCTAGTTTAATTCCACTGTAGTCTGAGAATATATTTTGTGTGATTTCTATGTTTTTTAATTTGAGGTTTGTTTTATGGCTCATCTCTCCATGTGAGCTTGCAGAGAATGTATTTTCTGCTGTTGTTGAATGGAATGTTCTATAATATCAATTAGGTCTACTTGATTGATAGCATTACTCAGGACATTTATATCTTTAGTGATTTTCTGCCCACTTTATCTATCAATTACTGAGAGAAGAGTGTTGAAGTCTCCAACTATAATTAATATGGATTAATCTATTTCTCCTTGCAGTTCTATCAGTTTTTTTGCCCTATGTATTTTGGCACTCTGTTGTTAGCTGCATTTGCAACTAGGATTGTTATGTCTTTGTTCTTAATAATCTTCTTTGTTCTAAAGTCTGCATTGTCTGAAATTAATATAGCTACTCCACCTTTCTTTGGATTAGTCTCAATATGGTATATCTTTCTCCATCCCTTTACTTTTAACCAGAGTCACTATAATTAAAAGTGAATTTATACATTTAATACTATAGACAACTTCTAGTTGTGTATTGGTTTTTTATCCACTCTGACAATCTCTGTCTTTTAACTGGTGTGTTTAGACCATTTACATTTAAAGTGATTATTGATATAGCTGTATTAAAATCTACCATCTTAGTAATTGTTTTCTTTTTGTTATTTTGTTTTTTTGTTTTTCTCTCTCCTCATTTTACTGCCTCTTCTGCTTTATCTGAGCATTTTATGACTCCATTTTATCCCCCTCCTTCATGTATCTTTTATACTACTTTCCTTAACTTTCAATGGGTACCATAGGGTTTACAATATATACTTTCAAATACTCCAAGTCCACCTTTAAATAATAGAAACAACGCTCTTGATAGCCATTTTTTGACAATGTAAAATAGGCCTCCTAAAGACAAAAACTCTAACTAGAATTTAATTACTTTGTTTTGTTTTTGTTGTGTTTATTTTATGGTTCCTATCTATTTCTGGCCAGAAACAGTATTTCCACTCATGGAAGTGTTCTAAATTTTCTTTTTAAATATAGAGTAAGTAGTGGGGAGAACTCTATTTGGAATTTAGAGATCTGGAGTCTACCCTGATTCTCTTTCATTTAATCATTTTGGCCTGGGGTTTATCTTCCTATCAGGTGCATCAAAGACAATACCTACGTTACCCTCCACTCCCACCAGAAGAACAAGGCCCAGTTCAAGTTCAACGCCTTCAACTTTTTCGACAACTATGATGTGGTCTATCTGCAGTGTAAGATCGTCGTGTGCAGAGTAGGCGACTACTCCTCCCACTGCTCCCAGGGTTGTATAGGGCGGAGTAAGAGAGGCACAGGCTCCATGGAGGCCAAGGAAGAGCAGACTGAGCATTTGGCCCCAATGGTGGGGCCACTGAAGATCCATAGAGGAACTGGTCAGAGCAAGTCTGTGTGATTTCTACAATCTTCATATAAATCTGTTTGAAATTAGGTAGTTAACATCTATTTCTCTCTAGTAAAGTAATAAGTTTGACAAATCTTATTAGAGACAGGTAAAAGAAATAGAGGGTTTGCTTCTCTGAGATTTATTTAATGATTCTTCTTGTCTGATTACTAAACTTCTAAGGCAATCACTCTGTGCAGGCAAGAAGTGCAGCATTTTCTAATTCTTCCCTATCAAGAATTTGATCATCTCGAAGTGTACAATATCTTGTAAAGAGTAGACTTATCTCTCTATACCACATTACTATTTTAGAAATTATTTTTTTAATTCAGCACCTTAATATTCAGATGTTAGTAAGTGGATCTCTTTGTTTCTGTCCTTCTAGTGGTGTGAGAATTTATTTTCAGGTCTTGCCAACAGTCTATGAAAAATAAACTTAAGTGTTTGTCAGGAAACCACTGCTCATTTTTTTAAACTCTGGTCAGTTGAATCAAACAAGTCATTTATCTTTCAAAACAATGCTTTAATTCTGTTTCAAAAGGATCAAGTTGGACCCTGACTTTGTTGCATTTGGGTTTCGGCTGGCAAATGAGAGGGTCTCAAGCACAATTGTAAGAACCACGCCTGTCTGCTCTCTGAGCTGCCACTTGCATGGAACTTTAGGTTTATAGGAAACCTAGAAAGTGCATGGAAAGCCTGAGAAGTACACAGGGAAAGATTAGCATATTCCCACATCTTCCCAGAAGAAGAGAGCAGCAGCTATTTTCTCTAATAGCTCATTCTACCTTAACAGAACTTGGCCTATGCTAGACTCACCATCTTCTAAGCTGTCTTGAAAGAAACAAACTGGAATGTAGCTTTTTCCTTGGCTTGTCAAGAAAAATTCAGAAGCAATTTTTAAAATATAAGTCCCTATCTCCAAGAAATTGTTTTGGCCTCTGACAATAAATAGCACATACAAAATGAGACCATGGTGTCTAGTTCCCAAGAAGGAAGGCAATGTTGGGTGGAGCCTGAGAGCCAACCCTGAGGTGCTAAGAGGAGAGAGTCTGACAAACAGCCAAGGAGGGGCATCTCCTTTAAAGGGGAATGTTTTGGTTGCATCACAGACATGCCCTTCACCAGTAGCAGTCTTGGCAATAAAGATGATAATGAAGCTCATTTTAATAAAGTTCTCTGCTTATACATTGTCACAGGTCTCTCCCGTACAAGGTTTATAATGATGAACTGATCACAAGGTTTATAGTGGTTCACAGTGACTTGCAGTCCTGTGACATAGAGCAGGCCCCCATCCAGAGCCTTCGTGCTCAGATACAGCTCATTTCCTCACAAGAATAGACAAAGAAGCCACATGGCACCACCAACACCTCCTGCATCCCTAAACGTCACTACCCCTAGCCCACCATCCCCCTAGCCATACAAAGGAAAAAATTCACCTCCACGGTTTCCTATTAGCCCTCGGGTCTTACCCCAGCCCCAACCTCGTCCCACTGACTAAGCATTTTCCCGCCTATAGAGGTACTGTATAAATTCATGACCACCTCTGCCAGCGGTGGGCTGAAGTCTATTCTTCAGAAGCCTTCCATTGGAAGAGTGTCCCAATAAACTTTCTGCCAGCAATTGTCAGTCTCAGTGTCCCATGAGCACTGCTTTTCTCTAACATCTGGTGCCAAAACTGGGGACTGGGGTCGTATTGAGACTGATTGATTGGTGAGGAATCTCTGCCCTGCCACTGCCGAGAACCTATCCAACACTGAGAACTAAATCTCGGCTGGGTGAATTGAGGATTTCTCCACCAGAGGATCCTGCTCTCTCTTTCTCCCTTTTTCCGTTGTCCAGGACAACCTACCGAAAAAAACTAGCACTAGGTCAGTGGTACTCACTGTCCCTGAGGGCCACAGCAGGCGAAAGGCCTGTGTCTTCATGGGAAGAAACCCCTTGGCTCTGGAGACATCTGGCTCCAGTGCAGTTTCCTGTTTCCTTGGAGATTTGACTGATACGGGGACGTCTGTCTCACTTGGAACCTCCCCTCTTCTTTCCTTTCTAGAGATCCTTAGTCTCTCCAACTCACTGAAAATGGGGGATTCAATTTCAACCCCCCAAAAACCATGCCTCTGGGCTGTCTTCTTCATAGCCATAAAACTCTGCACCCGGAAGGAGATCTCGGACTTAAAAAACTCATTTTATAGTCAACCTCTGTATGGCTGAACAATGAAAGTCAATGGCCAGAAAACAGCATTTTCATTTCCAAATTCTCCAAAACTTAAAAAACTACATCCAACACAGCGGTGGTAGCCTGAATTTCGCTACGTTCAGGCTTTCTTTTTCTTTCATCTCTGCCTGCAATCCCAGTGAGCCAACCGCCCCTCCCTCTGCCAATCCTGTTCTTCTTACCAAATTCTTCTTTTCCCCCAGAAACCTCCTCAAAAACTTTCATCTCCTCATCATCTTTCATTTCATCTCATCTCCTTTTCATCCTACCTCCCAAGTCTCCCGAAAAGCTCAACTTTGCTCCAGCAAACCCAGCTCCTCCTGCACCCCTCCCTAGATGCCTCGCCGCCCTCACCCTCGCCAACACCTTCCACCCCTCAGCCCTCCACCACGGCGCCGTCTCCTTTCTCTGGCCTCATACTCATTCCCAAGAACTACATCCTCCCCCTCCTCACCATCCTCCTCCACCTCCATAAACACAAAAGCTAACCCCTCTCCACCTCTTAATTCTACACAACATCAACACCCCTCTTGCCTCTCAAGAGAAATAACAGAAGCTAAAGAAATCATTAAAATACACACTCCCTTCTGACACTCAGATTTAAGTCAGATAGAAAATTGGTTAGGCTCCTTCTCTGAAAATCCTGCCACATTCATCAAAGGATTCCAACACCCACTCTTATCATCTCACCTGTCAGAACACATACATTATCCTTACCTCTTCAATCTCACCTGAAGGGGAGAACCTCATTTGAACAGCTGCTACCACTTTTGCAGATTCCATGCATGCTCAAAACTGCAATGAACACCCAGCAAGCCCCACCACAGTCCGACCACTAATCCACGCTGGGACTACCAGCCAGGGTCCGCTAACCTTCCCCCAAATGGCCCACTTTTCATTAGAAATAGTTACAGAGATTAAAAGGTGACCCTCTAACCCCTCAGAAAAACCTGATTAAAGCAGCTTTTAAAATCTTTAACAATAGAGAAGAGGAAGCCAAATTAGAAAAACACAAACGAGATCAGGCTAAAGCCTCCCTCCTGGCCGCTGCCCTCAGATCCAATTCTCGGAATCCCCCTTCTTCTCTTCGGCCACCTCCAGGACCCTCTTTTAAGTGCATGAGCACTGGGCATGCTCATGCCCCAGTCCCAGGTCTCCACCGGAGCCTTGCCTGGTATGTCATCGTAAAGGTCATAGGAAGTTGGACTGTCCTGAAAACCTGTTTCCAGGAAAGTTCCTCCAGCACACCCTGCCAACCTGGAGCTGGGATCCTCCTTTCCAGACCTCCTCAGACTGACAGGAAATGACTAACAGCTCCCAGGTTCAGAATGCACCCACATCTCCATCAGTAAGTCCAAACTGAGGATTAGCATCAAGGTTAGAGGTAAGTCGATCTCCTTTTTAACTGACATGGGGTCACATATTCAGTCCTCCTAGAATATTCGGAATCGTTATCTACTTCCTCGATCTCTATTGTGGGAGTTAACGGCATCCCTCTTCTCCTTTAATCACCAAATCAGGTAGATGCTCACTAGAGAATTTCACATTTTTTCCTCATTAAAAAAATTTCACATTTTTTCTTCAGTTCCTTTTTTTTTTTTTAAGATTTATTTATTTAAATAAATACCACCCCACCCCAGTTGTCTGTTCTCTGTGTCTATTTGCTGCGTCTTCTTTGTCTGTGGCATGGGAATCTGTGTTTCTTCTAGTTGCATCATCTTGTGTCAGCTCTCCGCGTGTGTGGTGCAATTCCTGGGCAGGCTGCACTTTCTTTCGCGCTGGGCGGCTCTCCTTATGGGTGCACTCCTTGCGCGTGGGGCTCCCCTACGCAGGGGACACCCCTGCGTGGCACAGCACTCCTTGTGCGCATCAGTACTTCGCATGGGCCAGCTCCACATGGGTCAAGGAGGCCTGGGGTTTGAACCACGGACCTCCCATGTGGTAGACGGACTGCCTAACCACTGGGCCAAGTCCGCCACCCATCAGTTCCTTAAAATCTACTTGCCCTTCACCTCTTCTTAACTGTAACATATTGTCTAAACTCTACTCCTCCATCTCCTTAACTCTCCCGTCCTCACAAACCAACTTCCTTCTCCTTTTGTCCACCACACACATACCTTCCCACTTCCTTCTGATATCCCTCTTGTATTACAGACAGAAGTATGTCCCTATGTCCGAAACACTAGTTCCTCTTCAGTCGCAACACACAACCCCCTGTCAGAATAACCTTAAAGAAACCCTCCTCTTTCACAAACATTCCTCAGTATCCCCTTTCCATGAGTGCCCAACAAGGCCTAAAACCCACTCAATCATGGCTATCCTCATTTCTTTTCTACTTTTCCTCACCCCTAAAATCAATCCTTTTACCCCTCATAACACCACTACTGATAATATTACTGCTGGTTCTGTTTGGTCCTTGTCTCTTACAGCTTCTTGACTGGTTCATACACCAAACTGTACAGTCAACAACTCAGAAATACATAAACAATGTCTTCCTGGGAACAGCAGTACCAACCCCTGCAGGACCAAAAGCCAAAAGTCACCAGGCAGAACGGAAGGGAAGGCCTCACCACCCCTTGACAGCAGGAAGTAGCTAGATGGAGTCAATGCCCCAAATCCCCTCACCCTTCTGTCCAGCCCAGCACGTTAAACCCCTACTTAGGGTCCTTACCATATATATATATATATATAAAACCAAAGAGTTAGGAATGTTAGAGGTTTCTCCCTTACAAGTTTTATAATGATTAACTCATCACGAGGTTTACAATGGTTAACAGTGGCTTGCATTCCTGTGACATAGAGCAGCTCCCCATCCAGAGCCTTTATGTTCAGACACAGCTCATTTCCTCAAAAGAATAGACAAAGGATCCACATCCCTAGAGTTCACTACCCCTATCCCACCACCTTCTAACCAGACAAGGAAAAAAAGTTCACCTCTACAGTTCCTTATTGACTCTTGGGTCTTACCCAAGCTCCAACCCCCTCCCACTGACTAAGCATTTTGCCATCTATAGATGTACTGTATAAATTCACGACTGCCTCTGCTGAAAGTGGGCTGAAGTCTCTCTTCAGACTCCCACCATGCCAGTGGGGAGAGGTTGAAGTTTATTCTTCAGACCCCCTCCATTGGGAGAGATTCCCATTAAACTTTCTGCCTGCAATCATCAGTCTCTGTGTCCCAGTGAGTGTCATTTTTCTCTAACATAAATAGTAAAAGTGGATGGAATGTAATTGCTGGTCAATTTGGTGAAGACAGCATCTTTAAATCAAAAGTTAATTCTTTGTCACTGGCTAGTTTCATCAACAGAAAAAAAAATGATTTTGGCATTTGGCATCTATTTCGTGCATGTGCTTCAAATGAATGAAGGCGTTTTCCAAATAACTCTGGGTTACTAGAATTTTACAAATTTGTCTGTGCATTAACTCTACCTATCCATATTGCGTTGAGAAAGTGGGAGGATGACAGCTTCCAAAGTCTAGCATTTTATGGGTTTGAACAAATCCCTAAAGTAAAAAGTGTTGATAGTGAAAGGACTGAAATTTTAAGAATGAATAAATAAGGGGCCAAGGGAACTTCCAACTCAGTTGTTCCCTTGGTGTGGTTCAAAGGATGGGGTTCAGGAAGCGGCCCTTTCCCAAAGCACCCCAGATGTTCTTAGGACTGCTGAAACTTGAAAGCCATGGCACTGCCACACCCGTGTCCCATGGTTCTGCCATACCCATGCCCTGTAGCTCTGTCACACCCATGCTCCTAACAGGGAGAGGCTGGCAACCCAGAAACATCAATGGGCACAGACAGAATGAGCCCCAAGAAAAGCCTGCCATTTTCTAGCTAAAGGACCAAGAAAGGGCACTCTTGCAAGAGAGAAACCTCCCTATTCCAGCCAAACATCATGGGAAAAACTTTGGCCCCATCCGCACTGCCGTCAGCAATGGTCCAATAGGAAGCCCAGGCTCCCACCCTCTCTGGCATCCCTACCTTCTTCCCCTCCCCTCACCAGGGCGGTGTCAGAGAAGGCAGAGTAGGAAGCTGGAGTTTCCATCATCTCCGCTCACCCCCCATTCCTATGCCCCCATGTCAGGTGGAGACCAGATAAGGAGCCTGGGTTCTACCCCACCCAGAAATCTTGCTTGCATGTGCCTGCTCTTCTGTTGTCCATCCCTTCATTTCCAGCCTTTCTAAAGCACTGTGTAAAGGTCTGTCTCTCAAGTACTACTAGACTAGGATTTTGCTGAAGGTCCTGCTCTTCTAAGAGGTGAGTATAGTGGATGTGCATCCTCCACAATGCGGGCGAGTTGGTGGCTGGGGCTCTCCGCTCCAGTATGCTCTGGGAATTTCTCTCCAGAAATTTCCCTCCATTCAAGCCTGCTGCCTTGACCAGGTTCAGTGCCCTTCCCAATAATGGACCAGTAGAGGCATATAAAGACCTGCATGCCATGTGTCTGTTTCCTAGGCACTCAGCTTCTGACAGCACCTGGTGTGGTCCCAGGAAGTAGATTCTGAAATGGGATCTGGGAGCTGGCCACGAGGCCTCGTCCTTGGTGGCAAACGAAACACGGGTAGCCTCTGTCTGCTAGCGCACTCTCACCCAATTCTCACAACCCCCCTAGGGCGCCGGCACCTATTATTACCTGTCTTTTAAACTGTGGAGGCAAGGCTGAAGGTGACGTCACCGATGTAACATACCATGTAAGTGGAAGAATTGTCACCCAGGCCCCCAACTCCAGATCCAGGACCTTTAACCACTTAGTGTTTTCTAACGAAAAATGCTTAAATGGTTGAATGCGAACTAATAACACATTGATGTATTTTAATGTTTCCTAATACTACAAGGGTTTTTTTAATTCAAGGTAATGTGATTTTATGCTTTCTAGTGAGTCACAATATTTGACCATTTTCTTAGAATTACACCACTGTGCCTGATGGGCCACTTATAACCCTCCACGTGAGCCAGTCGCAGCCATTCAGTCTGTTCCAGGGGGTGTGATGGGGGGGGGGTGGTGGTGAAGGACCAGTGACCAGACACCTGTGCTATTTTTAAATACTTAATTTGGCCCCATCCTGTTTACATTCTCAAGAGCTTTCATATTGGACAGGTTAGAAAAGAACTTTGCTGTACTTCAATTTATGGTATATGGATGAACAAAGAGGAGACACAGCAGCACGGCTGCTTGGGGAGATCCTCAGAAGATCTATGTGGTGATATTCAAAAGAAGATGGGGAAGGGAAATGGACTTGGCCCAGTGGTTAGGGCGTCCGTCTACCACATGGGAGGTCCACGGTTCAAACCCCGGGCCTCCTTGACCGGTGTGGAGCTGGCCCATGCACAGTGCTAATGCGCACAAGGAGTGCCGTGCCACGCAGGGGTGTCCCCCGCTTAGGGGAGCCCCACGCGCAAGGAGTGCTCCCTGTAAGGAGAGCCGCCCAGCGCCAAAGAAAGTGCAGCCTGCCCTGGAATGGCGCCGCCCACACTTCCCGTGGCGCTGACAACAACAGAAGCAGACAAAGAAACAAGACGCAGCAAATAGACACAGAGAACAGACAACCGGGAAGGGGGGGGGATTAAATAAATAAATAAATCTTAAAAAAAAAAAAAGATGGGGAAGATCTGCTTTGACTTAGATCTGGAAGATCAATCAGACCCCTAAGGATATACTCTTTCTGTGGGGGTAGAGATTTCACCATATTCATTGTGTATTTCCTCCAGCAACCTGCATGCTCATGACATGTTTCTAGAACTAAGGAAATGAAAATGCCTTTGGGCATTCAGAGATGTGCTTGTCTGTTGTGGATGTACATATCACATGAAACTGTGTGTGGTTAGGAGAGGAAGCAGAGTTCTGTTGTTCATCCAAGATAAACAAGGAGATGTGCAGTTTGGCTTGCGTAAATTTAGTTCATATTGGGGTCTTTAAAAATTTTGATTCAACCACGGTAGATAGGAAAGTGTAAATGAGGACTGGCCACTCCTTGTTGCACCTATTACTTTGGGTTTTGGTATTTGATGGAGTAAATGGAGGAGAAATGGTGTTTTAGCTCTTTAATCTAAAAACTATTTGTAAGTCTATTAACAATCAGGTTCTTCTTTTCTGAGATGCTTAAGTGTGAAATGCTGGGAATCTGCATTACAGCATTATGGTAGGTGGATCAAGGAGATTACAAATCTCTCAGACCTAACTTTAAGAAATTACAACTATTGTATATGTTTCAAAAGGTAGTATGTTTGCCTCTGAGAAAATAAATTCATCTAATTCTGCAGACTTCTTTTTTTTAATCAAAAATAACCTTTTCTGGGACAACTAACAAGATGACAGCAGAGTAATGAGCTCCTAGAATCAGCTCATGCTACAGGGCAATTAGGAATCACCCAGAGCTATCTAAAGCACCTGTTTGTGGGCTCCAGGAGACCAGAAGAGCATCCTGCTATATCCTTGAAAGAATGGAAGGAGAAGACTACCCATCTGCAGAGAAGATCATAAGTAGACCACTCCATGCCCCAGAATCCAGAGGCCATCCTCCACTGGAAGGACAAGGCACCTTGGGAGCTATTCCACAGCTGAAATTGGAAGCTCCACTTCTCAAAAACAGGGAAGGCACGAATTTCAGCTACTGACTAGTAAATTCAGCAGGCTGAAGTATAATCCTAAGAACAACTAAAGTTTGAACATGTCCAAGTCAGAAAGAGGCTGGTAGCCACCATTTTAACTCTGCCTCTGGCACAAGGGGAAGTGGAATGGACTGAAAA
This sequence comes from Dasypus novemcinctus, assembly GCF_030445035.2. Lineage (NCBI taxonomy): Eukaryota > Metazoa > Chordata > Mammalia > Cingulata > Dasypodidae > Dasypus > Dasypus novemcinctus. The sequence goes on from NC_080678.1 coordinate 14,531,295, forward strand.
TCATAGTGCTAGTAGGGACTGGCTTCTTAGCACCCAAATCAGATTGCAGCTCTAGCACAAGCACAAGCCCCAGCTCCACTGCCGATAGGGAAGAAGCTAAGGGAACCTGTGCCAACCTCTCTGGGAAAATACAGGTCATGCCATGGAGGACCGTGATCATCCTAATATGGTGGTGTGAGTTGCCTCAGGAGCTAGTCTTTGGGTGGAATTGGAAGCTCCATTTCCCAAAAACAGGGGAGGAAGAGACAGGTGGCCACCAATTTCAGCTACTGATTAGTAAATTCAGCTGGCTAAAGTATAACCCTAAGAAGAGCTGAAGTTTGAACCTGTCCAAGTCAGAAAGAGACCAGTAGTTGCCATTGATTCTGCCCCCAGCATGAGGGGAAGCCAGGCTGACTGAAAAATCACAGTGATGGTAAGAACTGGCTTTCGGCCGGCGGACTTGGCCCAGTGGTTAGGGTGTTCGTTTACCACATGGGAGGTCTGCAGTTCAAACCCCGGGCCTCCTTGACCCATGGGGAGCTGGCCCATGCGCAGTGCTGATGCGCGCAAGGAGTGCCATGCCACGCAGGTGCCACGCAGGGGTGTCTCCCACATAGGGGAGCCCCACACGCAAGGAGTGCACCCTGTAAGGAAAGCCACCCAGCACGAAAGACAGTGCAGCCTGCCCAGGAATGGTGCCACACACACGGAGAGCTGACACAACAAGATGATGCAAGAAAAAGAAACACAGATTCCCGTGCCGCTGACAACAACAGAAGTGGACAAAGAAGACACACAAATAGACACAGAGAACAGACAATGGGGGGGGGGGGGGGGAGGGGAGAGAAATAAATAAATAAATAAATCTTAAAAAAAAAAAAAAGAACTGGCTTTCTTTCACCCAGATCGGCATGCAGCCCTAGCCTAGGCTTCAGCCCCACCTCTGGCAGGGAGGAAGCTGTCAGGCCTTGCCCCAGCCTCTCCAGGTAACTGCAGGTACATGCAACTAGCACAGACTGAACAGTAAGAAGTCTACTGGGACAAAAGAAGTCATCTTGGACCCGCACTGCATAGATTGCTGCCACACCTGCAGCTCCATCCCTGCCTCAGGCAGGGGAGAAAGGGGTTGAAGCATCATCAGTCTCTCTGGGCAGCTACAGTCTAGGCCTATAAGACTTGGATAATTCCACACAGCTGTGGCTCTGTCTCTATTCCTGGCAAAGGAGAAAGTTGGGAGAAGCTTCATTGGTCCCTGGGAAAATGAGGACAGCTTGAGCCTCCACAGCTTACAGCAGCAACTACATCCTTGGTTTCTAGCACACAACTAGCAAGGGGAAAAGGGCAGGAAGCCCTCAATTAAAGAGAAAAATTGCACCCAGAAAAAATACATCTAGTAAGTCAGATGCCAAGATACCAACAAAAAATTACAATTCACACCAAGAAACGGGAAGATATGGCCCAGTTAAAGGAGAAAGGTGAGCCTCCAGATGACATAAAGGAGTTGAGACAACTAATTATAGATGGTCAAACAAATCTTAATAAATTCAATGAGATGGCTAAAGAGATTAAGGATATTAAGAAGAAACTGAATAAGAGAAGACTTTGAAACCATACATAGAAAAATAGCAGATCTTATGGGAATGAAAGGTGCAATAAATGAAATTTAAAATACCTTGGAACCATACAGTAGCAGATTTGAGGAAGCAGAAGAAAGGATTGGTGAGCTTGAAGAAATGGCCTCTGAAAGCAAACATACAAAAGAACAGATGGAGAAAAGAATGGAAAAAATTGAACAAGGTCTCAGGGAACTAAACAACAGCAAGAGATGTGCAAACATCCATGCCATTGGTGTCCAGAAGGAGAAAAGAAAGGAAAAGGGGGAGAAGGAATATATGAAGAAATAATGGTAGAAAATTTCCCAACCCTACTGAAGGACATGGATATCCATGTCCAAGAAGCACAAAGCACTCTGATCTGAATAAATCTGAATAGACCAACTCCAAGACACCTACTAATGAGAATGTCAAACGCCAAAGACAAAGAGAGAATTCTGAGAGCAGCAACAGAAAAGCAAGCATACCATATAAAGATACCCAATAAGATTAAGTGCCAATTTCTCATCAAAAACTGTGGAGACAAGAAGACAGTGGCATGATATATTTAAGATACTACAAAAGAAAAACTTCCAGCCAAGAATCTTATATCCAGCAAGGTTGTCTTTCAAAAAGGAGGGCAAGTTTAGAATATTCACAGATAAACAGAAACTGAGAAAGTTTGAAATCAAGAGACTGGCTTTGCAAGAAATACTAAAGGCTGTGCTACAGCCTGAAAAGAAAACACAGGAGAGAAAGGCCTGAAAGAGAGTCTACAAATGAAGATTATTTCAATAAAATTAACTAAAAGTGTCAAAAGAGTGGTGAAAATAAAATATGACTGACGAAACTGAAATATTCTGTTATAACCTTAACCAACAATGTAAAGCACTTGTATTCAGAAAACAACTCATTGTTAAAAGAAATCAAAAAAGGCCTAAATAATACTCATGGATTGGAAGATTAAATATCATTAAGATGTCAATATTACTCAAATTGATACACAGATTCAAAGCAATCCTGATAAAAATTCTACCAGCATGTTTTAAACAAATGGAAAACATGATTATCAAACTTATTTGGAAAGGTAAGTGGTCCTGAATAGCCAGAAACATCTTGAAAAGGAAAAGCAAAGTTGGAAGCCTCTTATTTCTGGACTTTAAATCATATTACCTAACTACAGTGGTAAAACCAGCAAGGTACTGACATAAAGACAGAAACACAGACCATGGAACCAAAGTGATTTTTCAAAAACAGACTCTTATATCTGTGGTCAAGTGATTTTTGACAAGCCTGTCATACCCACCCACCTCAGGCAGAACAGTCCATTCAACAAATGGTGCTGAGAGAACTGGATATCCATAACCGAAAGAGGACCCCAATCTCACACGTTATTAAAAACACTTAACTCAAAATGAATCAAAAACCTAAATATAAAAGCAAGAACCATAAAGCTTCTAGAAGAAAATGTAGGAAATTATCTTCAAGGCCTGGTGGTAGGTGGTGGGTTCTTAAAGGAGATAAGAAGAGGACTGAGATGGACTACTGAAGTTTAATGTATGTAGAAGTTTTAATTAACTTTACTGAAAAAGTGTATAAATGTATAGAGTTAACACATTATCATAAATAACAGCTGGTTTATAAATGGGAATGTGACTGAAAAAGGTAGTCTAGGGATGTACATGTCAATTGAAAGAAAGAGAATAATTTAGGGACTGAATAACACAGTAAACCCAGCTGTTGATGAGAATGTGTTTGATGGTATAGATGCAGGAGTGTCCTTTGTGAGCTAGAGCACATGTATTTCACTATTGCAGGGTGGTGAGAATATGGAGAAGCATGGGAAAAATATAACTGCAGTGACCTATGGATTGTGGTTAACAGTAATAATAGGGAAGTGGATTTGGCTCAACTAATAGAGCATCTGCCTATCATATGGGAGTTCCAGGGCGCAAATCCAGGGCCTCCTGGCCCATGTAGTGAGCTGGGCGATGCGGAGTGCTGATGCACACAAGAAGTGCTGTGCCATGCAGAGGTGTCCCCTGCATCAGAAAGCCCCACGTGCAAGGAGTGTACCCCACAAGGAGAGCAGCCCCAGGAGTGGTGCCACACACATGGAGAGCTGACACAGCAAGGTGACGCAACAAAAAGAGACACAGATTCTCGGTACCACTGGCAAGAATGCAAGTGGACACAGAAGAACTCACAGCAAATGGACATAGAGAACAGACAACGGGGCAGGGGGGGCAGAAATAAATTTTAAAATCTTTTTTAAAAAAGCAGTAATAATAGAATATTCATGCATCTATGTGAAAGATGTACTGTGTTGATAATGGGGGAGCATGGAAAAAGTGTGTCAAATGTACGCTATGGACCTAGTAATAGTCTAATGATATTATCTCATAATCTGTAACGAGTATTCCACCATAGTATGGTGTGCTGATAGAGGGGTTCTGTATATGAATTCTGCAGATGTGCATGATTGTTTTGTAAGTTTACAACTTCTGTCATAAAAATATATGTAAAAAATAATAATTGGGTAGGTTGTGGGAAAAATACACCCAATGTTAAGATAAGGACTATCATTAGTAGTAAGATTTTGAGGATATTCTTTCATAATTTGTAATAAATGTCTCACAACAATGCGAGGTGTTGGTGGTGGATTGAAGTATGGGACCTCTGTATGATGTTATGCATGTTTGCTTTGTTAAGTTCACAACTTTTACCATACACTTACTGTTTAGGTATGTTCATGTATAAATGACATATACTAATACTAATAATAATAGGGTGGGTTGGGGGGAAAGTACACCAAATGTAAGATACTTTGGTTAGTAGTAATATTTTGAGGATGTTCTTTAATCATTAGTTAAAAATGTTTCACAACAATGCAAGGTATTGGTGGTAGCGTGAAGTATGAAAGCCCTGTATGAGGTTATCCATGTTTAAGTTTACAACCATTACTATTCACTTATTATTTATGTATGTTTATGTATGAGTGATATACTTCAATAATGAAAAAAAGTGGAAAGAAAAATAACCTTTTCCTTTTCACCTAATATCTGCTTAAAATGTTTTATGTTTATAAAAGGGGATGTTTTAAATTCATTTTCTATTCAGTGGCTTTAGTTCATTAGAATGAGAGCTGCTTTACATAGTGTCTGTTCATGTCCATCTTTCTGCAGAGGTATTATACTCTATGAAACACACTCTGTCCTCCATGACATGACCACCTGTATATGGCTTTTATCAAGCCCTTCCTAATTTATTCATAGCATAATAACCATAAGGTACCATTTTCTTGGGCATTCTGAGAACTGTGTCTCACTTAAGGCTGAAGCCTTTGGTTAATAGCCCTGCAGCTTCTGGTACCTGTACTCTGCTCTTGCATTTACAAAATGCCTCCTTGTAATTGTAGCCACAATCACTACATTCAGAGCAAGGACCATGAATGAAAATAGATGCAGGCCGTTGAAAGGCTGATGCTGAGTTCCTTCTGGATGTACTTGATGCTGAAATCCTGTAATTGGGGAAAAAGATCAAAAAGGCCTTAAAAGAAAATATTTCTTACCAATACAAAATGTTGGTAAATTTATCATTTCTCTGCACACCCTATGAATCTTATGCATGAATGATTGTATGTATAGCAATGCCCACATAACATTGAGAACCATTATCAAGTATTTGAATTGGCTCATTTTATGTTTCATTGCAAAGACAAAATGGCTTTCAATGTATTTGTTTCAGACAATTGACTTAGTTTGGGTCCCTGATCTGAGGTGAAAAAGTTGTGAAATTCAAGCAAGCAGCAATGCAGGGTCATGTATTAATGGTCATTTCCCAGAGTTATCAAAATATATTTATTAACAAAATATATTTATTAAATATATTCATTAGTTTATTCCCTTGAAATAGGAAAAGGATACTTTGCTATTATGTAAGAAATATATATAGTCTTTCATTCACTAATTTGCAAATAATTTCAAGCTAATATCTATCTAAAGAGCTGTCATGCAAGACTTAATGAATGTGTTTATAAGGTTACTGAATTTAATTATGTTTTGTCTTGTTTGCCATAGAAATAATTTGCAACAAGCCAGAAATTATAATTCTTCACAGTCCATGCAAATAATAATAAATAAAGAAGGGGTCATGGGATTTCTTTTTATGCCAGCATCATTTTTTTCCTAAGATAAATTCTTATAGACAGTTCTTATTCAATTGTGGTTTATCCTAAAAAATCATATTAAACTCAATACATTTAATACCAGATAGTTGGGTCATATGGGGAAAATGACTCAGAAACTAGCCATCTAGTCACTCTGAGAAGTTTGCCTCACTTCTGCCCCATGCAACGTAGCAGAACTCAGGTCCTGTCCTTTTCAAATAAGCAGGATTGTCTTATGTCAATATACTATTTTTCCTTTGTCAAAAATAACTTTTGGAAGCAGATGTTGCTCAAGCCTGCTTCCCACATGGGAGGTCGTGGGTTGGGTCTCCAGTGCCTCCCAAATAAACAAAAACAAACAACAAGCAAACAAATGAAAAAACCAACTCAGGGGAGCCAATGTAGCTCAGTGGTTGCGTGCTGGCTTCCCACATATAAGGTCCCAGGGTCAATTCCCAGCCCTGGTACCTCAAAAAATAATAATCATAATTTTTTTATTCCAACAGGTGCTTGTGTGAGATGCCATTTCATTTTATTACTTATTCATTAAGAGTATGCTACTTTTTGAGTCTGTTATCTGCTATGGTGTCTATAATAAGGTACAAGGAAGTTAAAGGAAACTTCCTTCTCTTTAGAAAGGAGGCCATTCCATCAATAGCCATAAAGGCAATGAGTTATTAGTGAATAAAATGTTCAAGCTGTACAGGTTTTGCATTCTATCAACTGATGAAGAAAAACTTGATCCTCACACTTAAAATTGATAATTTACTTAGGGTTTTGCTCAAACGTCTATTACAAGCCCCTAAATTTAAAATATATTTACTTAGAAATGTTATTTCAGCAGCATTTTTGGAGCCATGAAATCATGAAATAGCATTTTTTCCTTACCTGACTCTCCGCTTGCACTCCGATCCCTTTTCAGACGAATGGGTCCAATGACTGAATCAGCCTTCCATTTGTATGAAGAAATGTCTCGTTTTCTTCTAGAGACACAGCCTTGATTGCAGCGAGACTGATGGTCACTACTATCACATATCAAAACCTTACACTGGAGATAAACAGAGCCCAGACTTCTCAAGAATTTAAAGGCATTAAATTGGAATCTTCCATAGTGTCCAGCTAAGGGATATACCTTACACGTCTCATCTTTGGTACATCTGAAACAGAATTTATGAACATGTTTAGAGGATGAACAATCAGTATTTTCAACATTGAAAGAAGATCATACAAAGTTCTCTCTGAATTGTGAATCCAAAAATCTCTCTAAAAGATATGTTTTAGTTCAGAATACAGAAGCTAACACAATTGATTTGAGCTCTATGAAAAATAGAAAGTGCCCTTCAAGCTGTATAATTTCTAGCCCTCACAGATTAATTGGAAAATCTATAACTATGAATTAGACTCAAACAACTTTCTTTACATGCTTGCTGTTATGTGTCAGTATGGTTGAGGTAGTTAAAATCCACCAGCTTTAGGAAAAAAGCTTATACTTTTTTCATAAGAACACCACATATATTTTAATGATATTTTGTATATGTTCAAAAGATGGCACAAATGAATTAATGTTCTGGGTTTCTGTTGAAAATGACATAAGGATGGAAAAAATAAACACTAAATACAGAGCTTTCTTGACAAAAACAAAAATTTGTTTCCAGCAGCAATTAGTGCATAAATGAATGGGCTGTAGCTAAAGAAAGGTTTTATCTTAAATTATCTGTAACTAGTACAAAGGAACTGTGTTTTATTAAATGATTAAAATAAATTTAATAAGATAAATGAATACATATATGAGTATTACTTCATTAAAATCATCATTTGTCCTGCAAAAATGAATACTATACACAATACATACCCACTCCTGATTAGGTCATAGATTGGAGATGCAAAGTCTGATGTGGCAGAAGCTCTACAGGTCTCGAGAAATACCACCAAATTTGGATCTGAGGTGTGTAGACTGACTTGAACAAAAAGAGTTTGGTTCAAATCCACATAATATGGTGCCTCATGTATAGGCTTTTCAAACAAATTGGATTCAAAAAGAGCCATGCTTGTGTTATATTTTCCCAATGCATTCTGATTTTGTATTATGTCATCTTCTGTTATGTACATCAACTCCACAGTGGAATTATGTTCCATTTCACACTTCACAATAATCTGGAGATGTTTCTGACGGGTGATCACCTCTGAAGTTGGGGATGCAGTCAGGGTGATTACATTGGTGTAGGTAATTGAATGACCTTCTGCCTGCAGAACAAGAGAGGATTCAAATTTTCTATTTTGAGTCCATTAATATCATACAGCATAGAGGTGAATAATATTTGCAGGTAAGGACAGAATTTTCTTAAATCATGCATTAAAAGCTTCCATGCCAGAATACTCTTAAATTTGTTTTCTTTAAGAAAAATTCAGGGGAGGTAGAAAGAATTGAAAGTAAAATGAGAGGGTCTGCTTGGATTAGAAAGACTTGAAGATAGAATTCAACAGATTTTTTTTTTGTTGTTAGATAAAAATCTGTTTCGATTGCAATTTTCCAAACATTTAAAGACTCTAAACCCTAGAATGCATTACTCTACCCCCATAAATAGCACCAAGTTAGCGTGGCTAACTGCAATAGACTCTATGTACATTGCCCTCCCTCATGAAGCCTGTGTATTCATTTTTTGGCAAAAAAGAAAAATTGATAATTTATTTCTATTCTTACTGATTCCTCTGGAGCAGATTTCATTCTTTTCAATACCATTGTTTTAGAAAGTTCTGAGTGAAAAAGTTTAGGGTACACATCCTAAAGGGACCCACAGACTAAAAGTGTTTGAGAGATTGAATTGGATATCTACAAATATCAGGAACAGACAATATAGAACAAACAACAAACTTGAAGTAATGTTCTTCACATTTAAAATAAGGATAAATAAACATTAAATAGGGATAATGCTTTTACCTTCTGCTTTTACAGGGGAAAAGAAGAAGATTAATAAAAATACAGTTATATTTCTACCAAATATGAGACTAACATTTTCTGCTCCAGTGTTACTCGTACGCTATTAAACCCATAGTACTCAGGTGTTCAAACCCTCTCCAGTAAGGTTTCAGGATTTTTTAATTCAGAGAAAGATAATCCCTGAGAAATGAATGTAGTAATTTGGCATTTATGTGTGAATGAGCAAGTGCACATGTGCATCTGCATATACTTACCATGTATGCCTTGCCACTGAGATTGGGGCTGTTTGTTAAAGCAGCAGCAAACATACCCCAACTAATACAACATGTATTTGGCGCTTGACAAAACCCACAGTGTTTCAGTTTACCTTTTTGATTGTACCACATCCATCTAGAGGAATAGAAAATTCCACAACATTTGATACTATTGGTCGGCAAGTTGGATCATTTAGTTGTAGGTTATTCTCATTATATTTAAATGATTCCAGGTAGGATTTGCTTATGATAACTCTCATCTTGTCAGAAGAGCAAGTTAAAGATGCTATCAAAAAAAAAAAAAATCATCATGTTTATGTCAGCTAGGAAGTCCGGGTGTTGAAAAGCTAAGCATGTAGGAAAATATATAAAAACTCAAAACCCAGTCTGCTCTAAACTATAATCAGAAGCCTGATCTAGCAGAGCTGCTGATCCACATTTTACAAGATGACTTGTTCATTGAGACCTTGTTTGTGGCTAGACTCCGTAAATGTAATCTTTTTAATTGTACCTTTGCAGAAGGGATTAAGGAAAATAGTTATCACTTTTGCAGATATTTTTGCAGGTAATAAAATCATGAATTTCCTATTTGATGAAGTAATGCAAAGAACTGATTCTTAAGCTTCGGTATGCAAATAGTTTCCAAAGTATTTGATAGGCTTGCAAATACGACTAGCCACAGGCAGGCTAAGAATTAAGGCACAGTTCCTAGGTACCAATCTTCAGGGAGCTCAAAAGAGCTCAGGAACATAAACCAAAACTTACTAGTGTTGACATTTTCTGCATATATTGAGGTGTAAGAAGCGGAAAAGCCCCGGTAGGAGTTGGCATAATCTGTAGATAACACAACAGTCATAGAGTCTGAGGAAGATTCGAAGGTGGGCGTCACGCGGCCACAGACTTGTCCCAGCAGGCCAGAACGCGTGGAGGGGCCATCATAAACAGCAACAAAGTCAAATCGGCAGTGATCGTCTATTTCTAGGCTACAGAATGAGGGCCAGTTAACCTGTATTTTCTATAATCCCAACAATCCCAACGTTTGAGTGACTAAGGAATTTTCCTTACAGTGACAGCTTAGCTTTATGATGCTCAACCCAGAGCTTTGCCAGTCCCTGCCAAGGCTTTAGAATCGTCAGAGAAATCACCAACTTAGTTCAATGTGGTAATATTGGCATGTCCTTTATATACAGAGTCTTTGAAAAGTGCCCCTCTCTAGGGGGCGCATGGGTTCTTTTTCTTCCCTTGTCCCCCCACCCCACTTGCCAGTTTGCTCAAACAGGACAGGTGGGCCCCAGTACTTACAAAATCTCTTTGAAGTCTAATTTTATCTTGTAACCTTTCTCCACTTGGATGTGCCACACACAGTAGGCCAAGTGGGGTGCGCCTTTGGGTAGTTGGGGCTGGTAAAGGAGCCTTGCAGAGCACCCAGGTAGCCCCCCCAGTCCGGAATACCTGAATGGGACAGACGGGAGGGGGACAACAAGGCAGAACGAGACAGAGACTTATTTTCATTTCTGTGTTGCGCATCCAGATGACCCTGCCGACTCTTTAAGGGCTATTCCAGCTCCCACTTTCACACGGGAGAGAGCGTGAGGTTTTGATCCCTCTTCATCGCTGATTTCATACCCATCTAGTGCCAGGCAGAGAGGGACTCATTTATTTTTCTCTCTCACTCTCTTTATTTTTTTAATGTTACATTTTAAAAATTTGAGGTCCCCATATACTCCCCACTCCCCTCACCCCATCCCTCCGCCCATAACAACCACCTCCTCCATCATCATGAGACATTCATTGCACTTGGTGAATACATCTCTGAGCACCGCTGCACCTCATGCTCAATGGTCCACACCATAGCCCACACTCTCCCACAGTCCACCCAGTGGGCCATGGGAGGACATACAGTGTCAAGTAACTGTCCCCGCAGCACCACCCAGGAAAACTCCAAGTCCAGAAAATGCCCCCACATCACATCTCTTAAAATGTGACTCTGATAAGACAGCTGCCCCTTCTGTAGAGACCCTCTGTCACCAAGGCTGAGCCACTGAAGCTCTGAGAAACACTGTCAGAACTGGCATTGGAAACCCCCTCTTAGCTGCAGCCTCACTTTCCAATTGCATCAGCCGCTTCCACGGGACCTGCTGGCCCAGCCTGTCCTTCCTACCCCTGCATCTCCTCGGGCTGTTAGATCCAGCAGCAGTGAATCTTCCTCTGCTGACTCTAGTCCTCCCCATCCAAGACACTCCTGCTCAAAGCTCAGCTCAGAGGCAGCCTTCCCGAAGCCCTCCTTGGCCCCTCCTCTCCCCAGCTGGAGCCAGAAGCACCTGACATAGGAAAAATGCTGAAACAATACCGAGGGCTCTTTTCAGAGAGATGAAAAGTAGCTTCGATTGGCTACATCACAGGATACATGTCAGATAGGGGCTAGGGATGAGCCTTGAAAAGCTGGCCTGGGCTGGCCGGGGAAACCTGGACTGCTCTACTCTGCAGATTTTCTGGCACCAAGGAATCAGTGGAGAACCATCTCAGGTTTAAGCAGGAGAGGGACACGAGCAGGTGGGTATCTTGGCAAGAAAACCAGAGTGACACTTTCCTCATGAATTCTTCTTTGCCGGTAATGGGATTTAGGTGCTGAGAATGTGGAGCCATGTAAGTGAAGCCTCTGGCTGCCTGACAGTCTCAGGTTTCAGATGTGAGCTCAGCAGTTCTCAAGAGGTGCTCCCCAGACCATCTTCTCTGTCAGAATCACCTGGCGAAACTGCTCAACATGAAGGTTCTAGAGCCTGAACCCAGATCGAATGAATCAGATGAGAGAAAGGAGTGATCTCTCAATGGGCATCTCAGAGCTCATAGAGTTCTTACTAGATAGGCTGAAACTGGAGAGTCTGCTTTGGGCCCTATCACAGGGCACCTCAGCATGGGGTCATCTCAACAGCCCCCCCTGGTAGCATGTTAGAAAGGCAAATTCAAGGACTCCACCCCAGAACTCCTATATCCCAGGAATCTGGGACTTCAGCTCTACAGGTGGTACTTACACACCTTTAAGTTAGGGAATCATTGCTCTAATAAATAGGGAAATCTCAGAAGGAAAAACCTCAGACTCAGGATTTGAAAAGCCCAGGCAGGCACGCTTGTAATCTCTGCTTACAGGAGCTGTACGTAAACGATGTATAAACGAGGACTTATGGATTTCAGGAGAGAAGTAGTAGAAGATAAAGACAGTCCTTTGAACACTTGCAGAGTCAGTGATGATTTGAAACATCAGGGTGTTGGATGATGATTCAAACACCGGAACGTAGTCATTTTTACTGCAGACTGTCCCTAGCAGAGGCCCTCTGGTGGAGGCTCCATCAAAAACGGCAATGTGCTCCGTTTCACAGCTTGCATCTGGATCGAGCCTGTAAGAAAGAACACGGTGGCTGGAGAGGAGACCCTGGCAAAGGAGGTTTCTCGGGGCCTTCCATTACTCATTGTACTCATTGGCATCGTAGTTTACAAAGTGATGACATGAGCCCTCACTGGAACCTCTCCAAGATCTACTGTCACTACCACCACTGCCCTCAAGGTCAAAGAACTCAGCCAGTAGCTGCATCAGGGGAGCAAACTGCTTTGCCAGCCTCATGTGAAAAAGAAATGGGGAAGACAGACCTAGGACCTCTGTTCTTCTCTCCTTTCCCCATGTCGTGGGGCCCTTTGGTGTAGACCTTTGTAGGACCTTCTAAATGAAAAGTGACCCCCTTTGACATTTGAAGTCCAAGGTTGTTTAAAGTGCAAGGAACTCTTTTCCATGGCACAGCTCTTAAAGCCAAACTTTCATCGCCCCGGCTGCCCCTCCCATCCCTACATCTTCACTGTTTCCTTCTTAATGATAGTCCCATGCTGTGCAGTAGACAGGGCAGTCCAGGATTTTACTTTTCTACCCATTTTGAAAGGTCTTTCCAAGTACCTGCAGAGGACACATTTCCAAGATGGCTTAGAGGAAAATATACAAGGACAGTCAAATCTGACTTCTCCTTCCAGCTTGTCATTTACAGCTGCTGAGTAACTTGGGACAAGTGATTTTCCCTTCTTGACCTCAGTTTACTGGTCTATAAAATGGGGCATCACAACATATTCCTTCTCTTGTGTGAGATTTGTAATATTCTGAAAATAAAGCAGCACTCGCAGGCCTGGCATATCAGAGAAGTCCAGTATACGCTGAATGGTCATTTTTCCCAAACTTCCCACACTCTGTTCTCTCTTCCTCTTTCTATGTAGCAAAATAGAGTATATGTTTCTTACTAGCGCTACCATTCCAGGAAATTGGAAAGTTTCCTCCTCGTTTCTTTGAGTAACAAAGGGAAGTCAAGTCCAGCTCTGATGGTATACACCTGCAGTATACAGTGTGGAGGCTGGGCCAGCAGCAGCATCACCTGGGAATATGTTGCCAATGCAGGTTCATTGGCCCCAGGCTGCACTTAGAGAACCAGGACTCTGGGGGTGGAGCCCAGTGATTGTGCTTTAACGGGTCTTCCAGGCGCTGTTGGTGCCCCTAAAGTGTGGGAACCACCAGGGCATATGGAACCAGGTTGCCTGAGTCAATCCCTCTCCCACTTTATCAGGATGTGACCTGGGACAGCTGAAAGGGCTTCTGGATCTACTGATTGTGGGTCAGATAGTATCTTCCCCAGAGGGTTATTGAGAGGATTAACTGGGACAGTTCTCATGAAGGCGTAAGAGAGTCCTTATAGTGCTTTGCCAAGTTCTCACACTGGGACCACCTGGGCACTAAAATATCCTGATGCCTGGGTCCCCCTCAGATGACTGTGAGCTAAGTGTATGGGGTACAGCCCAGGAATCTGTGGTTTTGGAATTTATCCCTGATGATTCTAATGCACCCCAAAATTCGGAGCCCCGAGTTTAGTGTTTTTCGCCTGGAATCTGGAAATAGACCAGCTGGGAGCTGATCCTACCAGTGCCTGGCCTGCAGACATCAATCAGGAAACACCAGCCGTGAGCATCATCAGCGCCATGGTGGATGTGCCCTGCAGGAACAGCTGCATTCTGTCCACAAAGAAGCCCCAGAGTTCACCCACCGTCATTACGGGATGAAAGTCTCTACTTACTGGAAGTGGGAAAAGATGATTCTGATGCTTTTGTTTTCTGGTCTGTCTATAGTCCAGGTGCAGTTCTCACTGGGGTTGAGTTGCAGGATCAGGGCTTTGTGGGCCTCGCCCAAGTTGGCACCTCCCAGACTGGCACTGCACCTTGATTTGCCTGGTGGAGAGTATAGTGGCACTGAGGAGAGCCACCCCCGCTCTCCGTGATGGGGAGTCTCCCACCCACATGTGGCTGCCATACAGTCATGAGTGGGATGTAGCTCACCCCAGTGCAAGGTGCCAGCAATTGATTTCTCCTTCTTGGGGAGAACATTTTTACAATTTCTCTATAGTCCAAAAAAGAGTAAAGCATATATTGGGCCCTGAGGATAGATAGTTTTAAAAAGGAGCTTTAAAGCTAGTTGTCTTACCTCTGATAAATCTACAACTTCTCTGAGCCTAAGTTACCACATTTTAAAATACTACCTACCAGGGAGTGGATGTAGATCAAGTGGTCGCGTGCCTGCTATGAGGTCCCAGGTTAGATCCTGGTACCTTCTAAAAACTAACAAAACAAAAAAACCAGTTCATTGGAGTGTGGCTTTAGCTCAGTGATTGAGCGCCTGCTTCCCATGTATGACGTCCTGGGTTCAATCCCCAGTACCTCCTCAAAAAAACAACAACTACTACCTACCTACTTTTAGCATGAATCTTTTAAAAAATAAAATACTACATTTATTTATATTATAGACACTTTAAATACTTTATCCATTATATATAAAATAAAGTAACAATAAAATTAAATTTAAAAGGAGATTTTAGACTACACAAAGAACTCTAACAGCTCAATAACAAAAAAACAAACAACCTAAATAAAAATGGACAAAGGAACAAATAGATATTTCTCCAAAGGTGATGTACAAATGGCCAATAAGCACATGGAAAGATGCTCAACATCCTTACGCAGTGGGACAATGAAAATCAAAACCACAATGAGACACTTCCTCTCATGTGTTGGGATAGCTTTAAAGACAAATAGTAGCAAGTGTTGGCAAGAATGTGAAGAAATGGGAACCCTCATAAACCGTTGCTGTAAAATGGAAATATAAAATGGTGCAGCTGCTTTGGAAAACAGGCTGGGAGTTCCTCAAACAATTAAACATATGTCCCAATAATTCCACTCCTAAGGCATGTAGCCAAGAGAAATAAATGTGTGTGTGTGTATATATACACATATATATATACATATATTCACAAAATCCTTGTGACTGTTCACGGCAGCATTATTCAAAATGGGTAAAAAAATGGAAACCACTCAAATGTTCACCAAATGATGAATGGATAACTAAGGGTGTTACATGTATAAAATGGAATGTTATTCAGCCAAAAAAAGTACTATTATAAGATGGGTGAGGCGGCGGACGTGGCCCGGTGGTTAGGCCGTCCATCTACCACATGGGAGGTCCGCAGTTCAAACCCCGGGCCTCCCTGACCCATGTGGAGCTGGCCCATGCGCAGTGCTGATGCGTGCAAGGAGTGCCGGGCCACGCAGGGGTGTCCCCCGCATAGGGGAGCCCCACGCGCAAGGAGTGCGCCCGTGAGGAAAGCCGCCCAGCGCGAAAGAAAGTGCAGCCTGCCCAGGAATGGCACCGCCCACACGGAGAGCTGACACAACAAGATGACACAACAAAAAGAAACAGAGATTCCCGTGCTGCTGACAACAACAGAAGCGGACAAAAGACGCAGCAAATAGACACAGAGGACAATGGGGGTAGGGGAAAGGGGAGATAAATAAATAAATAAATAAATCTTAAAAAAAAAAAAAAAAGATGAGCAAACCTTGAAAACATTATGCTAAATGAAAGAAGCCAGCCCCCAAAATCATACACTGTATGATTCCATTTACATGACATTTATATAGAAGAGGCAAATCTATAGAAACAGAAAGGAGATTACTGATTACCTAGGGCTAGGGGCATTAGAGGGAAATGGGGAGTCACTGCCAGTGGATACAGGATTTCCTTTTGGGTGATGAAAATGTTCTGAAACTAATTGTGGTGATGGTTGCAGAACTTTGTGAATATATGAACAGTAAACTTTAAGTTAGTAAACTGTATGGTATGAGATATAATCTTAAGAAGAAGCTATAGTTGAATATAAAAGAAGAAAAATACTTCATAATGGAAACTGACTAAAAATTAATAACACCACTTAACAAAAGAAGCAAGTTTTTATTTTTTTTCTCATCTGTGGCTCAGTGGTGTCCTTACAATAAATATTTATTTTTCTCTAACAAGAACTATTATTTTTATTGAATTTATTAGTGATAAATCAGAAAGCACAAACTGTGAAAAGTAAAAACCAATGATCTCATCCAACCAGAAAAATTGCTATAAATACTTTAAGACCCTTTTCTTTTCTCTTCTTTCCCTCCTCTTCCAGATTTTTTAAATACCTGAATGTCTATATGAACATAAACACAGTCATTCCATACAAATTTCAAAGAGTTTTCTCTCAATGTAGATTACAGGCATCTTTCTTATAGATCAGCTTCATTTTTTTTTTTAAATGCCACAGAATAGTCCTCTATATGGATTTATCATAATATACATAATAAATAATGGAAATTTATGTTGTTTTTTAGTAATTATGTGAATGCACATACCTGTAAGTACATGTCTTCCTGTAATTTTACAATTACTTCCTAAAATAAAGTCTTAGAAGTGAAAATATCCAGTAAAATCCCATATGCTTTTTATGTTTTTATATATATTATCATATGGTCCTGAATAAATTCAGTAATAACTCAATATCCACCTGAAAGCATTTAAGAGTAATTTTCTCTACATATTCAGGACATCAGTGGCTATTTAAACTTAAATTTATGGAAGAGACCTCTGAAAAGGTGATCTTCTGTGATTTAACTGCAAAATCTGGTTCAATTTTATCACCTTCAGATTCAGTCGAATTCAACTGCGCCAAACATGAGGAAATTAAAAGGGCAAGTGGGATGAGCCTTCGTAGTGCCTCCATCTCAGTAAGTGGCTAGGCAGCCTGGAGGGCCAGCAGCCTTTTTATATCTCTCTGTGTATCAAAATTATCTGGTTTCATAAGCTTCCCGCTGGCATCCAGGGAAATGTGTCGATTGGAGTCACACAAGGAGTAGATTTACATGAGAATGTAACAGCTGTGTGACTGGTTCGTTATCAGCAATTCGCAAAAAGTGAGTGTTTGATATCCCAGCCCCCAAAGCACACACGCCTTCCAGAAGGTTTGCAGGCACTACCAGAACAAACGCTCTTCCCCAGGGGATCTCCAGTTCTCTACACTTAGGAGGCACCGAGTAACCTCGTGGTGTTGACTTAGAGCTGGGCCTTTCTCCCAGGCTTGTTCAGATCTAATAGAACATCATCACTGACTTTTGCAGCCTTCACTGCTCTTCAAGAATGAAAGGTGTAGGGTTCCAAAGGATCAGCTGGGCTAGAGGGGTACTGTGGCACATAGACAAACTCTGGGTCCAGCTGGGAAACTCAGCTGCCGTGCCAGGGTGCTGACACTGATGGGGAGGAGAGAAATGGCGGAGGATGGAGAAGCAACAAAAATCTCAGGCCAGGAATTTAACCCTGGGAGGATCAGACATTCCGAAGCAGGTGAACCAAAGTCCTTCAGACACTATGTTTTATGGATTAGAGAAGGGAATCCTCGTGTCCAAGGAGAGACAAGGAAGGGCGATTGAGTGTGTGTTTGGGCCTATCCTCTTTCATTCATTCTACAAATAGTCATTAGTGTCCGCTCGAGGCCCAGGGAATACATGAAAGACTGAGAGACACAGCCCTGCTCACAGGGGGCTCACATTCTAAGTAGGAGAGACAGAGAGCCAACAATAAATGGGGAAGTGGAGTTGGCTCAATGGATAGGGCGTCCGCCTACCACATGGGAGGTCCAGGTTCAAAGCCCGGGCCTCCCTGACCCATGTGGAGCTGGCCCATGTACAGTACTCATGCGCACAAGCAGTGCCGTGACAAACAGGGGTGTCCCCCGCGTAGGGGAGCCTCATGTGCAAGAAATGTGCCCTGTAAGGAGAGCCGTCCAGCGCGAAAAAAGTTCAGCCTGCCCAGGAATGGCGCCGCACACATGGAGAGCTGATGCAGCAAGATGACGCAACAAAAAGAGACACAGATTCCCAGTGCCGTTGACAACAACAGAAACGGACAAAAGAACACGCAGCCAATGAACACACAGAACAGACAACTGGAGCGGGGGGGGGGGGCAGGAAGGGGAGAGAAATAAATAAAAATAAATCTTTAAAAAAAAAACAATAACAAATGTTAAGTAGTGAAAATATTAAGTATGAATGTAACAGGTGATGGGATAGAAAGAGACTGCTGTGGAGGAGGAGGGTACGTTAGGGTGGCCAGGGAATGCATCTTGAGAAGAGGAACTTTGGGCCAAGGCAGATAGGAGGAAGCACCCATGTTTGATCTGGGCTTGGTGGGGGCAGGAGCAAAGGCCCTGAGGCAGGCACCAGGTAGGCACATCTAATATAAGGGAAGGCAGACCAGTGTGGCCAGATGTGAGGGGCAGTGAGCTGGGAGATGAGGATGGAAACTAAAGGCAGGGAAAGGCCAGATAAGGGGTTTGGAGTTCAACTGAGACTTTGTAAGCAAGAAAACAACAATTTTTAAAGCATCCTCCCAGGAGCACTGTAGAGAACAGAGGCAAGTGTAGAATGATCTTCTCCATGGAAATCCTCTCCACAAGGCCTCAACCCTTGTGCATTGTTTGGCCTGCCCCACAGCCCAAGATGCCTCACTGGGTTAGGCCACTGGGGGTCCTGGGGGGGTCACGGTCCCAGGCAGTGACCCGGGGGTCGATTCCTTGTGGACCCCTGCAGCAGGTGTGTGGCCCCAGGCCCAGGGCTGCAGTGGCAAGGCCAGCACCTGGGGCCTGGCAAGCTGAGTTCACAGGAGCTTGAAAACCCACTTGGGGACCTGCCCTGTTGCACTCAGCACTGCCCAGGGACCTCCAGGCCGGCAGGGGCTGGTGTCCCATGTGAGACGAGTGGCCTCCTTCTCGGGGTCCTGGGCTAGCACGAGCAGGAAGCATGGGTATGGCACAGGCACCCTCTGCTGATGAAGGACCGCGCTCCCTCAGCCCGTCCACAGAGGGCCCCCTCCACCCCTGGGCTTTCCTACGGAACCCCTCGCCCTCTCTCCAAGGACATGACCTCCTAATGCCCGGAACCATTACCTCTGAGCCTAACTGCTTACAGGCTGCAAATCTGGGAGGGGCCTGGCACGGGGGAGAGGTGCCTGGGTTAGCAGTCAGGAGAGAAATGGGGTTCAAGTCACCACAGTTTACCATGGGCCCACAGGGTGCTGGGCCCTGGGCTTGGCAAAAATCATCTCACTCCACCCTCACAGTCACCTTTGCAATTTTATGTCAAGGAAACTGAAGCAGAGAGTGCACAAGGCTAGTGAAAGGCAGAGTTGGGGTTTGAACCCAGTCTTTCTGGCTCCAAAGCCCACATCTTACACTCTTTCCCCACGGTCTACCAGAGGGGTGTCCCGAAATCCCCTGCCCCATGCTGTGCACGCCCAGCCCCTCGGCAGTGCCTGGACTCAGGCCATTCGGCCCATTTATGGAGCAATTTTCCTGGCACCCCAGTGATGCATGCTGGATGCTCGCTGGGTGGGGTGAGATGAGAGCCAGACACACTCCGTGCAAGAGCTCGCTGGCAACCAGAGACCATCCCAGCATGCATGAACCCTGATGCAAGGCCAACCACAGGAGATGCCACCAGAGGGACAGAGAAAGGGCTGCAAGAACTCAGGGGTTCAGATGGCATCCAGCTGGAGGGGTGTCAGGGTCAGGGGGAGGTGGCCTGCCTCTCCCTCTTAAATACAAGCCAGGGCCACCGCAAGGCTTCTCAGCCTCCCCAAGGGCTGCTCCTCCAGTGCAGCTGCAGCCCAAGTGTACCACTGCTAATGTGAAGGCAAGGAGGCCTGGAACTCAGCCAGGAGGTGGCCCTGCCCCAAAGGCATGGGGGCAGTAGCCATCTCCTTCACCAGCTCTTCTTGTTAACCTTAGGCGACCAAGTCCTAGGAGAGAGGGCGAGGGGAAATAGACTGTAACCTTCACCTCATTGTTAAATTTCTTCAACGTGATAACTGCTCTTAAGGTGACTCCATCTTCTTAGGAAATATAAATGGCAATATTATACCTTGAAGGAGCATGATGTATACAACCTACTGAAGCAGGCTAGTAAGATAGGGAAGCAATAGATGGATCTGGAACCTGGCAGAGAGTCCACATGGACGTCAATACCCCCAAGATGGCTGTTGGAAGACCCTCCCCAAGATTCTGCCATTGAGAATAAGACTTCCTCCAGAAGCCGCAAGAAGCCCCTGATATTCCCCAAGACTTTATCATTGGGCCCTCATGGGAGATTGATGAGAGAAATAAGCAATCCAAATGGTAAACTGCTGGAGCGCCTCCCCTGCCATTAGCAAAGGGGTGGAATCATTAACAGTTCAAAAAGCCAGGCAGGAGGCCTGCAGGAGCACTCTCACTCTCTCTTGCCTCTGGACCCTGGCTCTAGCTGCCTTCTCCCCCACTTGGATGACTACAAAAGTAAACCTGGGGATTTATAATCTATAATGGGGATGAGAAAGATATGCTGAGGACTGAACTGCTGGACACAAAGAAAACAGAAACTGATTCTGGAAATTCCAAGCCTCTGAAAATCAAACTCCCAGATGAAAGTGCTCCATTTGAGGACTTAACTAAACTTAGAACTTGTAAACGCAGTTATCTAGGCTTGGGCCCCTGCTTCCTGCATGCCAAACCAACAAGCTTTTTGAGAGAACTGTATGAACAAAACCATTGCCGCCTTAAACTAAAAGGGATATGGAAAAGAGAGATTGAAGGAAAATCATCTTTAAAAGCAAAACCATGGAAGCCGAGATCTGGAATTAAGACATCACCTTGGGCCATGAGAGGAACCCCACCACGTATACAGAGAGGGTAAGTTCACCCCAGCAGTTGAAGAGGATGGATGCTCCCACCTGATGATCGGGGAGAGTTTTGCCACCCCAGGGTACAGAGGGAGATGGAGAACATTCCTCAAGGAGTAGGACAGCTAAGGTTAGCACCCTATAGGTCTGAGAGGGGTGGACCTGTCCCCCATGGATTAAGAAAGGCCAGGTGGTCAGCTCATTACTCTGAGAGGGTTGAGCCTGTATGCCAAAGGCCAGGGAGGATGTTGCTTTCATCTCACTGAACAAGGGGGGCTAAGACTCTAACCCAAAGACTGGGCAAAGTGTGGCAATCACCCCAACACTCTTCTAGGGTGAGGTTCGGAGCTTGGTGGACACCCAGATGCTTGATGAGGGTGGAACCAAGAAAAGTGCTGTTGGGCAAGCCTGTGGAAAGTGTGGGTTCCCTTAAGGCCTGAAGGAGAAGAAACCATTGTCTTAAGAATGACTCTCAGGCTTTGAAATCGAATAGACGATGCCCTGCAGGTTTACTAAACTCTGGAGGACCAGTGACTCATGTTTCCCTCCCAATTTATCCATATTGTAATGAAAATGATTATCCTCTGTTCACTTGTGTATTGGAAGCACATAAATTGCTTTGTAAGTTTCAGAAGTCTATAGCAGACAAAACTTTGCCCCAAGACAAACTGTATTTCTTTAAATTGATTGTGATGCAATTTAGTACTTGCATTGTTATGGTTTAAGGTTTGTTTTAATATTGTACTGTCTTTTGGAATTCAGAGGGTGGAGTTTAGCAGTTTGATATGGTTATATGTTCCAAAAATAGATATTGGATCATGTTTGTAAACTGCTCTGTACTTGGGCATGATTAAATTATGATTAGGGCTTCGATTGGGCCATGTCTGTGGGACATTGAGTCCCTGCCCCTTGGTGGGGGAGTCTCGCAGATAACATGCACGGCAAAAGGACAGAGTTGGAGGGTTTTTGATGTTGGAGTTTGATGCTGAAGTCTTAAGCTGGAGCCCCAGGAAGTAAGCACACAGAGGGAAGAGAAGCAAGCAAGACCCAGGAAGAGAGGAACCCAGGAAGCCTGAAACCTCACAGATGTCGACAGCCATCTTGCTCCAACATGTAAAAATAGGCTTTGGTGAGGGAAGTAACGTGTGCTTTATGGCCTGGTATCTGTAAGCTCCTACCCCAAATAAATACCCTTTATAAAAACCAGCAGATTTCTGGTATTTTGTATCAGCACCCCTTTGGCTGACTAACACAGTCCCTCATGCTAGGGAAACACAACCCCTACAGTACAAGAAGAAAATCAAATTCCAACTTGCTTAAACCACTGTTACTCTGAGATTTTCCTTTACAATCATAACTAAACCTTAACCGAAAAACAGCCAGGTAATTTATTCAACTTGACATGAAAAAGTAAAATTGAGCTTTTAGGAGATTTGAAGAAAATGTCCCCTGAAGAAAAATTTTAGACACAAAAGTTCAATTTTAAATTTTGAATTTCTATATTCACCATAATTTCATGGTTTTAAAAATTATGTAAAGTGCTTCAAAAGCAAATGAAACAATGAAATGACAAATGATTTTAATGTCCTCCAGAGCACTAGAAGAATTCTTATGGTCAAGGCAAAGTTCTTTGAAGACACTTGGGAAGTGCGTTGGCTCTGAAGCTGTTGTAACTCTCAGGATTGCTGGTAAGCATTACGTTGCTTGGAGGCTACTCACCATCCTTTCCAGAGAAATTTGTATCCTCATTTGTGAATTCAGAAGGACTTGATCTTCGCTCTCCAACATCTATTCAATCCATCAAACACCTCTATGGGTGAGTATTTTCATCCTCATTTCAAAGACAAGAAATTGAGGTTAAAGAGATTAAATTCCTTCCCTGGTTGAACCTAGAGCCAAGAGTGGAGCCAGAATCACTCAGCGCAGACTCCAGAGTGGCAGGCGAGTCAGATGAGGGAGACCTCACACGGGGCTCTGGGAAGCAGCCCTCTACTCCATGGGGTCTCCCCAGGACCACAATGAGGCAGGTTAGTACAGGGAAATGAGGAAAAGGTGAGACACAACATGACCAACAGACAACATGACCAACAGACAACGTGGTCATGAGACCCCGCCAAGACAGTGACCTTGACCTTGAGGTCCCAGTTGGGACTCTTTCCAGGCCCTCCCCTTGACCCCGGCTATTACAAACAGTCCTCACCTTTGGCCCCACCAATAAAAGCTGGGGTCCCTAGCCTTAGCATTAACAAGGGGAGGAGTTAAATACCTTTGGTTTATTAAACTAAAGATAGCCACACAAGCCAAATTGTGCTATATACAAAAGTCTGCATCAAATCATCGTGCATATTTCCATCCTTTTCTTCCATTTCTCAGCAAGCTCTGTTCTTTTCCTCCATTTCCCGATAAATTCTTATCACTGGCCTAACTCAACTGGCATGGTCTCAATTATTTTATGCAACATAGCCAAAAACCTAGAGGAATCCAACACTACTCCAGCTTCAGCAAAGAAGGGCTGGAGTGCCCAGGGCCTAGGATGAAGGTCACAATCCTGAGCATGGCCTTCGAGGCATCCCCATCATGCCTGACTTACCTGCCAGCCTCCTCGCCCACTGCCTGTCCCCGCAGCCCATGCTGTTCACCCTGCCGAGCCTGCCCCCCACTTTGGCTAGATGGGCCCCCCTCCAATCCCTCCCTGGTTGAATCCTGGTCCTGCAAGACTGCACCCCAATGCCCTCTGCTCCTGAAGCCTTCCCTGATCCCCCTGCCCCTCCCTCTTAACTATTTCTCTTCTGCCTCCCAAGACCCTTTTCTTTGATGCTATGAAAACTAAGTTCCTTTGACGTAGGGATTTCCAGGCCTTGGTTTTGCCCCCTGAACAGAAACTCAGCTTGAGCTCAGGAACTAAGGAGTCTGCATCTGGCCTTCCCTTGCTGAACCTACTCCTAGTCCCAGGAGGTGCCCAAATAAAGAGTATCTGGGGATTGTCAGCTCTTCATGGTACTAAAATGACTGGAACTTTTCATATTCCTCCCTGCTAAGCACCTTCTCAGCCACAGGACCCGGTCTGGGATGCGTGTCACATCCTAAAGGAGAAGCTGTGGGCACCTCCCTAAGGAACCAGCCAGTGCCTCTCCTGGGCCCCTCTGTACCCGAGGCTACTGGATTGCTCGGTTTGATAATACTTTGAGCTTGTGCTTTGCAGATTTATTCAAGGTGTTTGTGAGCCCTTAAAGTCAGGAAGTGGGATCTCTGGATTCATATGTGCCTAATTAGGTGTTACAGGCAATGACACAAATCTAAATTTTGTCAAACTGGTACCATCTTGACCCACCAGAATCTCTATGTCCAGATACAGCAGCAACTAATTCAGACATGGTTTAGGAATTGCCTGTTGACCCCAGGGCTCCCTGTGTGCTTGGAAGTGTTTACCTGTATTCCAGGGAGGAGGTAATGGCTCAAACCTTTCTTGCAGATGGGGAAACTGAGGCTCCTGGACAGAAATGACCCTGTGGGCCCCACAGCAGGGCAGACTGTGAACTCATGTCTGGTTCTAAGACCTTCCCCTCGCCTCCCTCCAGATCCAGTGCCCTTCTACCATTAACCTTCTGGAACCCTCTGAAATGTTCTCTTGTTCCCCATTCTGTCCCCCTAACTCCTTGACCCAGATGCTGTGCTTCTGCCTCTAAGCTGGAAGTCTGCAAAGAAAGTCACAAGGAGGGAGGTGCTGTTTTTGCTTTTGCTTTTTGCTTTGCATCCTAAATAGTACCTCACTCATGATCTGCATTTAATGACTCTCAGGAGGGCTGAGAGTGATGGGCATCTACAGAGGTCTCACAGAAGGAGGAAGGGCAGCAGCTGTGCTCAGAACCAATGAGTTGAACTTCATGGTGCAACCAAGGTCAGAGTAACCTGCTGTGCTTGTGTGGAAAATTCCTTATCATTCATACTGTTTTAGTTTCCCTATTGCTAAAACAAATACAACGATGTGAATTTATTGACTCATGGTTCTGAGGCTAGGAGAAGTCCAAATCAAATTTAATTCAAAGCCTCATGAAGGTGATGGCTTCCTCCTGAGACTGGCGTTCAAGGGATAGTTGCCAGGGATCCTTGTCCTGGGCACCTCCGTCACCTGGCATGCACATGCAATTGTGCCCTAACTAGTCCTCTCCTGGCCTCTCCTTTCTCTTCTGGGTTCTGTTGACCTTCAGCCTCTTGCCTCCTGCGGCTTTCTCTCTGTATGAATTTCATTCTGCTTATAAAGGACACCAGGAAGAGCATTAAGACCCATTCTGATTGCCTAAGGTAACCTCATCAAAAGGCCCCACTTACATTCAGCCAACCAAGCTGTCTTTGAGTCTCTGGTCTGGAGATTCAACACAGGAACAGGAAAGCTGAGACTGAAATACTTCCATGGAAAGATACAGTGACTAGTGCTGTCTGCTGGCTTGTCTGAAAACTGCATGGACAAAAAATGTTCATACTCTCTGTATCCAACCCCTGGGAGAAAATCTGTGCCCCATTAGTGAGTCCCTGGCCTGATTTGAAAATTTAAGCTGGTTGGTTTTAAAGACTGAGAATAAGTGAAATCAAATATCAAAGGAGAATTATGGGGAGAAAAAGAATATGCAAGAGAAAAATTAGCCATCAAGTAAATATACCAACTTATTCAGATGCCTAGATAGCAACAAAAAATTACAAGTCATACTGGAAAACAGGAAAAGATAGCTCAACCAAAAGAACAAACCAAATATCCTGAAGAGATATAGGATTTAATACAATTAATCAGTGATAATCACACAACAGTCCTAAATCGCTTCAAAGAATTTAAAGAAAATATGACTAAAGATATAAAGTACATTAAGGTGACACTGGGAGAGCATAAAGAACAAATGGAAAACCTGCAAAGAAAAGTAACAGACCTTATGGGAATGAAAGACATGATGGATGAGATTAAAAATACATTTTTTAATTAAAAAAATAAAAATATGTATATTAGCAGCACATAAGAGTAGATTTGAATTGCTTGAAGACAGAATTAGTGATTTCAAAGACAGAATGTCTGAACTGGGAAAGACAGGAGAATGGAAAGAGAAAAGAATGGAAAAAATGGAACAGAGTCTCAGGGAATTGAGTGACAATATGAAACACATAAACCTTTGCATTATTGGTGTCCCAGAAAGAGAAGAGAATGGAAAATGGACAGAAAGCATATTTGAGGAAATAATGACCAAAAAATTCCCAATGCCTATGAAGGACATAAATATCAATATCCCAGGTCAACATACACCAACCAGAATAAATCCAAATAGACTTACCCCAAGACACCTACTATTCAGAATGACAAATATCAGAGATAAAGAGGATTCTGAAAGCAGCAAGAGAAAAGCAAAGCATCCCATACAAGGGAAACTCGATAAGATTAAGAGCCGACCTCTCATCAGAAGTCATGGAGGAGTGAAAAAGTGGTATGATGTATTTAAGGTAGTAAAAGAGAGAAACTACCACCCAAGAACTCTGTATCCAGCAAAGCTGTCCTTCAGAAACGAGAGTGAGTTCAAAGTTTTCACAGACAAACAAAACTGATAGAATATGTTACAAAAAAGACCAGATTTACAAGAGATACTAAAAGGGGTGCTATAGTTTGAAAGGGAAAACAAGGATGAGAAATTTGGAGAAGAGTTTAGAAGTGAAGATCATTAGGAAGGGTAAACTAAAGGATAAGAAGAAAGACAAAAGAACAATATAACAGAGAACTGAAGGACAAAATGGATGAAGCAATTCGAAGTTGTCAAGTAGCCCTTCACATCTATCCAATGAACCCTGAAATATGGAAAGAAAACCTTTCTTGGGCAAGAGCACTCCAGGAGCAGCAGAAAGCAGCACAGAAGATTAAAGAGACTGACTCATCAAAAGAAGTGATAGATTTCTCACCAAAGTCAATTCATGACTATGACTGAAAATTATGAGATTGTTGCTGTTTTTGCGGCTATTGCTGAGAATCAGAAGACAGATCCAACAAATAAAACAATGGTGATTGTGTCTGCCTCTGGGACAGTAGAGACTATAACTGAGAAGGAAGACGGTGTTCCAATACAAGATGGCTCTTCTGTTTTTATCAAAGCCTGATGAAGGAAAAAGCATAACTTTATTATTTGAATCTGTCTTTATTATGATTCAAAGTTTTAGACATAGGGATATTTATTCTGGAGAAACAGGGCAAAACTACTGTGTGTAAGAAAAATTTTCAGATGAAGCATATAAATCTAAATGGTAGCATTACTGAATAGTGTTTGGACTATGCTTTGATAAGTTATGGTTTATACTTAAGATTAGAATTCTGAGCAAAATGTTTTCTATGTATAATTTAATTTAATCCAAATATAGGGATGGATACATTCTAAAGACACAACTTGAAAAGCAAATTCTTGAATAGTAGATAACTTGGTCAGTGTTATTAAAATGTTGGCTCATTGACTTTTGTTTTATGATAAAGGCAATAAGTGATTACTTTCTGTCCTAGAAATATAGTTACTCTTCACTCTGTCTTGCTTCTGTAGAGTAAGTTTGTCACAAAGCTTAAATGTTTTTAATATTCATTTTGATTCAAAGTTGTGGCTTCGTAATCTTTGAAAGTTCAGCCAAAAATGCCTGCAAATGTGAACATTTTGAAGTTTTTCTTAATTCTGATTTGTGCTTAACTTTTAGCTTTAAAGAAGTTATAATACTGGTAATTGCCTCCTTCAGTATTAGTTAGATGTGTGAGGTACTGATAAATATCACAATGATGGTTTTATTTTTGGGAGGGTTATAAGTGTAGGTAGGTCAGTCCTTACCACAAGTAAGTAATTTTTTAAATGTTCATTTTTTAAATGAGTGGCTTTTACAGATATATCATAATAAATTGTATGGCTACATTTCTTTAAAAAAAATAGGGGATGATGTGGGAGGGGGGAACATGGGAATCCCTCATACATTTGATGTAACTTTTCTGTATTCTAAAACCTCTTTAAAAATAAAGTTTATTTTAAAAAAAAAGAAGGTCCTTCTTACAATGGGGTCACACCCACAGGAATTAATTAAATTTAAGAACATGCTTCTGGGACACATAGCTCCAAACCACCACACACACTCCAAGAATTCTCACCAAGTTCACTGATTTTGCACGTGCCCATCCTGGGACTAACACCTGGGTCAGGTGTTTGCCATCACCCTGATACCTGCAAGACTGCACCTCAGAACAGCCCCGGGCCCAGACTGCATCAGCCTGGATGACTTCCATCCTTGGCCCAGGATCATCTCTGCCTCTTCCATCACTCCTTCTGGACTGCTTCTGGATTCTCATCTTTACCTTCAGACTCTTCCATGGAGGATGACCTTATGAATGCCCTGACAACTGCCCCAAGAAGAATCCAGTATTGCCAAGAGTGGACCTCCCTAACTGAAACCTTGTACTCTCTGAGCCCAATGGTGTCCAAGGGTCTGGAGGAAATAAAGATGTAGAGACAATGGGCCCTCGGGCTGAGGGCAGGCTGAAGTTTCAGTCTGCTTCTGAGTCTTCTGAAACAGAAGAACAAACCAAAGGTATCTTTTTTCTCAAAAAGAAAACTCTATGTATTAAATTCCAGGCACAATTTCACACCAGGTAAAAGCTTTGTGTCATTCAAAGACATCATGTTTTCCTTTTTGCCTAGTCTGCTAGGAAGCTTCAGTCTGAATTTTCAAATGCTTTTATTTTTTTTCATCCCAGATATGTTGCACAATGATGTCCCCTCTTGTTTAACTGTTTACATGCCCTCCTTTTATTTTCTTCTCTAATTCTTCTTCTATAACAGTATAGTATTGAAGCTTTGTGCCTCAAGTTCCAAAATGGGTAATAATTCATTTTAAGTAAATGGTGCTTATAATTAAGAAACAAAAATACTGGAGGCAGAGAAGATTACTTTCGGTATTACACATTTATTCAAAAGTATGTAAAAATAATGTTATTTGGTACATACAGTAAATCACAATAGAATAATGAAAGTAGTCTACCAACAAAGAAGAAATATTGTTGCTGAAGGTTTTCTCGTCCACCATGCCAACTCAGAGTCCCTCGTTTGGGTAACAGAAGCAAGGCGGGAGAGGGTCGAAGTCTCTGTATACGCTACATTCTTCACAGAGCTTGAGTGGGTCAGAAGGCAAACAGGGGTTCATTCTGGACTGGATGGTACAGTCTTGATTGTCATTCCACAGACAACATCCAGCTCTTAAGACATACACAAAGTATAGGATTAGAGTTTATTTTCTAAGTCTGTTACCATTTGCAGGGTGTCTGGGAAGCTTAGAGCTGACACCAGTCCTAGAAGAAAGCTGTCCTAAGTCCCTATGTAAACCCTTCCTTTCTGAACATTACTATAAATGTAAAATCAGGTGACAGAAAATAAGGGAGAGGGAATACAATCATGGTTCACCCAGGGCAGGGCATGTTGGGAAGAGGCTGCAGTCTGCCAAGCCTTGGGCTTGGGGATTTACCCTCTAACTCACAGTCTTCACTTTCCTGGAATGCAAACACAAACTGCTTCTAACCTCTCCCATCCTCTCCTCAAACTTTAGCTTTTATCTGTCCTGCACCCCCCTGCCAGTGCCCCCCAGTATCTTCACCCAGCTTAGCTTTCCCATTGCTGAAAGGCTCACCTCACTCACCCCAGGCACCACCTGCCAAATTCAGGCAAGAGGCCACCTATTCAGCCTGTCATGACTGCATGCAAGGCAGAGACTCATTCACACAGGATGGGTTGCAGAGTCTTAAGTCTCTAGGTCTCAGCCAATGTGCTGAATTAAACACTAGATCATAAATCCAATGAATCAAAGTTACAGCAAAGCAACCTGACTCAGGAGCTGCCAGGCTGAGAACATTCTATTTGTGAGCTCACAACTGTAAGAATGGAGGTTAAAAAAAAAAAAAAAAGTAGCCAAGATTCTATGCTAACTGCCCTTTGAAGCCAGCCTGTTGTTCTTGACCTTCCCGGGGTGAGGCCGCAGGGCAAGGCCCTGCTCCAGCAGCACGTGCCAGGCAGCCCTTTGGTTTGATCCCCTGGGCCCACAGTGACTTACTTTATTGCCCTGCTCATTTTGATGTGAAGATAGATGACGAGACCGAGCACCAGAAGCAAGGCAAGCAGGCCGGTGCCACAAATGCCCATCAAAATCATCATCTTCCTGTCAAGGTCCTTGCATTTTTCTAGGCAGAGAGGGGCAGGCAGCAGTGACAGCAGCCGCCCGCCCACCATGCCCCTTAGCAACCTCACAGAACCCCCAACTAGACAGGGCCTTCTGCCACTGCAACACCAGGGAATCTTCCCAAGGGGCCTACGATGGCGTCTAAGCCAGCCCAGGGGTGGGGTGAAGGGTTTGTTTGTGGATGAAAAAGGGCTGAAATACAAAATCCGGAAAGAAAGAAAGCCAAAGTGGGGAGCGGGAAGAATTGCCAGCTCTTCTTCACGCGGAGTGATGCACGGTTATAAACAAAAGCCCAGGCTGGCACCTGAGCAAATGGTCCCCCACCCCAGTACCTGGGCTCTCGAACTCCTGCTAGAGTCAGTACTGGCTGCTCACGACACACATCAGGCTTAAAAGGCTCCTACGGGAATGGCTAAGGGAATGACTTTTCCAAAATGCCCAAAGTAGGCAACTCCAGTTTGAAAGTGACATGTTTTAAGAAAAAAGATTTACAATCCCCCCACTGGTAAAGGGTCATACCATCCCAGGGTTTAAGACGTTCTAGAGGGCTGCCAGCCAGACCCTTTCCACATGCTCAGACCAGGACTGTCCCCTGTCCCTCTTCCTGTTTTAGATCTAGATCATGCCTTCCCCTGCCATTCTCCCTCCTACACCCTAAACCCTCCTGGGAAATCCCGTGTGTATGGAACACACAATCTGTTGAAGCTAGCCCTCTGAGACCACCCTAGGTGAGTCAGATGAGAAACGGGAACTCACCGCACACATCCACGTCAGAGTCAGGCAGCACTCTGTCCTGGGAAGCCGGGGCCTCCTCAGGATCGACTATTTCATCCTGATAGCTGGACGAGAGTGGGCAGTAAAACAAAATCACAATGAAAAGAAGCTTTAGGAAGCTGGGCATCTTCCCAGGAATCCTTAAGCTATTAATTTGATAAAGAAAGTTCTGATTATTCCTGTGAGGAATAACTCAGATTCGAGATTGAAGAGATCGCTTTTAGAAGCTCAGTCTTCTGTCCAAACCAGTAGACTGAAGAGCCACTGTCCAGGCACCAGTCAGGACACAGGCTGTGTGACATCAGCTCCCCAGACATTGGCTCTTTTTCTTGGCATTCTGAATTCCATCCCATATTTGGGCATATTTTAGCACCAGTGGAAAATAGATGTCCAAATAATATATTTTTTAATGAAATTTTCCCGTTTTATCTTTAGCAGGTTCTTTTTCATTGTTAAGAAACACTTTGTTTTAAAGCAAAAGCTGGTTAAATAGAGAAGAGCCTAGATAGCGAAAACTATACTTCCAAGTTCAAACTTACAGATAAGTCTTTTGTAAGTAGTACTCAATAACATATCCTCCCTTCCCATCCTCCTGCCCCAAATCTTGTGTTGTTTCTTACAAAATTTTGGTCAAGAGTAGAAATATATTCAGACAGATGTATATGTTACACGTAATTATTGTAAAGCCCAACTGATGACTGGGTTTTAAAAAAAGAAGGCAATTAAAATGTACTCAAAGTTACATTAAAGTTTTCACAGTATTAATACTGAAACACTCACAAAGGTTAAGAAAATACCAATATCAAAGTACAAACGACCATAACGTAAAAGAGGCAAAATACCAGAGCCTCTTTTAAGATTAAAAATAAAGGATATGGGAAACGGACTTGGCCCAGTGGTTAGGGCGTCTGCCTACCACATGGGAGGTCCGCGGTTCAAACTCCGGGCCTCCTTGACCCGTGTGCAGCTGGCCCATGCGCAGTGCTGGTGCGCGCAAGGAGTGCCCTGCCACGCAGGGGTGTCCCCCGCGTAGGGGAGCCCCACGCGCAAGGAGTGCGCCCCGTAAGGAGAGCCGCCCAGCGCGAAAAAAAGTGCAGCCTGCCCAGGAATGGCGCCGCCCACACTTCCCGTGCCGCTGAGGACAACAGAAGCAGACAGAGAAACAAGATGCAGCAAATAGACACAGAAACAGACAACCAGGGGAGGGGGGGGTGGGGTGGGGTGGGGGGGCGGCGGAATTA
Source organism: Dasypus novemcinctus (assembly GCF_030445035.2). Taxonomy (NCBI): domain Eukaryota; kingdom Metazoa; phylum Chordata; class Mammalia; order Cingulata; family Dasypodidae; genus Dasypus; species Dasypus novemcinctus. The sequence goes on from NC_080678.1 coordinate 14,563,554, forward strand.
AATAAATAAATCTTTAAAAATAAAATAAAATAAAGGACATGACACATGAGTCAGGATTATTTTCCTGGTCTACTCATAACTTATATTCACAAGGTTGGTTACGTTGACATCTGTTAGGGTTTCTTATGACGTTTAATGAAGTCTCATTCTGTCTTTGGAGGGTGGTTTCTCCCTAAGGGACCTCTGGATCCAGGTCACATCTTGGTCATTGAACAAGTTCAAAGTAGTGCAGTAGTATTGCCACGATGTGCTGAGGCAGAGATGTGTCCCGTGTACAGTGCCATCTCTGTGATGGACACCAGTGTGGAACTGAACAGTCCACTCCCAAGGCTCCAGCATGTAGAGCGCCATGACCAGCAAATACTGGAAGTAGAACCAGGACATTTACTTCCAAGCCCCCACCAGTGCCATCCCCGCCATGCGTTGCCTTGCCCAGAATGTGGCCGATGGTCAGTCTCTAAATAACTTTGTCATTTAATTCGAGGTCTCACATCTTCAGGTTTTGTTTCCCAAGGAGAAACTTTGAGGGTTTGACTGACAAAAGCAAGTTTGAAATCATCTCAGTTATGAAAAATAAAGGGACACTAAAGTGTGGGTGAGAGAATGCCTAAAAATACTTCTATACCTAAACGTTAAATATAGAAGACTGGTTACACTATATGTTTTAGCCACACAATGAAATAATATGTAGGCACTTAACAGGATTCAGTATAAGTTCATTGACATCAGAAGATTAACTCACTTTATCGTTAAGGATTACAAAAACCCATTGAATAGGATACCTGCTCTAGTCCGATTTTATGATTTTCAAAAACTCATACCCAGCAAGATCAGTCCCATTAAATCAGGGAATTATTTTAACTACAAAGAATCATTCCTTGTTGTTCTAGCCAAACCTTGGGTGTGGTCAAGAACAGCAGGGATATGTCAGCAAAAATGGCAGTGAGGACCTCCAAAAAAGTTCTCCTTTATAAAATCAATGAAAAAGCTGGCAAAAAACTGTCAGAATGAATGTCTTAAGAACTCTGAAAATTAACTACAGGCTTGTAGCAATCCAGTAAGCATTTGTTCGGAAAAAAACAAAACTGAATCTCAGAATAGCAAGCTTTATGGCATTTTAACTTGCCGTAGTCCCATCCCACTCACTTATAGCACCATGGTAACTTGGAAAAATAACATAATTTTTAAAATAATAAATCATAAAATAATAAAATAAAATCCCCAGGGAAGCCACCAGAGCAAGCAGAAAATACTGTAGTTGGAGCTCTTTCAAAGACCAAATCCCACCCCCACCCCCAAATTGTCATCATTTTGCCAGTGGAGGTTGCCTGCAAGATCCCACATGCTAGGCTGTCTGCATTTGACTTGTCAGGTAGCTCACCCTGGGTAAAAAAATCTTCTCCCCAGGGATCACTGATGACAACAGCTACAGACCATTGTTTTAATTTCCTGGCAGTCTAAAGCAGTGAACCACTGGGGCAAATGACAGACAAACTGGAAAGCTTAAAGGAAAAGCTGGGGAATGAGATGTCCACAGTGGTTTTGAAAAGCTCCAATGTATTCCTGAGAATCTGGAGGGCCTTGCGTGTGGGTTGGCTCCCGTGTGTGCCTGGGGCTATGCACGTGTTCAAGAAAAACGTGTGAAGGCCCTCAGCTCCCAGCTGGCCGACTGGGAGGCTCTGCAAAAGCAGAAAGTGAATGCTAAGGCAGAGTTGTCAACTTCCTGGCTCAATGTCAAAGGCACTCTGACCTAGTTACAGAGCCCCTCAACAAATACTGAGAGATTTATCACCAGTTTGAGGCATTTCAACAAATCTTTGTCCAATGATTAGATGACCACTAAGTTAATCAAGCGGTGACTGCATCGGCCACACACAACAAATACAGACTTTACAGAATTAGTTCAGAGAAGTCAGTGTACACACACAACATCAACAACTGGAACAAGGAGCGACAACAATAATTCTAAGGAGAGGAGAAAATCTGATTTCCAGAGTTTCATTACATTTCCCCAGAAGGAAAAGCTCAGTTGCTCCTCAGTTACAAACCTGTAGCTAGATGATATGATACAGGGCAAAGTGTGATTAAAGAGAGTGATTAGAAAAGAGTTCTAGAGGCTTAGCTTAGTAGGAGGAGCTGGTACAGAAGAGAGAAAATGGGAAAAAGTGGCAATGAGTGCCTTCTACTGCCCATTGATAGGACTGAGAGAATCTGGGCTTCAGCATTGGGCTAAAGTTTCCTACCAGCAGTTATAAAGATAGTGAAGGCTGAGCCAGAAAAAAAAAAAAAAAAGCAGTGTTCAAGTCACAGCTACACTTATGAAACACTTCCCAAGTGTTTCTGTGTTCTAATGCTTTTACTCTTTTGTTAAATGTCATTGTTAAAAACAATGGCTCTATGCCAAGTATTATATTAAACATGATTTCATTAACTGTGTGAAAAGGTAACAAAATAAACACAATTTGTTGTATGTGGCTTTTTAGAAAATAAAACATCAGAAATCACTTTTCTAATATTCTTCTATGGTACAAAGATGAAGCAATATGAATCCTCAGTGTTTTGCCAGGTACATGGCCAAATACTATAAGAACAACATTTCCCAGTTTCCCTTATTGCCAGTTATGACTATGTGATCATGTCCCAGCCAATGGGATATATGTTAGAACTGGAAGGCACATCATTAGTCCCATCCTCTTTCCAGTTGCAAATATAAAAGCCGGAGATCCAACATGATATTCAGAATGGGAAACTCGCTAGAACAAGATAGAAAGAACAGGTCCTGATATTGTGAATCACTATCACCAAACTACTTCTTCCTCAACATCTTACACCTAGCAGAAAAATCAAGCCATAGCCTTTGTAAGCTATTTTTATTTTGAGATTTTTTTAATTGACTTTGTAATAATATTACATTAAAAATGTATATGTGAGATCCCATTCAAACCCACCCCCCCACACCACCTCTCCCCGCCCCAGCAACACTCATTCCCATCATCATGACACATCCATTGGATTTGGTAAGTACATCTTTGGGCACCTCTGCACCTCATAGTCAATGGTCCACATCATGGCCCATACTCTCCTCCATTCCATCCAGTGGGCCCTGTGAGGATTTACAATGTCCGGTGATTGCCTCTGAAGCGCCATCCAGGGCAGCTCCATGTCCTAAAGACGCCTCCACCTCTCATCTCTTCCTGCCTTTCCCCATACCCATCAGCCACCATGTCCACTTTTCCCAATCCAATGCCACCTCTTCTATGTGGACATTGGATTGGTTGTGTCCATTGCATCTCTATGTCAAGAGGAGGCTCAGATTCCACATGGATGCTGGATGCAATCCTCCCACTTTCAGTTGTATTTACTCTAGGCTCCATGGTGTGGTGGTTGTCCTTCTTCAACTCCATCTTAGCTGAGTGTGGTAAGTCCAATAAATCAGATTGTAGGTGCTGGAGTCTGTTGAGGCTCAGGACCTGGCTATCACATTGTCAGTCCAGAGATTCAAATCCCCTAAATATATCTTAAACCCCAACATTAACTGCCCCTCCAGCACATTAGCATGAAAGTCTTATGAAGGAAGATCCCATCTGAGTCCAGATTCATCACACATAAACACCATTTCCAAAGAGGGGCCATCTGACCTGGTAGTTAACCCCATCGGCCATGACCATAACTCCCATGGGTCTCTTTAGCCCTCAAAGGAACCAATATCTGGGGGTTGCATCTGCTTTATCTGTCTCTCTGACTCTGCTCAGTTGTGCATGAGGGCAATCCTTCTGCCAGCCTCCAGACTCTTTTTTAGAAACTCGTAGCCATATAAACTCATTTCTCCTTTCCATTTCCCCCTTACTTTAGGTCAAACAGCATTTTAAAGTCATGTTATTTTATGTAGACAGGGATATTCTGCTGATCCGCATTGAACCTTCCGTATAAGGTCATTTTCCAGTTGCATCATCAGTTGGTAGTTGATAGTGGTCCCTCGGTGCCCGGGAGGCTCATCCCCGGGTGTCATGTCCCATGCTGGGGGGAAGGCATTGCATTTACATGCTGAGTTTGGCTTCGAGACTGGCCACATTTGAGTAACATGAAGGCTGACAGGAGGAAATTCCCAGGCACAATGTTGCTCTAGGCCTTGTTCTTATTTTAGGCTTATCAGCTCACAAGCATAGTCATTAGCATCAGGGGCTCACTGTTGAACCCTCACTCCCTCCCAGTCCCCGCCGCTGTACCTGGGAGACTGTCGCTGCTCCCCTAGGGACCACGACAGAGCACCACTGGCCAGGAACCCAGTACCCCCCCTGCTGTGGTTTTTAATTGTTGCACTATGAGTATATCCAAACATTACCATGTACCCTGGACATATGTTCTGTACAGCTCCCTGTCAGCCATATATCACCTGTCATTGGTATCCCATACCAGTATCCCTCCATTGCCATTGTTGAAACACTCTGTGATCCAGAACTCCCCGAAATTTGAAGCCCAATATAATGTCATGGTCCCTTACTAGGGAATGGCATATAGCGATGGGTTTAAAGGTTAGATAAAGAACTTGGATAAAGTTAGATAAAGAACTTAGATAAAGAATGTTGACTTGAAAAAATTCTACATCCTATCTTTTTCTTTTTTTTTTTTTTCCCCCTAATTATTCAGCTTCTCTTCACAGGAGTCCTAGACCACAGCAATGCATATATATAATATACAGCACTCCCATACATCCACCACAAAACCTTTTTCCTTCCACAGCGATACTCTTACACCCTATTCACATCATATTTACTTAACGTGATGTACAGAGTCTGAGACATTAGCTTTCTAACAAGGTGACATCTGTGCTTACATTATGGTGCATACTTTAGGATACACAGTTCTTTACATTCTTAGTTATCCTATGTTTTACATTATGGTTTACATTATCAGTCTGTCATCTCCTATATGTTATGGTGTAATATTACATGTTTTATATCCATCCTTGTGTACTCTCAAGAAACTCCTCTCTTACCCCCCATTTACCTTGGTTCCACACATTTAACGTCCATTTTCCCTTCCACCTTGGTGCCCACAGTGACAGCCAACCTCCGTTTCCTGAGGAGCCACTTCCAGAGATAGATGGAATAGTGTTCAGGGCCTAACTTGCTCAACTGCCCCAATGCCCTGGGAGCCACCCTTTCTCTCGAGGGATACAGTTCCCTCTATTTGGTGGCATTAGTCCTCCCCAGGATGTGGGTCCACCCCCACTCTCACTACTTGGGTTTCTCCCCCATGGTGACACCCACTCTGGCAGAATGAGCATTTAGACATTCCCCAGGAGCCCATCCTGCATCAGACCCTCCCCTCCGAGCATTCTAAACAGGTAACCCTCTTTATTATATTTTGATATGATTTTCTCGGCATTTTACTCTCCACCAACACCTGACCCTCTCCTGTGTTCGTATGCTACCCCTCCCTCCCCCCACTTTTGGGCAATGTTACCCATCCGTCCCTCCCCAGCCATCCTCAAACCCGCAAAGCCCCAACCAAAGGCAACCCCTTGCCCCCCTTTTATTTCTTCTTTGTGCTCATACTTACCACCATCTCGTCTTAAATTCCACCCCTGCAGACATCGGCTCATATCTTTCCTCCACCCTCCGATTTCCTGTAAGCCTATCGTTCAGTCTCTTGCTATCTAGGGCAGCTTGTTTATTTCATATCATTGAGGTCATGTAGTATTTGTCCTTCAATGTCTGGGTTGCTTCACTCAACATAAGGTTCTCAAGATTCATCCATGTTATCACATGTGTTTGTAGTGTGTTTGTTCTTACAGCCGAGTAGTATTCCATTGTGTGTATATACCACATTTTATTGATCCACTCATCTGTTGATGGGCATTTGGGTTGATTCCAACTTTTGGCAATAGTGAACAATGCTGCTATGAACATTGGTGTACATATATCGGTTTGTGTCCTTGTTTTCAGTTCTGCTGGGTATATACCCAGCAGTGGTATTGCTGGGTCATATGGCAAATCTATGGCTAGTTTTTTGAGAAACCGCCATACTGTCCTCCAGAATGGTTGGATCCTTCTGCATTCCCACCAGCAGTGGATGAGTGTTCCCCTTCCTTCACATCCTCTCCAGCACTTGTATTCTTCTGTTTTTTTCATAGCTGCCAATCTTATGGGTGTAAGATGGTATCTCATTGTAGTTTTGATTTGCATTTCCCTGATAGCTAGAGATTTGGAACATTTTTTCATGTGCTTTTTTGCCATTTGTATTTCTTCTTCGGAGAAATGTCTGTTTAAGTCTTTTTCCCATTTTTTAAATGGGTTGTTTATCTTTTTATTTTCAAGATATAGAAGTTCTTTATATATGCAAGTTATAAGTTTCTTATCAGATATATGATTGCCAAATATTTTCTCCCACTGTGTGGGCTCCCTTTTTACTTTCTTGACAAACTCCTTTGAGGTGCAGAAGGCTTTAATTTTGAGGAAGTCCCATTTATCTATTAGTTCTTTTGCTGCTCGTGCTTTTGGTGAGATATTCATAAATCCATTTCCTATTACAAGGTCCTGTAGATGTTTCCCTACACTGCTTTCTAAGGTTTTTATGGTCTTGGCTCTTATATTTAGGTCTTTGATCCATCTTGAGTTGATCTTTGTATAAGGTGTGAGATGGTAATCCTCTTTCATTCTTCTACATATAGCTATCCAGTTCTCCAGACACCATTTGTTGAATAGGCCACTCTCTCCCAGTTGAGAGGGTTTGGTGGCTTTATCGAATATTATGTGGCTGTATATGTGAGGTTCTATATCAGAGCTTTCAATTCGATTCCATTGGTCTATGTGTCTCTCCTTATGCCAATACCATGCTGTTTTCACCACCGTAGCTTTGTAGTATGTTTTGAAGTCAGGTAGTGTGATTCCTCCAATTTCGTTTTTCTTTTTCAGTATGTCTTTGGCTATTCGGGGTCTCTTTCCTTTCCAAATAAATTTCATAGTTAGTTTTTCTAGTTCCTTAAAGAAGGCTGCATTGATTTTTATTGGGATTGCATTGAATGTGTAGATCAGTTTTGGTAGGATAGACATCTTAATAATGTTCAGTCTTCCTATCCATGAACAAGGAATAGTCTTCCATTTATTCAGGTCTTCTTTGATTTCCTTGAACAATCTTGTATAGTTCTCGGTGTATAAGTTCTTTACCTCTTTAGTTAAATTTATTCCTAAGTATTTGATTTTTTTATTTACTATTGTGAATGGTATTTGTTTCTTGATTTCCTCCTGATCTTGCTCCTTGTTGGTGTACAGAAATGCTACTGATTTTTGCGCATTGATCTTATAACCTGCGACTTTACTAAACTCATTTATGAGTTCTAGAATCTTTGTTGTAGATCTCTCAGGGTTTTCTATGTATAGGATCATGTCATCTGCAAATAATGAAATTTTGACTTCTTCCTTTCCAATTTGAATGCCTTTTATTTCTGGTTCTTGCCTCAGTGCTCGAGCAAGTACTTCTAAGACAATGTTAAATAGGAGCGGAGACAGTGGGCATCCTTGTCTTGTTCCTGAGTTTAGAGGGAAGGAGTCTAGGATTTCTCCATTGTAAACAATATTGGCTTTATGTTTTTCATATATACTCTTTATCATGTTCAAAAAATTTCCTTGTATTCCAATCTTTTGGAGTGTTTTTATCAAGAAAGGGTGCTGTATTTTGTCAAATGCTTTTTCTGCATCAATAGATATAATCATGTGATTTTTTTTCCTTCAATCTGTTTATATGGTGTATTACGTTGATTGATTTTCTTATGTTGAACCATCCTTGCATACCTGGGGTGAATCCCACTTGGTCGTGGTGTATAATACGTTTAATGTGTTGTTGAATACGATTAGCAAGTATTTTGTTAAGTATTTTTGCGTCTAGGTTCATTAGAGAAGTTGGTCTGTAATTTTCCTTTCTTGTGATGTCTTTGTTTGGCTTTGGTACTAGGGTAATGTTGGCATCATAGAAGGAGTTGGGTAATGTTCTTTCTGTTTCGATTTTTTGGAATAGTTTCAGCAGGATTGGAGTCAGTTCTTTCCGGAATGTTTTGTAAAATTCACCTGTGAAGCCATCTGGCCCTGGGCTCTTCTTAATTGGGAGATTTTTAATAACTGATTCTATCTCTCTGCTTGTGATTGGTTTGTTAAGATCATCAATTTCTTCTTTCGTCAATATGGGCTGCTTATGTGTTTCTAGGAATTTGTCCATTTCCTCTAGATTGTCATTTTTGTTGGAATATAGTTTTTCAAAATATCCTCTTATGATAGTCTTTATTTCTGTGGGGTCAGTGGTGATATCGCCTTTCTCATTTCTTATTTTGTGTATTTGCATCTTCTCTCTTTTTTTCTTTGTTAGTGTTGCTAAAGGTTTGTCAATTTTGTTAATCGTCTCAAAAAACCAGCTCTTGGTCTTGTTTATCTGTTCAAGTGCTTTCTTATTTTCTATTTCATTTAGTTCTGCTCTTATCTTTGTTATTTCCTTCCTTCTTCTTCCTGTTGGGTTACTTTGTTGTTGTTTTTCTAATTCCTTCAAATGTGCAGTTAGTTCTTCAATTTTTGCTCTTTCTTCTTTTTTGATATATGAATTTATGGCTATAAACTTCCCTCTCAGTACTGCTTTTGCTGCATCCCATAAATTTTGGTATGTTGTGTTATCATTATCATTTGTTTCAAGGTAGTCATTGATTTCTTTTGAGATTTCCTCTTTTACCCACTGTTTTTCTAAGAGTGTGCTGTTTAATTTCCAAATCGTGGTGTGAAATCTGGGCTTCTGTCCCTTGCAAATCTCCAGCTTGACTCCACTGTGGTCAGAGATAATGTTTTGTGTGATTTCAATCTTTCTGAATTCGTTCAGCCTTTCTTTGTGGCCTAGCATATGATCTATCTTGGAGAATGATCCATGTGCGCTTGAGAAAAATGTATATCCTGCTGTGTTTGGGTGTAGCGATCTATATATGTCTATTAGATCCAGCTCCTCTAATATACTATTCAGATGTTTTGTTTCTTTGGTGATTCTCTTTTGAGATGTTCTGTCCAGAGTTGATAGTGGTGTATTAAAATCCCCCACTATAATTGTAGATGTATCTATTCTTTCACTTAGTTTTTCCAGCATTTGCCTGACGTATTTAGAGGCACCCTTGTTAGGGGCATAGATATTTATGATTGTTCGATCTTCTTGACAGATTTTCCCTTTCACTAAAATGTAGTATCCTTCTTTGTCTCTCACAATTGTTTCACATTTAAAGTCTATTTTGTCTGATATTAATATAGCTACTCCTGCCTTTTTTTGGTTATTGTTAGCTTGTATGATTGTTTTCCAGCCATTCACTTTCAATCTCCATGCGTCTCTGGGTCTAAGATGTGTCTCTTGTAGACAGCATATGGATGGGTCATATTTCCTTATCCAATGTCCCAGTCTGAATCTTTTGATAGGTGAGTTTAATCCGTTGACATTCAGTGTTATTACTATCAAGGAATTATTTGTGTTAGCCATATTTTGATTGGATTTGTGTTTGTCATATTTTGTTTGTATATTTTTTTTGTCTTTTTTGTTGTTGTTGTTGGTCTTATACTCTCCTCCAACTCTGCCTTTCCTGTTTTTTCCTTTCTTCCTGCAGAACTCCCTTTAGAATTTCTTGAAGGGGAGGTTTCTTGTTGGTATACTCTTTCAGTTTCTGTTTGTCTGCAAATATTTTGAACTCTCCATCATGTTTGAATGCTAGTTTAGCTGGATAGAGTATTCTTGGTTGGAAATTTTTTCGTTTAGTACCTTGACTATATCATACCACTGCCTTCTTGCCTCCATGGCTTCAGAAGAGAAATCAGCACTTAATCTAATTGAGCTTCCCTTGTATGTGATGGTTTTCTTTTCTCTTGCTGCTTTTAGGATTTTCTCTTTGTCTTGAGCATTGGATAATTTGACAAGTATATGTCTTGGGGTGGGCCTGTTGGGGTTTATGACTTGTGGAGTGCGCTGTGCTTCTTGGATATGCACATCTGTCTCTTTCAGTAGATTTGGGAAGTTTTCAGCCATTATTTCCTGCAACACTCCTTCTGACCCCTTTCCCTTCTCTTCACCTTCTGGAATGCCTATAATACGTATGTTTGAGAGTTTTGCATTGTCATCCAGGTCCCTAAATCCTAACTGGATTTTTTCTATCTTCTTATTGACCCCTTCTACTATCTGTTTGATTTCTGATGTACTGTCTTCCACATCACTAATTCTTTGCTCTGTCTCTTCTAGTCTGCTGATATTTGCTGCAAGTGTATTTTTGATTTCTTGAACTGTGGTGTTCATTCCCATCATATCTGTTATGTTTTTGCGTATGTCTGCAATTTCCCCTCCAAGTGATGTCTTCATGTTGTTAACCTCTTTCATTACTTCGTCAAATTTGTTGGTGATAAATGTTCTGAGATCTTTCATTGCTTGTGCCAAGTTTTGCTCCCCTTCGTGATTATTGGTTTGTTGATTGGATTCAGCCATGTTTTCCTGATTACTGGTTTGGTTTGTAGATTTTTGTTGCTTTCTGGTCATCTCTTTATTTTGACGGATTTAATCAGTTCCTTAGTTTCTTTGTCTGCTCTTGGAGGTTAATTAGCTGTTATTTTTGCATAGGTGTTATATCTTCTCTTTGTCACTTTTTTCTTCTTATTCTAGTTACTTGTTGTTGGTTAAGTTCACTTTAAAGGAAAGTATTAGTGTTGGGGAAAGGCAATTGTGTAAGCAAGGGAAAAGTGTAAAGTAGTATTGGTGATATATGTTAACAAAGCAAGAATATGAGATCTGGGAGGATGGAGGTTAGATTCATGTAAATTGTGTAGAGTTATAGCAGTAGGTAGAGTACCTATTATAAAGTAGATGATTGAATATGGGAGGAATATGGTATGAGCTAAAAAGCTATTGATTTCATGAGAGAGGGAAAGAGAAAAGAAAGATAATAGTTTCAAGAGTGGATAACAGACAGAAAACAAAACATAGGTATTAGAAATTAAGACTTAGACCCTTTGTGGATCGAAGAAAAGGAGGTGGGAGGTGGAATATAGGAGAGCCAGTAGATGGTGGCGGATATCAAGATGTAGGGGAAAGAGGATAGTGTAGGTAGCCTAAATCAGTTCACACAGAAATGAGGCAGTGAAGGATGAGAAAACCCAGCGAATGTGAGGTGTTTCCTGCCGCACCTATTGTATAATTGAGTTAAAATAAACTAAGTAGAATATGAGGGACAAGAGGGAGAGAGTCAACAGAATAAAAAGGGAAAAAAAGAAAAAAAAGAAAAAAAAAGGGGGGGGGAGGAAGGGACGAGAGGAAGAAAGGAAAAGAGTGTGGCCAGGGGTGGGGAATAGGTAGGGGAAAGAAAAAATAAAAATAAAAAAAAAAACAGATATACACGAACCAGAATTAAAACACCCACTACACAGCACCTACCACAAAAAAAAAAAAAAAAAAAAAAAAAACCTTAAATAACTGAGTAAAAAAAGACTTTGGGGGATACGCTGTGAGAGAAGACTAGGGGATAATGCGGTGTTAGCAATCAGGAAATTGAAAAAAGTAAAGAATAAGTCAAAATGAAAATAAAAACAAAACAAAATGAAACGATAAAGAAAAAACGCCAACGTTGAAGGCTAGGGCATTTAAGGACCTCAGATGGACCTCAGTGCGTGATGGATTCAGGGATGGAAAGTCTGAGATATTGAGGACTCAAGAGGTGTGAGTCTCTGTAGTGTGGGCCACCAGAATTTAGGGAATTCAGACCTGGCAGCATCCAGTCTCGTCAACAGGAAGCCTGGGAGCCCCGCAGTGTAACACAGCCCTCAGGGATCCCCACAGCTGGGTGCCAACCCTATGGGGGAAGTCAGATCCGCAAACTCTATATTGTGACTGAACCCTGCAATTCACTTTGCTGGGCTCATAAGCACGTTATCTTTCATTTGAGCTTTTAGACACTTCCCGTCCTGTGATTCCAAGCCACTGCCACTAGAGGGCGCCTCTACACCACAGCCACTTTACTAGTACAGATCGGAAGCCCGGCCAGTGACGCGGAAAACGGATTCCAATACCAGAATTCTCAAGCTTCGCAGAATATTCCTTAATCTGCTTCCAGACGTGTCCCCCCCCCCCTTGCCGCAGCCTAGATCAATTTTCCAATTACTTCTCTTTATTGCCAACAGCCTATTTGGGTTGGAGAACGGTTGCCGGGCTTTTGGGGGCAGGGCTTCAGGCGGAAGCGCTATTGTTTATATTCGCACTCAAAAGTTTCTCCTGCTTCACAACAAAACACCGTCTAACTTCCGAAATGGATCCACAAAGGCGATCTGTCACATCAACCTGTCAACAGCTCACCCAGAGCTCCCGAACTCCTTAGCCCTTCAGAGTCATCTAAAAGCGGTGCCGCCCGGCTGGACCGCGGTTCCCCCCACCCCCAACAGGGAGGAGCCCGTGCGCGGGTCTCACCTGCGGGCAATAGAACCCAAATTATATCTACTAGACCAATCCTCTCCGTTACCTTTCCACCCAATCGATGTCCCGACACTTCTGCCCTGCAAAAATCCCGAAAAAGCCTCGCCTTGGAGAACCTGCCGCCGCGACCAGCCGTCTCTTCCCGGGACAGACCACAAAGGCAAGTTTACTCAGCGACCATCTTGTCTCCTCCTATTTTGAGATTTTGTTACTCATAATCAAACCTAATTAGAAGGGAAAAAATAATCAAATAAATTCGTCAACTTATAATCAATAAGATAAAGCAATTTTTTCAGAGGTGAAATAAAAGCCACCTTTGGAAAGTTTTTGTAACACAGGACGGTTGAGCCCAGGAAGACTGAACAAATAATTTGATATTTCAAAGAAACCACATGGGGATGCCAGCAGCAGTCATGCCATTTATTACTCACTTGTTCAGTCCCAATGACAGCTACTCCGGTATTACCAGACCAAACAGTGGGAAGACAAAGATTATATAGGGCTAGACAGCCCAAAGGGGGGGGGGGGTCTAGCTATTACATAGAGCAGCTTGAGGGTCCACATGGCCTGGTAAATGATTAACAGTGAGTGAATACATATGGGGGGGGGGAGGGGATAATGTGGGTTCCCAGAACAGTAAATCACAGGTTGGAGCATTTAACATTCCTTTGAGGCAGACTGTGATTGCCAACTCAGTACTAAGCTCTCTCCTGCTGAGGGGAAGTGGGTCACCAGCCTATGTGATCCTCCCCCTCCCAGCCCTTCTCCCTGCAGGATACAGAAAGGGCTTTCCTTCTGTATATCCTACACTCCACCTCATGCCTTTTCCACCATACAATCTGCCCGCCAATCTTCCATGATATTTGAGCAATCAGAGCATTGGAGCATTGCATCCAGATTCTACAATAACAATATAAAAGGCAACAGAATAATAGGAGTAACATATACACAATTTGAACATTAATGCTTGATAGTGAAATTACACAATTTGGGAGTAACCATCCCATATTACAGATTTTCTCTTGTTCTTTCATACAGACAGATAATGCTGGTCTAACAGTATACAAGCAACACTTTCATTAGTAGACAATAAAGTACCAGGTAGGGGGGGATTTACGAGAAGGTTTCTAATACCATGCATTTTTTTCTTTCTAATTTTTTTGAATTTCTTTTAGTGACATTAAAAACCAGTTTAGGCATAAGAAGAGTTCACACATGGGAAACCGACTTGGCCCAGTGGTTAGGGTGTCCGTCTACCACATCGGAGGTCCACGGTTCAAACCCCGGGCCTCCTTGACCCATGTGGAGCTGGCCCATGCGCAGTGCTGATGCGCGCAAGGAGTGCCCTGCCTCGCAGGGGTGTCCCCCGCTGGGGGAGCCCCACGTGCAAGGAGTGTGCCCGTAAGCAGAGCTGCCTAGCAGGAAAGAAAGTGCAGCCTGCCCAGGAATGGCGCCGCCCACACTTCCCGTGCCGCTGACGACAGCAGACAAAGAAACAAGGCGCAGCAAATAGACAGAGAACAGACAACCGGAGGAGAGGGGAGAATTAAATAAATAAGTACATCTTTTTTTTTTTTTTTAAAAAAAAAAAGAAGAGTTCATACAGACACACATAGAGTTCTAGCAGGAATAGGAGACCTCGGATTATTAACTGTGGTTTCATAACAATGTTTTGGGTTCCTCCTAATTTCCATTGGCTTGATATTTCCAACCAGTGAGGCTGTATAGGCCAGTACCACAGCTAAATGGTACTGGCCTATTTTTTTTCCAGTTTGTAAAGTTTGAGACATAGGCAACAACAAGTTATTATTACTTCCCCTTTTGAGCTGTAGGGCAGCTGGCACTTAACTTATCATCTCAGTGCCTGCATTGTCCGTCCTGCTGTTAGCATTTTAACTGGAGTTAACTTAGTTCATTATTGTAAAGATCCCTTATTACCTTTTATCTGTTTCATTAAAAGGCCATTCATCTTTTTTATAAAAAGTCTAATCAATATTCTGATTCACAGTTTAAAACTGCATGAGGTGACGAGTAAATAGAGTTTCTTGGTCACTGTCAGTTTGGGGTGACAACCTATGTAGGGCACTTACATTTTCTGGACAGTGAATAGTAGCTGGCTGGTTGCAAGAGTCCCGTTGCACTGTCTGCAGCAGTGAAAGCATACATTTCCCTTTCCAAGAGTGGGAGGGGACCAATGTAATTCACTTGCCATTGTGCTACTGGATTCTATGCTTGGTCAATGTATTTCATCTGGTGTTGCAGTCATCGGAGTGAACACAGTGGACACTCCTGGGTGATGTCTATGAGCTGCTGTCAAGTAACAGGCTGCTGGAACAGCTGCCACAGGGTTTGGCAGCCACAGCGCCTGTTTTTTCTGTGGAGGCACTCTGATACTTTTTGGGTTTCAATGGTATGGTGCTGAATCTTTGAGAGGGTATCTGCCTTAACAGTTCTGAGAGGGGTGTTAGAAGAGTGTGCAGGGACATGATACAGAGTTACTTGCTGATGCTGGCAGGTGTTCCAGATGTCCTTCCATACATTCCTCCCCCAAAGAGGGCAGCCCAAGGCACTCCACTGTTCCTATTTTGTTTTTAGTATATGCAATCCACTCCTGGATAGGGATGCCAGTCTTCAGAGTGACTGGACACTATTGGGGTAAGCCCTCCACTTGCAACAGGGCATGGGATGATGCACATAGTTGCTTTTCTAAGGGGCTATATTGTATTTCGGCCCCTTTCCACAACTGTGACTAAAACACAACTGTGTTGGGGTATTTGTTTAGAATGTTGCCTTTACCACAAATCCCACCCAAAGCCAATATTGGTGCTGGGCATAACCAATTCACAGGGTAAGTCAAGGTCCACCCCCCTTACTACTTGCCCTCTTTACTTTTTTAAAAGCATCCTGTTTGGGGAAGGGGGCGAGCATGTCCATGCACAACCTTTCCTGATTGACACATACAAGGGTTTTAATATCTAAAAGTGGGAGAAAAGATTTCCAGTACTTGAATAAACCCAGAAAGGCCATTGTTCTGGAATTTGTGGTGTGGGAAAACACCATACTTTAACAACACTTGAGAGTTTTACAGCGCAGAAGGGACCTTGGAGCTCGTCCCTACTGTTCGCCTATCTCAAGCTCTGGAGATAAGATACCATTGTTTCTGATGCTTCTTTTAATTCTTAAAAAGAATTACTGGTTAACATAATATTATCAATGTAACAAAATAGGGTTACAGCCACAGGTTTGTTCCATGCAGCCAGATCTTTCCCCACCAGGCTAGGACAGATGGTTGGGCTATGCACATAGCCTTGGGGAAGCACTGCAAAATCCACTGTTGGCCTCCCCACATGAAGGTGAATGCAGGCTTGCTTGACTTGCCTAAGGAGATACTAAAGAAAGCTTTAGTGATAGTGACATAACTGGATACTAATTTCTTGCCACAAACCAGCAATATTTCGGACCGCAGTGGTGTTACTTTAATTTGCAATAATCGATTGTTATGCACCACTCCTGGCAGCCCCCAATGGCCGCTCTCTTTCTGCAACCATCGAACTGCTTCTTTAGTGCAGGTGGGGCAAATCAGATGAATACGAGCCAAAGCATATGTCTCTTGATTTCTAGGTGGAGAGGTGGTTTCTGTGACATATACCATTTTTTAAAATAATTAAAACCATGTATAATGCAGGAAGGTCAAGCCCAGGAAGGCCTACCAAATACTTTTGATATTCCAAAGAAACGTCACAGAAGGCCAGCAGCAGCCATACCAGTTATTTTCCAATATGTTTCGATGACAGCCGTCAGGCAGCAGCTGTACTGAACAGTGGGGAAACAAAGATTATATAGGGCTAGACAACACAAGAGGGGTTCTAGCTAATGCATAGAGCAGCTGAAGGGTACATGTAGCCTAGTAAATGATTAACAGTGAGTACATGCATATGGGGGAATCATGTGGGTTCCCAGAGTAGTGATGGGCAGCATGTACGCAAGTTAATGATTACCATGCCCAGTGTCCTGTGTGTGCTGTAGCAGAACATTCCAGGATGGATTGCTGGCCAATTCCACCCCACGCCTTCCAGCAATCTACACAAATAACTAGTGGGAGGGGAAAGCGAGTATTTAATGTCCTTATACCATAATAAACAACATTATAATTTTATCTAATATTATGCCAAAACATTGTTAAATTTCCAGGGATTTTATACACTCTTCAAGTATTCATATGAACACTTTACTCATTCAACTTTGATTAACAGAAGGTTAAAAAAAACTCTTAATTTTAGAACAGTTTGTAACATTTTCCATTCAATTTATATAAAATAAACTCAACTACCTCATTATTTTACTTTTCACTTTTACACTTTACCATGATTACATTAATTAACAGGTATTTTATTTTAGCAATACAGAAAATGTACTTTTTCCATTATTTAATGAAAACCTAACATTTCCAATGGAATCAAGATTATCTTCTCCCCACCACCATTTTAATATGTAGATTGATGTGGCCTCTGACAGGTTTTCCTGTTATGAAGTTACTTTTTGTTATCAACATCAATTCATTCTCTATTTAATAATGACTTCCTGGAATTAGCCATCTACATATTTTAGTTTAAACAATGCTTTTACAAACTTCTCATGACTATCCATAACCACATAGAATATAGTTACTTTACCTCAAGACAAATTTCACCTCCAGAGAACACATCCCTTATTTAATGCTATCTCCTGCCATACCCTCTACAACTCGCCATATGCATTAAGTTTTTGTTCTACATACTTCTATCCTGATTTTATGAAACCCAGCCATCTTATCTCAGGACAAAACATACTCCTTTAAACAGACTTACCAAGTTTTAGTCAGCACTTTCAGAAACCTTTTACTTCTTTCTATATCCATTTCAGTTTCACCTTCCTCATTTTGTTCTGTGAAGAAAAATAAACTATTCATTTTAATTTAGGTAAAACCAATTTTTTTATGAAGAGGTGTGTAGTAATTTTATTAGTCAAAACTTACAATTTTCATCATTTTAAAAATCTGACACATATAATGTTATCTTATTAGTATCTATACTTATTTATCAATATAAGCACTCATTTAATTTTTGACCATTTGAATAGAACTCTTTTAAGAATTTTCATTTGTTAATTTAATATTACCATCTGTAGGTATTAAAATATACACTGAACAAACAGACAAATGCAAAAAGAGCTAAGACACACCCACAGAAACCTAAACCCACTAATCTGACTCATACTTCTTCCTCCTTTGGTCCGGCTGTCACCAGCTCTCCACTTTCTCACATCTTTGATTTTACTGTTTTTAAGATCTCTTCTGGAATTAGTGTTGCCTGTAATAAGCAAGCTTGTTCTTGGAAACATTTTTATTAGTAACCAGCAACCAGTTAGGAATACTTGAGCCATATAAATGCAGTAAAGCACTAATTTAGCAGTTTAGACAGACAGATCTTTAACACATACATTCTGGGTTACTACTCTTCAGGAGTACACTTAGGCTCAAAGTTCAGGACTAAGCTATTGATTCAAAACTGAAAGTTGGTTTTAACACCTTGATAAAAATTCTGATCAAAATAAAATGTCATTAAAACTTAAAACAAGGAAGTGGACTTTGCCCGGTGGATAGGGCATCTGCCTATCACATGAGAGGTCCGCGGTTCAAACCCCAGGCCTCCTTGACCCCTGTGGAGCTGCCACTCAGGGGTGTCCCCCACATAAGGGAGCCCCACGTGCAAGGACTACGCCCCGTAAGGAGAGCTGCCCAGCGCGAAAGAAAAGTGCAGCCTGCCTAGGAACGGTGCCACACACAAGGAGAGCTGACACAGCAAGATGACGCAGCAAAAAGAAACACAGATTCCTGGTGCCACTGATAAGAATAGAAGCAGTCACAGAAGAACACACAGCAAATGGACACAGAGAGCAGACAACGGGGGGGGGGGGGTAAGGGGAGAGAAATTTTTAAAAAATCTTTAAAAAAAAACTTAAAACATTGCCAAAGCAATATCCCATTTAAACTCTTCTACAGTTTACACAAGTATATGAGCTTTTAGTTTTGTAATACATTTTTAATGCAGGTGTACAAAAGATGTTAGCTTTTTTTTTTTTTTTACTTTCATAGAGTTTCATAGAGCTGTCCAGCTCAAAAGTTACTAAACTTTAACAGCACTAATTTTATTCATGTGGTTATCCAGGTTATCCAATTAGAATTATCATGGAAAAAAAACAGAGAACAGTAGTGCTGTTAAGTTTTTCTACTCTTCCAGGGTTGTAGACTTCGAGAGAGGTTCGATTATTTGCATGTGAAAAGGCCAGGACTCATAATAATTTTGGGAAGGGAAAAAAAAATTTATTTATGGCCTGCCAGATTCGGGAGCTTTCTGTTCAAAACCCAAGCCCTGAATAGAGTTTTGGATCCTTTTTATACAGAAGATATAAGGGTGGGGAGTCAAATAGTGCTTTTATGAAAGAAAATGACTCTTCTTTGTTAGTTAAGTGTTTCTCTGAGTACCAGATAGGTTTTGAATTAACATATTCCCCACATTCCAGGTGAGCTTGAATTAACACCTCGTCCACATCCCCTTGGGATGCAACTTTGATTGCACGTTCAGTCTTACATCCTTTCTGAACATTCAAAGCCTAAAGGGACTATATCATTTAACTGGATTTCTAGAGACTAAGCACACTTGGATACAGAATTAGATAATTTTCAATTCATGCACAGGCTATATTACCAGCAGTTTAATTCTATCAGCCCCCACCACCCCACTGCCACACCACTCAGGTGGCAGGGGGTTTGCAGAGTTGCTGCTGCAATGTTTTCCTTATCTTAGTTAACTCTTTAGCAGAATGTTTTCTTACAGCATGATTTCACTGATAAGCGCCTTATTTAGCTCTTCTACTTCTGCGATGTTGTATCTGTGATTTAGCCTTCTTTGCACAAGCAGTTTACCATGATTTAAAGATTCTTCTATAGTTTCTACATCTGAGTCATTAACTCCTTATCTAGTTGCTCAGAGAGACCTGTCACTAAGGCAGAAATTCCTTTCTAGTTGTAATTCTTCTTTCCCTTAACCTGAGCATATCGACAGGCCATTATCTGTACCTGTTCCCATGCTTCCTCCAATTTCTTAATTAAATTCTCCTTTTGATCTACTTGTATTAGTTGGAAATCCTTTCCAACCTCTCCTCCTCCTCCAGTCACCTTGCCCTTGCTTCGGCTGCTAACTGCTTGTTAGTACTATTATACAAGGCAAGGAGGAAGGGCCACACAAAGTTTGCAGTCACGGCACATTTTTTTCTTATTATTAAAAGTTCCCTTTACTCTCTTCTCTAACTGCACTAACCCAGCAGGAGTATATGGGGCATCCCCCAACTCCCTCATGGGTCCCCAAGCATCTCTCAGCTGGGCAAGTTCGGACCACATAGACATGCATGGCCTCTCCAGGATTTCCCCTGCAGACTCCCCTGTGTAATGTAGGGTCTCCTCTACGGTATCTGGAATGGCTGATATGCTTTCAACTGCCTTATTCCCAGTGAGATTCTTTGGAATATTCTGCTGATTATGTCAATTGTCAGCAGGAAGTTTGAGCCCAGGAAGGCTGACAGAACCAAAGAAACCACATGGGGAGGCCAGCAGCTGTCAAGCCATTTATTATTCACATGTCCAGTCCTGACGAAGGGTCATTCGGGTAGTTACTGCATCATACAGCGGGAAGACAAAGATTATTTGGAGCTAGGCAGCACAAAGAGGGGGTGCATAGAGCTAGTGCATAGAGCAGCTCAAGGGTACACATAGCCTAGTAAATGATTAACAGCGAGTGCGTCCATACAGAGGAATTGGGAATCATGTGGGTTCCCAAAAGGCTAAATCATGGGTTCCAACACTTAACATTCCTTTGAAGCAGACTTGTGATTGCTATCTCGGCTTTAAGCTCTCTCCTGCTGAGGGAGTGTGGGCCACCAGCCCACGTGGCCTTCCCCCTCCCAGTCCTCCCTTCAGGAGGTAGAAAGGGCATTCCTTCCATATACCCTACAACTCTGAACATAGCAGTTTCTTATACGCTCAGTACTCAATCTTTTCTTCCAGCATAATATAATTTACGCACTTATGTGAAGTATTTCAAAAGTAATTGAAACAATAAAAGACAAAGTACATTAACAGCATTAAAAGAATTCTTGTTTTCAAGAACATACTGTTAATAACTACAGAAATTGAGGAAAAGCATTTTTCCTAATTATTGTTATAACTTTTGGTCCTTTTTTAAGTTCTACATCCTTTCAAGAGAAGCTCTTATTTTTGACGTTATTTACCTATGAATTAAAAGGGAATCAACATCTCATTTAAAACTCCAAACAATCCTCTGAGGTGCGTACTCTTCTATTCATTCGAAAGATGATGGAAATGAGGCTAGGAGAATCAAGTACCTTGCCCCAAGTAAGTGATATGCAGCAGACTGAAATAGCACCCAACCCCAGGGCTGCAGAAGAGTCAGATAAGGGAGCGTTCATGGGGGGAAGGGGCCTGGGAAGCAGCCCTCTACTCCATGGGGTCTCCCCAGGACCACAGGGATGGGGCCAGAGCACCCAGGGTCTGAGGATGAAGGTGGCAATTCTGAGCAGGGCCTTCGAGGCATCCCCATCATGGCCTGACTTACCTCCCAGCCTCCTCGCCCACTGCCTGTCCCCGCAGCCTGTACATGTTTAGATCGCTCTTCCTGGCAGCTTCCTTTGGTGGGATGGGCCACCTCCTCCTTTCCTCTTCCTGATCGAATCCCAATCGCATGAGGCTGCACCCCAGTGACTTCTCCTCGGTGAAGCCTTCTCTGATTCCCACCATCTTAGTTTCTCCTTCTGCTGTGCACCCAGGCTTCTGCCGCTATTAAAATCTGAATTTCTCTGGCCTAGGGATTCGCAATGCACGGTCATTCCTTTGGCTTCAGTGCAGGAACCAGACTTCTGAACGTTAGTTCTCACTTGCTGAACCTAATATTTTGTGCACAGTTGGTGGCTGTTGAACTAAACTGTGGATTTTATTCTTATGCTTTTCATGTTACTCAAAACTGATTTATTTTTCTAGTTTATGTTTCCTTTCAAGCTTAGTGGTAAATACCTAGATTTACGTAAATTCAGAGGAACTGACTTGTCATTAAAAGAACCAGACCGACGCTGCAGAACTGACCATGTAATTTCTTGGACCCCACAATGCTGGACATTACATGACTGCCCTTTTTGCTGAGTATGTGAGTCTGTGCCCCCCAAGAATTTGTTCTTTTCTCAGGGTTTGTGATCCCTTTGGGGCAGGAACTTGTCTGATCTCTGGATCCTGAATTACCTATCAGAGAGCCTGGAACCTATTAGGCGATGGCTGGTCCATGTCATGGGCAACTACCTAATTCTGAATTTGCTTATCTGGTAAGCTTTCCCCACCTGAATCTCTACATCCAGACACAGCAGTAAACTCAAACATACAAGAAAATCCTGAACAATATTCATTCATTTATCACTAACAGTATTTTGACATTGCTTATGAACCACCAAAATTAAGCTGTTGACCTCACTACTTCCAAAGCATTTGAAAGTTCTGAGAAAGATGCTGGGACCATGCCTGGAATGCATACACATGCATTTCTTACTGTTTTTATTTATAAACACTAGACCAAGCAAAACCTCCACCCTCTGGTAACTGCTAATCTACTTTTTGTCTGAGAATTTGCCATTTCTAGACATCTCAGATATGTCACATCATACAATATTTGTCCTAATGGGCCTGACTTCTTTCACTTGGCATGATGCTTTCAAGGTCTGTCCAGGTTGCAGCATGTCTCAGAACTTCAGTCCTTCTTACAGTCAAATAATATCCCATTGCAGCATATATTATTTTATGATGAGGAAAGGAGCCAGCATGTCATTGAACAGGTGTCAACTCAGACACTTTCTACTGCTGTGCAGATCTAGACAAGTGCACAGAGTTGAACCAAGATGCAAGGTGGCATTTTGCAGCCCCTGGAAGCCTCAGGGAGTATCTCAGCAAAACCAGGCAGATGGCATCTCAGCTCCACCTTATGTCACTGAGGTTCTGTCACTGAGACAGTAAGGGATGGGGCACTGCAGGCCTGGTTCTGATACTTACTAACAGTGAGAATGAAGCCTTGCTTTCCTCCATCCTAACCTGGGGACCCCAGAACCCACCTCATAAGACTGTCATGCACATAAAAGAAGATCATCTGTGACAGGCCTTAGCACAGCACCTGGCACTTCTTAAGAGTTTATTTACTATCAGCACTAACCTCCCTGCCTGATTCTTGTTCCCTTACAGGTCTGGAGAGAGAGGAGCTTCCTGCAGAGTAGAACAAAGGTGGCCCTGAGATTCATGGCAGGTCTTGCTCCCCCTGGGGTCAGGCCAGGCTTGACCCAGCCTTTCTCTCATGTCTGTTACTGCAAGGATCCCCCTGCACAGGGGTGAGGGGATGGGTCAGGGAAAAGCCAGGCTGTTACAGCTTCTTAAATGACTCCAACTCCAGCACAGGGTTTTTATGCTATTTTTAATTCCTTCTCGGGAGAAGAAAAAAACTTAGTCAAAAATACTTTTCAATATACCTTCTTAATATATCTAACACTTGACTTCCAAAATGGCAATACCTCTATGATTCTAGCCAAGACAATATTCTATAGGGTCTGAGATAGGTCAGAAACTAGTTTTCAACTTTTGCTAAGGTGTTTCCCTTTCCTTCACCATAAGCTCCTATTCAAATTGCTAGCATCACATGACACATGAAAACTCATATAAATCAGCAATCATGGATGAGTGATTTTTAAAAACTGCTTCATTAATTATTCCCCATTTATTTTTTTTAATTTCAAATTTACAGAAAGGAGGCCCTCAAAATCCAATAACTACCATCAGCCCTCAACCTAGAATCACCCATTGATAACATTGTGACACATTCCTATTATTATTTTTGAGATGAAAAGATCATCATCCATGCAATATGGCCTTTTTTCCCCCTATAAAGTTGTTACAACTATGGAAAAAAATAACATCAACATTAGGACTTCCAGGCAGCAGCTCTCTGAAGCAGGAAGCAATTGTTTATTTGGCTGTTAGGTGTGGGGGCAGACAGCGCTAGGAAGGTCAATGGCAGCGACACTCAGGACTGCTGCACCCCACCCCAACAACTACCCAGCCACTCAGCAACCCCACGGGGCCATAGGCAAGAACTGGGGGCTGTGGGGGTTGCCTGCCTGACTGGCCGTTGCAGAGGCTGGACTCAAAACAGGTCTGTCTTGCTAACTCCAAAGCCCTTTCCACAAAGACTTTAGGTGATTCTCAGAAGATCTCAATGCAGACAGAAGGAAAGTTCCATGTTCATTTCTGAGAAGGTAGCCATGCTACTTCCATGACAGTTCTTTCCATCAAGGAAATCTGAAAAAAGAGAGGTTAAGTTTTATGGGACCAAGGCAGGAAATCAGTGACAGGGACAAAGGGTGAGTACCTCTGCAGTCAGGCAGGACTCTGGCTCTGACAGCTTCTTAGCAGCGGCCCAACTTTGGGAAAATCACTCCAACAAGGAGCTGTTTCTTTAAGAGAGAGCAAAACATATCTCCTTCTCTGGGATTCTGACACCCAGCATTGCACATTGTACCAAAGAAATGATATATTTGTTTTAATCTGGGGGAGGGTGAGGAAGAAATACCAAGATAGATGCCAAGGGACTAAGGTAGAAACACCAAAATCTGGGGGAGCCTCACACTTCGGATAGAGGTAGGATGGCTGGGAGGAGACTGAACGAGTGGCCGGGTCCCTAAAGAAACCAAGTTTCATAATTCTCCGGCAGGAGTCTGTCCTTCGTTACTGCGGGGGAGGGTGAAGCTACCTGAGACCCCAGGGAGCCCCCTCTTGAGGACGGGGCGCACCAGTGCTGCGCTCTGGCTTCCACAGCAGCCAGGGGAGCTTCTCCCGGCTGCAGGGCCCCACGAGTCAATTAGAATTCAGAGCTCCAGGGCGCCCTACGGCCGGCCGGGAAGGCCACCCGAGCAGCCACTGTCTTCACGGTCTTCGCCCAGTTCCTAGGGCTTTATGCTGCGCCCTCCCGGCGCCTGCCGGTCCGGAGGTGCGCCCTGGAGAAGGCAGGATGAACTTCACCACTGTGGGCACGTTTGTGCCGGCGGCGGGGCGCACAGAGGCCCCCTGGGAAACTGCGCTTCTGTCGCAGGGATTTCTCCTTTTACCTTTTCATTTCCCTGGAGTTCGGGATAATAAACAAACAAAACAAAACAAAAGAAAAACCGCTTGGTTGGTTCTGTCTTTGCGCCGGTAGGATGGTGGCGGGGTCTGTTGGAAAACAGAAATCCGTGGCTCCCCAGCTACTTCTGAGGCGCCTTGAAATTAATGCTGCTTTGGAATTCCT
Source organism: Dasypus novemcinctus (assembly GCF_030445035.2). Lineage (NCBI taxonomy): Eukaryota > Metazoa > Chordata > Mammalia > Cingulata > Dasypodidae > Dasypus > Dasypus novemcinctus. Next base: position 14,588,438 of record NC_080678.1, read on the forward strand.
CAGGCATGACCACCCGAGATCCCGTGGTTAAAAAATTCGCACACCTGGTGAGGGCTGCGGTCTCTTCCCCTGCGGGGTGTGGGCCCCTCCGCCGCGAATGGCTCCAGCCCCTGAAGCCGCGCCGCGACGGGAAAGGCTCCGGCCGGGGAGCGGCAAGAGCACGGCGGCTGCCCGCGGGACCCCGTGGGTCTTGCCGCCTCTCCTGGCTGCGCGGTGCCCCTGCGCCCCAGCGCCCGAGGGCGCACGGGAGCGTGTGGGCCCCGCCGCGCTCCCTCCCTTTCATGGCTGCCCAGAAGGGAAGAGGCCAAGCCCCCGAGCGGCCCTGCTCCCGGGATTCCCGCTGCACAGCGGAGACGGCCTAGGAGAAGGGGCAGGGAGACGCGGCGGCGCCAGCCTGGAGGTCACCGGAATCTGGCGCGGGGACCTGGGCCGCCGCTAGCTCCTCCTCGCCTCCAGGTCGGGGGGTTGCACCCGCCAGGTGTTGGCTCCCGCCCTGAACCTGGTGCCGCCACCGGCGGCCCCGAGCAGCCAAAAAGAGATGCCCGCAGCATGCACAGCGTCCAGAACCTGGGACTTCCGGGACAGCAAGGGATGGGGCCATCGCTTCCCCAAGCCGGCCCACCCCAAAGCATCCCAAAGTAAGGGCGGAAGATGGGAGAGCGGAGGGGTGGGTGCGCTTCGGGGGAGGCTATTCTGTGACTTGGCCCCCTCCTGTCACCGCCCAGTATCACTCTGTCCTTTTGCGTTTGCAAGTGTCCCTCTGCTCTCCTTGGGCAGAGTTGATGTCATTCTGGCTGTGAGTCTGAGGGGATAGTAGTTGAGATATTTGGGTGAACTTAGCTTTGTTGTTCTTTTTTTTAATTAATTTTATTTTATTTTGTAATTATTTTTTTAAAGTTAATAGATCACACAAAACGTTACATTAAAAAACCTAAGAGGTTCCCATATACCCCACTCCCCACCCCTACCCCATCATTTTTTTAATTGTTTTTTTGAAGATACATAGATCACAAAAAATGTTACATTAAAAAATATAGGATTCCCATATATCCCCCCTCACACACCCCCACCCCATGTGCCAGCTGGGCCCTGAGCCTCAGCAGAGTTGCAATTCCTACTCTCCAGTTCATTCACCTTACCCAGGACAGCTAACAGAAATGTGAACCATTCTGTGAACCAGGGAACCCAGAGTGCCTACAACTGCAAGCAGGAGAATAGCATCCATCATCCATGTGGAATCTAAGCCCCCTCTTGATCTAGAGGTGGAGTGGACATCACCATCCCAGGGTCCACAGGATGGAGGAATAAAATATGGATTAGAGTAGACTTACTGATATCCTACTATAAAACTATCGTGAATAGTACTGGAAGAAAATTTAGCATTGATGTGTAGAAGGTGGCCATGGTAGTTGCTGAGGGCAGGGAGAGGAAAGAAGAGATGTGATGTGGGGGCATTTTCAAGACTTGGAGTTGTCCCAAATTATATTGCAGAGACAGATGCAGGACATTATATATTTTGCCATAACCCACTGAATGGACTGGGGGAGAGTGTAAACTACAATGTAAACTATAATCCATGCGGTGCAGCAGTGCTCCAAAATGTGGGAGCTTTGTTGTTCTTGATCCTCTCTACAGCGATGTTACTGATTACTGTGAGCTAAAATAGCTCAAACTGGGGGAGGGGGTGATTCAAGCCCTGTATTTAATCTGTTCCCCAAAGGTGTCTGGCATGTATGGAGAGCTGTGTCAGTGTGTGTGGGTATGTAGGGAAGGAAAAGAGCACCATTGATAAACAGCTGGGACGGCAAGTCAACCAGCAGCAAGGGTTGAAGGGAGGTGAGGGCTGGTCAGCTGTATCCTTCCCTTAGCCCTAATTTCTCTCTGCACAGACAGAGTTTTCAGGAAGGGTGGTAGAAGCATTCTCAGCGGCACCCCCCTTCTCCATGGCTGTTTGTCCTGGGACTCAGTGACCCCATGAGCAGGCGCTCAGCATGGGGAATGTTTGGAGCTGGCCGTCCCACGGCCCGTGGGGTTCTGGAGGGGGTGGGCAGCAGGCCCTGAAAAGCACTTTCAGCCCCTTTGGGAGGACATAAAAGTAAAACCACGTTTCCTTTTGTTCCTTCTTTAGAGATTCTGCTTGACAGTTTAAGGCCTAGATTCTCAGTTTGTTTGAAGGGTCTCTATTCTCCTAAGGGATCAATCCTCTAAGGGATTGTCATAAAGGCCTCAAAACTGTTTTAAGAAGTAGAGCCAAACCTGAACCGTCAGTGCTTCGGAGCAGCCCATAAAACTAGAGAAATGCACCCAAGTACAGCAGAACCAGCTCTGTAGAGCTGAGGTAAAGTTTCCCAGGGCTGTACTGAACATACATAGTTTTTAAATTAACTTAAATATAGTAAGAGGAATGGCCAGTGGTGGGGTGTAAATGAAGTAAACAGCAACTGAAAATCAATTGCTTTTAATATTTACATAATAGAAAGAACTGTAAAAATTCAAGTACAATAAAGTATGTTGGCTTCATGTTTCAGACCGTCACAGTTCCCATGGTTGTAAGGGGTGGCATATTAATTCCCTGTGGCAGGCAAAATTCTAAGATGGTCCACAAGATTTTGGGGTCCCTGGTGTAGGCACACTATGTGATCCTCTCCCCTTGAGGGTGGGCCAGACCAGTGAACATGGTAGGATATCACCCCTGGGATAGTGTTATCCTGGGTGGGTCTGACCTAACCCTTTTTTAAAAAGGTGAAGTATCATGGAAATGTTCTCTGCTGGCCTCCAGGAAGTAAAGTGCCAGGTCGTGGGAGGGCCTGTCAATGGGAGGCTTTTCAAAACTGATAGCAACAGCCAACAAGAAACAGAGACCCTCATCCTACTATCACAAGGAACTAAATTTTGTTCTTCTCAATGCAGTGAAATGTTAATTCAGTGAAGGAGGCCGTCTGACTTTTTGTATCTATACCTTAAAACAGTGCTGACATAGTAGGAACTCAGTAAACTTTATCATTAAATTGAATTAAAATGATTGGAAATAAGCAGAATTCAGTGGATAAATCAATACATGAATTAATTTTATTTGTAATAAACTACTTTTAGAGCAGTTTGAGCTTTATAGAAACTTGGATAGTACAAAGAGTTCCTACAGAGCCTCACCACCCTCTCCCACACACACAGATACCATTTTCCCTAATAATAACATTTTGCACTGGTGCCATACATTTGTAACAACTGATAAACCAGTTATGATATGTTTTTAGCAAAACTTCATACTTTAGCCATGGAAACTTCTGTTCCACAGACTCAGTTCTCTGAATGTGTGTGTATTTCTTTAGTTTTATCAGATTCTCCAAAGCAATCATCATTCAGGCTTGCTTCCACTTCTCAAAACAGTTTTGAGGCCTTCATGGCAGGAAAAATGACATAATCCTTCAGGGGAATAAAGACCCTTCAAACTAACATTTCACAGTTCTGCGGGTTTTGAAAAATGCATCAGGTCATGTATCCACCATTACAGTATCAGGCACAATGTTTCACTGACCTAAAAATGACTTGGGGTCCATCTGTCCATCCTTCCTTCCCTTCCCCTGTAGTCCTGACAACCACTGAGCTTTTCTCTGTCTCTATAGTTTTGCCTTTTCTGGAATATCATATACTTGGAATCTCACAGTATGTCAACTTTTTCAGACTGGCTTCTTTCACTTAGTGTGTATTTAAGATTCTCCCATGCCTTTCTGTGGCTTCACAGCTCATTTTTTTTTACCACTGAATAATATTCAACTGAAGGGGTGGACCACATTTTATCTATGCATTCACTTTTAAAAGGACATCTCGATGTTTCTAGTTTGGGGCAACTATGGACCAAAAAAAAATTGAGTGCAGAGTTTTGGGTGGGCATAAATTTTCAACTTATTTGCATAAATGCCTAGGAGCCCAACTTCTGGATCATATGTTAAGGCCGGTTAGCTTTCGCAGTGACTGCCAAACTGTCTTGCTCCACATCCTCACCAGAATTTGCCATCGTCAGTCTTTGGGATTTTAGCCATTCTGATAGTGTGGCATTACATCACCTCATTGTTTTTTTGCAGCTCCCTAATGACATATGGTGTTGAGCAGCACCTCATCTGCTTATTTGCCATATGTGTGTTTTCTTTGAGATGTGTCTGTTCAGATCTCTTGCCCATTTAAAAACAATAGTACTTTCTGCTTTTACTTATAATTCCACTTAGGAACCACAAATGGGCACACAAGTACAAAGCAACAGATGATCAACACCTCCTCATCTTTCAATGTTGTGAAAGTTAATGAACCCATACCAGATGAAGAATGGGGGTGTGGGGGGGTGGGGAGGAAAAAGATCTGCCTTATCTCCATCATTTTTAATGCATTGCTAACTTACAAAATAAAGTTAACAATTTGTCTATAAATGATCAGTATGAATATTAAAGGAGAACAAAATACAAAAAAGCCCTCAAAATGCTCTCTTAACAAAAAGTATGATGGATTTTTAAGACCTTTTTATATTACTATAAGTGTAAATGTACTTTGCTGATAGAATATTAACCGGCATAAATCATTTCGATGAGATGCTATTTTGTTTGAGATATGATAAGTACATTGGGACCAATGAAAGTTTTATTCAATTTTGGGGTTTTTTTCCTTACTTAACAAAACATCTGAACAGGCCAAAATCAGCATAAATATTAAAATTCACAGAATAAAAGGCTGTTCTCAAGTCAGCCCCCCATGTCTTTTTTTTGGTATGACACCCTTTGACTGTATTAAACTCATAGGTTTTAAGTTTACTTGATAAAAGATTAGAGCTTTTGATTCAACCAAGTCAGCAGGGCAGGACTCAGGGTTGAGAACCCATCCCTTTGATGGGCTATATAAACAGACATTCACTCAAGAAGACACACAGAGGAAGACACAGGAAGAGAGTGAGAGCTCCAGAGATACTGCAGAGGATAGAATTTGATCTTACTTCTCCAGGAAGAGAGAGGAACCATTTGCCTGATAGTTTGCAGCTGAGAAAACCTGGAAAGAAACAAGCCCTATGACAGCCTGTAGCTGAGAGGATGGCTGAACCCTTGCAGAGATCACCCACCATCTTGCTTCACCATGTGGCAACTGACTTTGGTGAAAAAGCCACCTTGAGTTGGACTCTTTAGGAACTTGTAACTGTAAGCATCTACCCCAAATAAGATAATGACTGTGTTGGCACAGTAAGAATAACACGGCATACCTAATTATTATTGAACATTTTAAGCACCTAATACAATGTTGCATCTGCTTTATTTTATGTTGTATTTTGGCTATTTTTCAAGTATAAAGACTATTTTGAGTAACATTTATCAATTTCATTTTGAATTGATAAATTCTCATTGCCCATTTTTAAATGAGGTTATTTTCATACTATTGAATTACTTAAGAATTATTTGTCTATTTTGGATACAAATCCTTTATCAGATACATATTTTGCAAACATTTTCTCCCAATCTGTGGCTTGTCTTTTCATTCTTTGGACAGTGTCTATTGCAGAACAGAAAATTTAATTTTAATAAAGTCGAATCATTTATCCTTTTTTTTTCTTTCACAAATCACGGTTTTAGTGTTGTGCTTAAATACTTAAATACTCATCACCGTGGGGTGGGTATAGCTCAGCAGCTGAGCGCCTGCTTCGCATGTACATGGCCTGGGTTCAATCCCCAATACCACCTAAAAAAAAAAAAAAACTCATCCCCAAACTACGGTCACCTAGATTTTCTCAAAACTTCTGAAGTTTTACAGTTCTGATTTTACATTTAGGCCTATGATCCAATTTGAGTTAATTTTTGAGAATGGTGTAAATTTTGTGTATATATTCACCATTTTGGCATGCGGATGCCCATTTGTTCCAATACCACTGTTGAAAAGACCGCTCTTTCTCTGCTAAATTTCCTTTGCTCCTCAGTCAAAGATCAGTTGACTGAATTTGTGCTGATCTCTTCTGGGGCTCTCTGTTTTGTTCCAATGATCTATTTGTCTATTTCCCCCCCAATACCACATGGTCTTAATGACAGTAGCTTTATAACAAGTCTTGGAGTCAGGAAGGGTCGGTCCTCCAACTTTGTTGGTCTTTAGTATTGTGTTGGTTATTCTGGACTTTTGTCTTTCCATATAAGCTTTAGAATTTGTTTGTTGATACACAGCATAAATTGCTGGGATTTTGATTGGAATTGTGTTCATACAATAGAACAATTGGGAAGAACTGACTTAATACTGAATCTTCCTATCCATGAACATGGAATATCTCCATTTATTTAGATCTTCTTTGATGTCTTCAATCAGTTTCATAGTTTTCCCCATAGAGATTTTTTTATATATTTGTTAGATTTATTCCTAAGTACTTTTTTTGTGCTAATCTAAATGGTATTGTGTTTTTAATTCCAAATTCCAATAGTTAATTGATGATATATAGGAAAGTAATTGACTTTTTTTTTCAAGATGTATTTATTTCTCCCCCCTCCCTCCATTGTCTGCTCTCTGTGTCCATTTGGTATGTGTTCTTCTGTGTCTGCTTGTATTCTCATGAGGCAGCTCCAGGAACTGATTCTGGGAACGTCCAGAGTGGGAGAGAGGTGATCATTCTCCTGCACCACTTCAGCTCCCTGGTCTGCTGCATCTCTTACTGTCTCTCCTCTGTGTCTCTTTTTGTTGCATCATCTTGCTGCGCCAGCTCTCCGCATGGGCCAGCACTCCTGCATGGGGTAGCACTCCTTCACAGGTCAGCACTCTGTATGGGCCAGCATGCCACACAAGCCAGCTTGCCTTCACCAAGAGGCCCTGGGTATCAAACACTAGACCTCACATATGGTAGACAGGAGCCCAATTGCTTGAGCCACATCCGCTTCCCAGCAATTGTCTTTTGTATATTAACTTTGTATCCTGCAACCATGCTATAATGACTAATTAGTTCCAGGGGTTTCTTTGTCAATTTTTTTCAGATTTTCTATATAGTCAAACATACCATTCTGAAAACAGTTTTATTTCCAACTTCCCAATCTCTATACCTTTTATTTCCTTTTCTTGTCATACTGGATTAATTAGGACATCCAGTATGATGTTCAATAGGTGGGATGAGAGGAGACATCTTGCATGTTCCCAGTCTTAATGGGAAAACATCTAGTTTCTCTTCTCACCATTCAATATAATGTTAGTTGTAAATTTATCAAGCTGAAAAGTTCCCTTCTACTCCTTGTGTGCTGAGATTCTTATCATGAATGGGTGTTAGATTTTGTTGATTTTTGTTTGTTTTTAGTCTGCTTATGTGATAGAATACATTAACTGATTTTCAAAAGTTGAACCAGCTTGTCATTCTCGAAATAAATCCCATTTGGTCATTGTGTATAAGTCTTTTTATACATTCCTAGATCTGATTTGCCAATATTTTGTTGAGGATTTTTGCATTATTGTTCATTAGCGATATCACTTTCGAGTCTGCCTTTCTTAAAATTAATGAATTTATCTGGCTCTTATATTAGGGTAAGGCTAGCCACATAAAATGAATTAGGAAATGTTCCCTTTACTTCTAATTTTTGGAAGAGATTTCAGAGAACCGGTATTGTTTCTTCCTTGAATTTTTGGTAGAACTGACCAGTGAAACAATTTGGGCATGGTACTTTCATTTTTGGGAAGTTATTATAGACTCAATTTCTGTAATTGATAAAGATCTAATAAGATTATCTCATTTCTTTTGTCTGAGTATTAGTAGATTGTGTCTTTCAAGGAATTGGTCCATTTCATCTCAGTTATTGAATTGTGGCATAGAGTTGTTTATAATATTCCTTTACCATTCTTTTAATGTCCATGGGATCAGTAGTGATGGCTCCTCTGTCATTTTTGACACTAATAATGACTTTTCTTTTCCTGGTTATCTCATTAGAGGTTTATCAATCTTATTGATCTTTCCAAATAACTAGGTTTTGGTTTTACTGGTTTTCTCTATTGATTTCCTAGTCTCAATTTCATTGACTTCTGCTTTGGTTTTAATTATTTCTTTTCTTCTCCTTGCTTTAGGTTAATATTATTCCTCTTTCTCTAATTTCCTAAGGTGACAGCTTAGATTATTGATTGTAGATCTTCCTTCTCTTCTAATACATGCATTCAATGTAATATAGCCCCCTGTATGCGCTGTTTTTGCTACATCCAACAAATTTTGATGTTATATCAAAATTTTCATCTAGTTCAAAATAGTTTTTAAGATCTTTGGGAGGCCTTCTTTGATCCATATATTATTTAGAAGTGTGTTGTGTAGCCACGAAATATTTTGGGATTTTCCAGCTATCTTTCTCTCATTGATTTCTAGTTTAACGCCACTGCTGTGTGAAGAGCATACTTTGTTTGATTTCTACTTTTTAAAATTTGGTAAGGTATGTTTTATGACCCACAGTGTACTCTATTTTGGTAACTGTTCCACATGAGCTTAATGTGTATTCTGCTGCTGTTGAAGTATTTTATAAATGTCTAATAAGATCCAGTGATTGATGATGCTGTTCAGTTCAATATATCCTTACTGATTCTCTGATTACTAGATGTCAATTACTGATAGAGAGGTGTTAAACTCTCCAAATACATGGTGAATTTGTCTTTATCTCTTTCCAGTTTTATCACTCTTTTCCTCACATATTTTGATTTTCTGTTGTTAGGTAAATATACATTAAGGATTGTTAAATTTTCCTTCCTAATCTCTGACACTTTCTTTCTTCTGAAGTCTGTCTGAAATTAATACAGCTATTCCAACTTTCTTATGATTAGTACTAGCATAGTATATCTTTTCTCCAATCCTTCACTTTTTTAAAAAAGATTTATTTTTATTCCTCTCCCTTTCCTCACCCTCTCCCCCCACCCCCAGTTGTCTGCAATCTGTGTCCATTCACTGTGTGTTCTTCTGTGTCCACTTATATTCTTGTCAGCAGCACTGTGAATCTGTGTCTCTTTTTGTTGCATCATCTTGCTGGGTCAGCTCTCCGTGTGTGTGGCGCCACTCCTGGGCAGGCTGCACTTTTTTCACGCTGGGCAGCTCTCCTTACAGGGTGCACTCCTTGAGCGTGGGGCTCCCCTATGTGAGGAACACCCCTGCATGGCACAGCACTCCTTGCACACATCAGCACTGCGTGTGAGCCAGCTTATCACATGTGTCAGGAGGCCCTGGGTTTGAACACTGGACTTCCCATGTGGTAGGCAGATGCTCTATCCATTGCGCCAAATCTGCTTCCCCAATCCTTTATTTTTAATCTATCAGTGACTTGATATTCAAAATAGGTTTCTTTTAAACAAAATATTGTTGGGACCTGTTTTATTATCCACTTGTCTTTAAATAGCTGTTTTCAGGCCAATCACATTTAAACCAATAATTTATATAATTGGATTACCAACCATGTTTTCTATTCATCACAGTTTTTTTTTAATTCTTTTTTATCTTCCCGTATTTCTGTGCCTCTTCTAGTTTCATAATTTCATTTTCTCTTCTCTCTTAGCATATCAACTTTACTTCTTTCCTAATTCTTTTAGCAGTTGCACTGGAACTTGCAGCATACATTGACAACTAACCTAAATCCACTTTCAAATAACAGTATACCACCTCACATGTACCTTGTAATAGAATATTCCCAATACCTTCCTCCCATCCCTTATAATGTTCCTGTAATTCAACTCATTTAATGAGATGGTATAATCACCCAATATAGTATCTATTAGATTAAGAAAAATAAAAAATTATTTGGCCTTTATCTCTTCTCTGACACTCTTCTTTATGTAGATATGAATTTCTAATCTATATTAATGTCCTTCTCTCTGAAGAACTCTGTCCACATTTCTTGCAAGGCAAGTCGGCTGGTAATAATTTCCTCACTTTTTGTTTTTTGTCTGAGAAAGTCTTTATTTTTCCTTCACTCTTGAAGGATAATATTGCTGAATCAGAATTCTAAGGTTTTTTTTTTGCTTTTTCTATCAACAATTCAAATATTTCAATCCATTTCTTTCTTGCTTGCACATTTCCGACAAGAAATCCAATATAATGTTCATCTTTGTATTTCTATAGGTAAGGGAATTTTTTTCCCTCTGGCTTCTTTCAAGATTTTTTTCTTTGGTTTTCTGCAGTCCAAATATGATATGCCTAAGTGTAGTTTTCTGGTATTTATCCTAAGGTCTTGTTCTGAGCTTCCTGGATCAGTGGTTTGGTGTCTGTCATTAACTCCGGGAAATTCTCAGACATTATTACCTCTCATAGTTCTGCTCCTTTTTTCATCTTCTGGTATTCCCACTATATGTAAGTTATAACCTTTGTAGTTTCCTGCAGTTTTTTTTTTTTAATACGTATTATTTTCTGTTTCATTATTTCTCCTTGCTTTTCATTTTGAGAAGTTTATAATGACAGATCTTCAAAATGACAGATCTTCAAGCACACTGATGCTTTCCTTGGTTATGTCCAATCTACTGATGAGCCTATCAAAGGTAGTCTTCATTTCTGTCAGTGTTTTTGGTTTCTAGCATTTCCTTTTCTTTCCAACTTCCCACCTATCTTCTTACGTTATCCATCCGTTCTTGCATGCAGTCTACTTTTTCCATTAGAGCCCTTAACATATTTATCATAAATACTTAACTCCCCAATAATTAAAAAATCCATGTAATATCTAAGTCCGATTCTGAGACTTTCTTTCTCTCAACCACTTCTGTTTTCTCCTGCCTTTTTTCATGCTCTTTCATTTTTTTTAGAAAGCCAAACAAAATGTGTCTGGAGGAATGTATAGGACAGAGGCAATCAGGCTTATAGTGTGAGGCTTTTTGATAATCTGGCGAAGAGCTGCTTTGTGTTTAACATTTGCTATAACTGTGGTGCCAGAGGCTTCAGTTTCCTGAGGTTTCCTTACTGTTTACCGCCCCCCTTTTGTGATCTTTGCATTTCCCTAAGAACTCCTTCTTAAATAGCCTGTGTCTTGCAGCTCTCTCAGTTGTAATGCACTATTATTATAGTGGAACCCTGTTGATGTTGTGGTAAGATGTTGGTTAAGGGAAACATTCCATAATCTTATTGTAAACTCAGTGTTGTAGTGGGCGTGGGCCCTGGGCTGTGACCATCAGAAATATTTCTTAGGCTTTTCTCCTTCTTATTCCTTGAGACAAGGCGGCAGGAGTCAGAAGGCTCCGATTTAGTTTCCCCTGAGGTCAGTTCTAGATCTTACTCCAACCTGGTTATTTCTCCCTCCCCTTGTACAAAACACAAGATTATTTTCTCCAAACCTTCACTTTAAGGACCTCGTGTGGCTTCTGGATGTAAAACCTACAAAAATGTGGAGAAGCTCCAATCCTGGACCCTCAGGAGTAACTCTCAAGCTAGTCTACAACTGACCTCCAGCAATTCATCAATTACTATTTAAACATTGCTACCAGTTATCTCCTCCAGTAGTCCTGCTCTGTCTTAATTGGTTTTGGCTGTGATTCTCGGTATTCACCTGCCCCTCCCAGTATTTAGGATGGTGTTTTGCCCTGTGACCCCAATTCTCTGATAGAACTAAAAAATGCCATTGGTTTCATTTCTTCAGCTTTCTCTTGTTGCAAGGACAGAAGTAATGAATTCTTAGCTTTTAATATGTTGGAGCTGAACAAAAAGTGTAATTTTTTTGAGGCTTTGATATTTTATTCAAGTGTTATTTTGTGATGTTAATTATAGCATTTGAAAGGGATGATCTAATTCCACACAAAATGGAATACTCTAAAATGTATCCATTAAACTGCTAAAAATAAATTGAGTGGTGAGAATACAACAGAAGTCCAATTTAGATTCCAAGTGTTGTAACAACGTGATTATAGTTAGAGACTTCCTAGCTTGCAACTGGAGCTCTTGGAAGCTATTTTATACTCTTGTGCAGGGTCACAAGACCACAACCAGAGAGCTAATTCAGTCCTCAATTACTGGCTTTATCACATTCACCCTCTCCACCCCAAACTGGAACAAAAGATACACCTACCAAGCCATGAAGACTACTTTTGGTGTAAAAGAGGTGATGAACTGGGTAGAACCAGGTCATGAAGATCTGTCGAAAAATGTTCATTTGGGATAAGCTTGTACACACCACCAAGCAATGAGCCTTTCCCCAACTGGGGTTAGGAAACCTAGGTACAATTCTCAGAAAATCACAATTTCATTCATTTATTCAATAGGAATTTACAAAGCACCTACACATTATCAGCTTCCACTTGCAGTCATTTCTAGATAAAAAAGAAACCTGACATCTCTAGAAGGACAACCAAGTTCCTCCAAAGTCTACATCTTACCCCTTTTTTAGAATTGAGTTTCTTCTGTACTTCTGAAAGGTAACACTTTAAAGTTGAGTCATCTTTAACCTGGAAGTCTAACATGATACTTAGCAATACTGCATCCCAGACATACATCAAAAGGTACACTAAATCTTGAAGGTAGCTATGCTACAAAATATTTTAAAATTACATGATTGTACAGTATTTATTTATGCTTGAAATTTCAGTCCTAGACCAAACTTGTGGCCACCAGCATTGAAATTCTTGCCATCCAACAGAGCTGACAGTGCCAATTTAGTACCTGGCTGTAGGGTTTGAGTGTATCCTAAACCTATCAGGCTGCAGTTGTTCTCTTTAGCCGAGAAGCATGTATTTGGGTCAATCTGATACTCAGCTGCTATTCCAAAACAGGTGTTACTGTTTCCTGTTGTCCAGGTGAAACTGACAGTGACTCCAACTTCTTATTCACCTTCTGGTAAATGAGCCACCAAACTCTGTTCCATCATTCACATTAGTGTGAAGCTAGAATTCATCAGTCTTGTAACCAACAGTGAAATTGCTGTGTCACTCCGGACTTTGCAATCTCAAAATTCATCGGGTAGCCAGGCAACCAGCCAGCACTCATAACCCAGGACCAGAGCACCCTGGATTGAAGGCCCAACAATGTCAAAATCTACATCGCACAGCCCAGGCTGATGTGCCCCTGCTTATACCCTGTCTTGATTTTAACATTCAACCCCCCGCCTCCATTATTAGGTGAGAAGGATGAATCAAAGGTCAGCTTCAGTCTATGTGTGAGCTGATCTTCCACAGTAATTCTGGTGCCTAGTGTGTTGTCAGTGTTCCATTTCTCTGTAAATGTCAGACCATATTCAGTCCATCTGTATTTGGTGTCCAGTCTGTCCGTCACTTTGGTGATCTCAGTGTCAGCTGAGCCTGAGCTTTTAAGTTGCAGTCCATTCTCAGATTTTGTTTTCAAATCAAGATATATTAAGCCAAATCCATAGCTCATGGTGAAGACATCCCTGGCAGATTTCCCAAGATCAACATATGTAGGAGGCACAGCCATCTTCTGCTTCTGTGCAATTACAGATGCACAGCTGTCTCCAAAACACCCACCTCATATGCCTTCAAAGTCAGGCCTCTATATTTTAGAGTTTAAGCATGAAACAGGGTGTAGTCTGACCCAGGCAAGGCAACCAGCCCTGGACAGACATAAATCAAAAGGCTCCCTGGGCAGGTTCCACAGAGGCAGTGGCAGCGGGCTCAGTGGAGGTTACAACGGGGGGCTGCAGCATGGGGGAACAGAGCAAGCAGTTAAGACCGAGGTTGGGGTCAATTATTTTTTAATCAGGAATATATAACCCATATACACAAAAGCTCTATGGAGGGGTCAATAATTTAAGAGTATGAAGTGTCCACTGACAAAAAGTTTGAGAACCACTGTCTAAGACACATAGTTAGCCACAAGACATGCTTTTGTGATTCTTACTATATTATATTAATAAGTGATATTAAAATGCCCTATACTCTTAGAATTAACAGAGAGTCTTCCTGGACTAGGCCACTTGCTGTGGTTGTGTCTCCCTTGCAGATTCTACTACCTTAGTATGTTTTCTCAGAAAAGGTGAGTCTCTGGCCTAGCAGGGACGGTGAAGCCTTCCCCCAGCCACTTCTTTTTGGTAAGGCTCCCAAATGATTCCCTTTGCTGGTGGTGCCAGGCTCACCCGGTGTTCTCAGTGGGGACCCTGTTCAATCCAGAAGAGAAATGAGCTTGCCAGGGTGGATTTCTGTTGCTAGGTCAAGGATCGAGGAAGTACTGGGTCTGTGCGGTCTTCTGTTTGTGAGAGGAGGCAAGACAGCCCACCTCTGAAGTGTTCTTCTAGTCCTGGGGTACCAAACCAGGACTCCTACTGATCACCACTCAGTTCTCTTTTCATTGGCTTTTGTGCCATTCCCAGGGTTTATACTTGGGGTTAGTGGGGAGAATAAAGGAAAAATGGGTCTATGCCATGTTATCAGGACTGGATGGTTAATTATAAATAGTTTAAAGTATAGTCAATAGCCGATGCCCGTAAAGTAACTTCACTTTGGGCCTTAGTTAACTTTTTTCTTTTTAATATGCAAGTTCAGGAGGTTTGGGTAAGTTGTGTTTTTCTAAGGTTCAACATAAAAATTCTTTATAATACTGATAATCTTTAGTCAACTTAAAGATCGTATGTGACCAATAAAACTCAAATCATCTTCTTTGCCAGTTTGTTAGAACTGATTCTGAACACGATAAAATCTGCCATATTTAAAATAAATTTTGCATGAATCAAAAAAAAGTCCTATAAAATATGTAAGCTGAAAAATCACATTGTGATACTGATAGAAAGCTTTCAAATATACTTTATTTCAAGTAAAAAAATTACAGTAACATAATTTTCTATTCACGATAAGAGTAATTCAGCATAATACAATTGAGTTCACCTCAACACTACCACAACCACCCTGGGTATGAAAAAATAAATATGATTGGATTTACTTATTTCTCCCTTTTCTGCTTCTCTTACATTGTGATAGTTCCCACCCAAACTCCACTCCTGTTCCTATGAATTCTAAACAACAGATGTATACTTATCATTTCTTCCAGGCCAATTCCCAATCTCAGCAAGCTTACAGATGGTAGAGAACACAAATATGTGAATTAATTGATAAAGTCTGACAGTGCAAGAGAATGATAGTACCTAAAATGTGTAAGTATACCACAGAGGAATTAGTGATTAAAAGTATAGAACAAGAAAAAGAAGAAGAAAAAAAAAAGTATAGCAGAGTAGAGGTCTGTGCTTGGTTTTGAACAATGAACAAGATTTTTCCTGCAACCTAAAGGAAAGGGCATTCCTAGGTATAGGAAAGGAAGCATTTACAAACATAGAAGAGACAGGGCAGCATAGAGGAAGACAAGCAGGAGTCAGAGGACAAAGGACATTGTATGCCACACTCAGAATACTGGTCATGGTGATTCAGTGAGGAGCATCAATCACCACAGGGATCAAAGGGAAGTGAAGGGGATGAAATGGAGGTGATAAGGATGAAGGCTAATGACCATTAAAAAACCTGAACTCTTCAGATGGAAGTACATGTTTAAAAACAGAAGAAATAGAGATGGAGAAAGACATGTGTCTTAGTTTGCCACACAGGTGCCAATGCAAAGTATCAGAAATGGGTTGGCTGTTATAAAGGGGAATTTATTTGGGTAAAAGCTTACAGTTCTGAGGCCATAAAATGTCCAAATCAAGGCAGCATCAGAGGTCCTCTCCCACCAAAGTTAGTTACTGTCAACCTGGCATTTTTCCACATGGTAAAGCAAGATGGCAGGTGCACTCTGCTGACATCACTGTCTTCTCCAGAATCTACTGTTCCCTGTGAGTAACCAGGCATAGGGCTTCTCTCCAGGCCTCTTCTCTCACTCTCTTGGGGCTTCTCTACCTTTCCTGCAGCTGTAGGCAAATCTGGAGTTCTCTATCTCACATGGCTGGGTCAAAATGGCAGAGTTTCCTTTTCCTGTGTGTGTCCGTCTCTCTCTGTATCTCCATTTGTATCAGACCAAGCAAGAATGTGGAAACCCAAGATGACTCATACCTCACTGAGGTAGTCCAGTCAAGAGCTTTAAATCGATCTTATCAAGTCATCTAATCGAAGGACCCTCAAACCAAATTTAACACATTCAAAGGGTACCCCACTCAGAGGAATAGATTAAGAACATAATCTTTTGGGGAGCCATAGAAGAACTTCAAACTGCCACAATAGGAAAGCTTTTCTTTAAGAAGAACAAAATTTGATTGAAATCATTTGATGTGTGGTAATGAAAAAATGTGTAGGCCACAGGAATCTCCAGTTCTCAGAATTATGGTCATACGGCCTTATTTAAGGACATCAAAATCCAGTTGATAATAGTGATCTCATCACACATAAGTGCATACAAGTGTTTCTGAAGAAAATCCTTTGGGCTTTCCAAATAAACATGGATAAAGTTATGACTACAATAGAAAAGACACGTGGAACTGAAACACAGCACACAAATGAAAATGACCCTAGAATACTAAAGAAAAATCATTAAAATTAAAACCATTACTATTAAAAACTACCTTTTTTTAACTGTCCATATCAAATCCTTGGTAGTGTTTCTCTCTTTGAACTTGGTGACTCCATCTGTCGTGAGTTGTGCATCAGTAACTACCTAGAGAAAAATACAAATGCTCATACTTTCTCTTGCACCGGGACACATATAAAACAAATGCAAATGGATATTCTATCCTGCTTTGGGCAGGTTACATATTCTTAGAGATTAACTCATTTGTCAAATGGAACTTAAGACAAATAAGTAATTTTCAAGAAACCAGGGGCCCACAACAGTAAATTCTGAGTCAAATCTAGACTGCGGGAGAGCAAACGCTATTTTCCAGAGGTAGTACCACCATAAATACAAGGGTGAAAACCAATGTTTAAGAAAGCTGACATTTCCGTTTTCTTTAAAGCTAATTTCCAGTTTTCTCTCAAAATGTGGGGTTGACAGTTACCTTTCTATCCCGCGAGGAATCTAGAATGTTCCATCTCATTCCCACTTTCCCCCTTCCCACGTGTGAAGGTACTTTTCGTTCTACATCAATAGGAACTCCAGGCTCTGCTGCTGTTCACTCTTCCTCAGCACCAGGAGAGCAGATAGTGCAGGGCAGACTTAACCTTCCGCCCACATCTTTCACAACTGTCCGAATTCTGTTGTGGAAAGCGTCCAACCCTGGCTGCCAGAGATCCTGAGACTGTGGAACCAGGTCACCCTTGTCTCCATTTAGCTATTAGGCCATCCCTGTTTCAGCTAAATTGGTGACATCGCAAACGTCCGGATCTCTGAAAGCTCCTTCGGACACCACCTGCCACGATTAAAATGCCCAGTCAGTGACGCCGATACATCCTCGTGGTAGAGGCAAACTCCAACATCCATCTGAAACCCCATGGGGGGATCAAAAGAAAGAAAGGATTTGTCTGTGATGGTAAGTGTAGGGTAAAAATACTCCAAAACCACAGCCTGTGGTCCACTCTGGCCGTCCGAAGTGCAGTAGGGGCACTGCCCTGTGGACCGCAGCCAGGAAAAAGGCTCGTGCCGTCCACTTAACAAATAACGGCAGCTGGGGAGGAGGTCTTCCAGGTCGCGTGGAGGGCCGAGACCACGTATCACGACTGACTCCTCTCACTGGATGGACCGGAACCGTAAGCAACCGTCGTCCACAGGTCTGTCGTTTTCCCCAATGTCAACGGCAGCGACTAGCCGATCACCAGCCCGCGCGTTATCTTCGTGCGCTCGAGCACAGGTCTCCCCAGCAGGACTCGGCGCTGCCAGTGCGCAGGCTCTCCCTTTAAACCCGCCCCTCCCGCCGCTTTTGACGCCATTGCCAAAGTAGGAGTGTAAGCGCATGCGTGTTTACGGTAGCTGGATCCCAGCATTCCCAAGTCCACTCCCCACTAAAGACCCAGGTGGCGCATCTCGCGCAGAAGCAGAACAAGCGGAAGTTGCTCTGCTTCCTTTGTCCAAATGTGCACTGGAGGAAACTCATGTACTGGAAGAAAGGTTCCGGGTCTGGCCTGGAGTGGAGGCGGCGAAATGGAGACGGGGATAGAGGACGGGAGACTGACTCGCCGCCCGATGTTGGCCTCTTCTTGGGGTGCCCCATGCGGGGCCCTGGCCCACAGCCTCCTTCTCACCCGGGATGGCTTCGGCGCCACGGATTTCGACTGCGAGGAGCTGCTGGCGCCACCTGCTCCGGGGTGCGCCAGGCCGGCCGGGACTGGGAGACTGCGCTGTGTGACAGCCACGCTCCTGTGGGAGCCATTGAGGGGCAGCGGGACGGGAGGGGAAGAGGGTCTGGATCCGGGATCTGGAAACCGGGGAGCGCGCTAGCGACCTGGGTAACCGCGGGGCCCAGAGGTGGGAGTGAGGCCCGGGATCCGCGTGTGGGCGGGGCCGGGGTACTTAAAGGTTCGGGGCGGGTTCGGAGGGAAAGCACCCGGGAGGCTGGTGGGAAGGTGACCTGGATGCTCGGTTTGGCAGCTCATCGAGTCTCCTGTCAGAATCAGAATCCTTCACTCCCCCAACGAACCAACAAATAAAAACCTCTGTCGACCAAAACAAGCTTGAAGAAATAGTCCCAGCTATAGAGAATCGATTTCATTTTTAAACAGATACTTTTGTATTTTATTCATTTTTGCCTCCAACTGCTTGGCATGCATTAGGGTGCTCTGGGAAGTTATTAAAGGAAATGAAGTAGAATGCAAATGATCAAGGAAAAAGTAGAGGGGAAAGCCCTGATGTCTGAAGCATCCATTTCCTTGTGAATTCTGTATTGAGCCTTTGTTAGTTGCTTGGCAAGGTGGTTGGACCGCTAGGGCAAATGTAAGCAAACAAGAAGCAGATTTCAATAACTGGCCTAATCAGGGGTTATGAGCAGGGTTCCTAGAGCTGTGCTGTGTCATATTCTTAACAATTTTCTTTTCAGCCAGAATCTGGTGGTTTTGAAGAGGAGCCTTAAAAGCCAAGAGGAAAACCCCTGTTTCCTTTACCTGAGGTGTGACCCTAATGGTGGTGAAGAAGTCGTTTCTATTGGCATTTTAAGTTCAGCAAGAAATATGGAAGTATACTCAGGAGAGTAGGGGAACCAGTAGGGGAAGGAATATTTGCACTGTTCTGGATAACAGGTTTGTCACACATGCACAAGAGTTCTTCTGAAGTAGTGTTTTTCTTTTCCTCAGCTTTTACAATATTTATTGATTGTCGGTGGTGTCAGAATTAGGGAAGAGAAGATAAAAACATACAAGCAGGCAAGGAACATTATACCTTTAAGGGATCTTAAAGACAGTCTATTTTTATAAATGTAAAAATTTATAGCTTAATAGAGGGAAGGTGATGTGGTAGAGAGGCATAGCTAGTTACTAAACTGTCTAGACCAGAGTTCAGTCCTTTTTCTGCTTCTTGGAACTCTCCATAGACTCACAATGGACTGCGTTCCAAACGTTACTTTGTTCTTCAGTTTGAAATTTTGAACATACTTTTCGGTATCAAGCCCGTGGTAAATATTGCATGAGTCCAAGACTATTACACCAACCCATTTAATCCATAATTCAGCCTTTTATAGTTTTTTTTTTAAAGATTTATTTATTTTTTATTTATTTAATTCCCCTCCCCTTCCCTGGTTGTCTGTTTTCTGTGTCTTTTTGCTGCGTCTTGTTTCTTTGTCCGCTTCTGTTGTCGTCAGCGGCAAGGGAAGTGTGGGCAGCGCCATTCCTCCTTCGCGCTGGGCAGCTCTCCTTACAGGCGCACTCCTTGCGCGTGGGGCTCCCCTACACGGGGGACACCCCTGTGCGACACTGCACTCCTTGCGTGCATCAGCACTGCGCATGGGCCAGCTGCACACGGGTCAAGGAGGCCCGGGGCTTGAACCGCGGACCTCCCATGTGGTAGACAGATGCACTAACCACTGGGCCAAAGTCCGTTTCCCAGCCTTTTATAGTTAGATCATTTCTCTGATTTCTTATGAAGTTCCTATCTCTCCTTAATATAACCCAAATTATAAACTATTTTGTATATTGTGCATATTGAAAAGAATAGCTAAATAGCTGCATTTTTTTATCTTTAGTATGTGCTGTGTGGTATGTGATGTTTTGTAGATTACCTCATTTATTTCTCATGCAGGTAGTAAGTTTCAGAGGCAGGGTTTGCAGACAGGCCATTTCAGTAGGGAGCACTAACTCTTTGAGTCGTATCAGGGACACTGATTCTCTGGATTTAAGGATTGGTCTAGAAATCTATTTTTTAAATTTTACTATTAAAAATATGATATAAATGTAAATATATAACTTTAATTCTATTTTATTTTTAGTGAACATGAGAAGATTGTTTTGTACAAAAAATATCTAAAATTGGAGTCCTCCACACTTGCTTGTAAAATAAAGGTAAGTTGGCATGAAATTTTAAATAATTTGACAACTACAAATGTTTTTCTATAATATGTACTTATTTTCTGTTGGTTTGGTAATGTGATTAGTACAACTAGGTCCTAAATACTTAATGAACATGGAAAAAAGACATTAACAACCCTTTTCATGGTTGAATTCATCTTTAAAAAAATTTTTTTTAATTAGCTATGAAATTAACATTATGTAATATTGTTAACACAGTTTCTGTATTTGGAAATCTTGGGAAAGCTAAGAAAAAGAAAAAAAAAATTCTATCTTTATGTGAAACTTAACGGTGCCAAGGAAACCATAAAAATCTTGGCCCCATTTTATCAGAAAAATAACAAAATTAGAGAAGTTACCAGACAAGAGCACTTAAAAGTTAAAAGGGGGAAGCGGACTTGGCCCAGTGGTTAGGGCCTTCGTCTACCACACGGGAGGTCAGCGGTTCAAACCCCAGGCCTCCTTGACCCGTGTGCAGCTGGCCCATGCGCAGTGCTGATGCGCACAAGGAGTGCCGTGCCATGCAGGAGTGTCCCCGCATAGGGGAGCCCCACATGTGAGGAGAGCCGCCCAGCGCAAAAGAAAGATCAGTCTGCCCAGAAATGGTACTGCACACACGGAGAGCTAACACAACAAGATGATGCAACAAAAAAAGAAACACAGATTCCCATGCCGCTGACAACAGAAGCAGACAAAGAAGAACATGCAGCAAATAGACACAGAGATCACACACCGGGGGGGTGGGCGGGTGGGAAGGGGAGAGAAATTAAAAAAAAAAAAGTTAAAGGAATTTCAACTGGTATCTTGAGTTTTGAGAAAAATCATTGAGGTGAACTACAGTGGTATATGAGCCAGAGCTCCTAAGCCTTGAATATTAATCCTCTATTGCTGACTACCTGAGTAGCCATGGACAGATCTCTTCATCAATTTGGACCCACCCAATGGGTAAAACTAGTGGACTTAAAGAAAATAAATCTTTGGACTCTTACTATCTCTAAAATTCTGTCCTACTATTATTACTTTATAGATGATTATGAGACTTACTTTGTTTGTTTAGTTTTCATTTTAAATATGTTCAGTCTTACAGAACAGATACAAAAAAAAATCATACCCCATGCAGAGAGCGCCAATATAACTCTACCACTCTCAGATACCCAGATCCACCAATTTTAACGTTTGCCACATTTGCTATATTATTCTGTCCATCTATATATATCTGTCAATCCATTTTCTGAACAAAGAGTATAGGTTGTATATAACATGCTCCTTAAACACTTAATACTGCCATATACATTTCCTAAGACAAGGATATTCCCTTATGTAACCACCTTAAATGTAATTAACAAGTTCAAGAAATTTAACAATGATACAAAGTTTATAGTCTATATTCCAATTTTTTCACGTGTCCCAATAATTTCCTTTTGAAACATTTATCCTCCCTTCCCAGATCCCATCCAGTATCATGTATTATATTTAATTGTCATTGTCTCTTTGGTTGATCTTTTTTTTTAATTCTGGGAATATATATATAATATAAACTTTCCCATCTCAACCACTCCCAAGCATGCCATTCAGTGGGACTGGTCACGTTCACAACATTGCAGTACCCTCAGCACTTTCCATTACTAAAACTTCCCATCTTCCCAAACAGAAAACCTACACTTATTATGCATTAGCTCTGCATTCCCCCTACCCCCACCCTTGGCACCCTGTGCTATAACTTCTGTCTCTAGGAGCTTCCATAATCGCCAATATTTTTAAGACCTGTACCAGTCTTTGCAGATTGACCCATGTGAGTGCTCTCCTTTAGGGCCTATCCATACAATGAGTTTAGAGACTAGTTCCAGGCCAGAGCATAGGAGCTGCCCTGACCTTTTCTGCATATATGTCCTGTCTTAGGCATGCACATGTGGCCCTAGGAATTTCCCCGCCTACATCATTCTGGATGCCCCCTCTTCCCTAGGAAATAGTTTTCCTCATGGTCCTGGGCACTGCACTCTATGTCCCTCATCTAGCAATCTCTTATCCCCGGCAGCATGACTTGATTGCTGTATAGCAGTCAAGTTCTGGGATAGCAAGCCCTTCACACCACCAGCAGACAGATTGGACCCAACAGACATGCTCCCAATATGTCCATGAGGGTTATCCTGCTGCCTCCAGAACTGGACCTAGGGATAAACCCTGGGAATGGGGCCAGACTCTGTGCTAAGCTGGTGAGGGGTGAGGAAGAAGCTATCCAGGGAGCCATATGATCTATTGTTTTTAAGTAGCCTTTTTCTTGATTCAGCACTCACTTTTTTTACTGTAGTCCTTAACTGGTTTCTGGAGCTTTGAGAATGATGTTTCTGCCAGTTCTTGCTGGTTGTTCAAATGTTCAATTGTTTTATGGGGAGATGGATCCCTGAAGCATCTCACTCTGCCATCCTGATTGGTGCGGGCTCCTCTTCCCTCGTCTTTTTTTTGGTGGTACCAGGGATTGAACCCAGAACCGATGCATGGAAAGCAGGTACTCAACCACTGAACTACTTCTGCTCCCCCTCTTGTCCTTTGTAATAGCAAAAGTTCTTTCAAAGGACTGTGCCAATAGCTCTGGTTATAAGGATATAATGGAGCCTAAACCGTCTGACTGGCAAACGACTTTAGAGTGGGATAAAGCCTCAGACTTGCTGCCACATTTTCTACAACTCTTATTTGAAAAAAACATATCCAAAGCAGCTTTGCGCACACAACTGATCTGGCTGATCCCCGGTCCTGTTTTGAAAATTGGAAGTCCAAAATTAGACGTAAGCAAGGTATGCTTTCTCCCCAAAGTCTTTAATATTCTGGTATAGGCCACTGGGAGTTCTTGGGCTTCATTATCTTGTTTGTATCCCTGCTTTACATCACATGACAACATCCTCACCTTTCTCCCAAATCATTAATTTTTAAGCCACTAAGCTTTGAGCTGGGTAGTTGTTTTAGTTTCCTAGTTGCTAAAACACTTACTATGCAATGGGATGCCTTAAACAACAGGAATTTATTGGGTCACAGTTTTGAAACTAGGAAAAGTCCAAAATCCAGGCATCAGCAAGGTAATGCTTCCTCCCCATAGACTGTGGCGTGCTGTGACTGGTTGACAAGGATACTTGGTCCTTGGCTTTTCTGTCACATGGCAGTGCACTCAGTGCTGTCTTCTCCTTTCTCCTTTGGGTTCTGTTGACTTCTAACTTCTGGCTGTTCCCTGTGGCTTCTCCCGCTCTCTAACTGAATTTCATTCCTGACACTTAACTCTTAAACTAAGAGAAAATATGTGATTTTTAACAGCAAGTAGGTAGCAAACTTATAGAACATATTATTCCAAGACATTGTTTTATGTAGCATATACTAATAGCTTAGAAAGTGGTTTAAGTAGATTGGTTCATTTTGCATATATATAGAAGTACCCCCTGTATTCCAGACAACTGTACTAAGCATTTATAAAATAAAGTAGCCCTCCTGTTGTTTATATTCCAGTGGGGAAAGACCCATAATAATCATACTCAATGAGGGTCATTTCATTTAAGGAAATATAGGCCTTATCTGGGCCAATGGTATATGAAGTTTAGAATAATAATAGTAACCAATGTGTATTTTTTAGCACTTATTGGTAGGACTGAAATTTTAATATATAATCCTCACAACAACCATGCAAAATCATTGTTATTATCCTCCTTCATTTTACTCCTAACTGAGGTTTCAATATTTGATGAAGTTCACACAGGCTGTAAGTAGCAGAGTCATCATTTGAACCTAGACCTTTCTGACTCCGAAGGCTCTTCCCTTACCAAAGCTACTCTAGTGTCCATATCATCCATGAATTGCCTTTTGGTTCAGAGACATGGATAGAATGAAGCACCGTAAAACATTGAAAAACTGATTAATAAAGAGACAAAAAGAGCTAGGTTCCAGGCCAGACTTGTACTACTTGAAAATCAACCCTGACTTCTTCCTTTTATATCTGTAAAACAGTGAGTTATATTAAGTCTTCTTGGGATTTCTTTATAATGCTAATTCTAAAAGACTGGCTTAAATTTAGCATTTCAGAAAGTACTTTGAATGGGCTCCCAGACAGCCTTATTTTGTTTTATTTTGCATTTAAGTTGCAGCATATTAACATTCTCAAATTGGTCTAGTTTACTTTTAGTTCCTTACATGCAGTAAGTAAAACTTTATTTTACCCCCTTTTATATTTCCCATGTAATTTTTTAGTTTAAGAAGGACATTGTTTTATTTAAATTGCTCTTCTGAGCCTCAAAATAATTTGGAAGTTCCGACAATTACTATTTTAGGTAAAAGCTTCAAAATGTGAAAGTACATTTAAAGTTTTTTTGCTTTCCTGAATACTTTACTCTTGCTTAGTTAATACAAAGAACTGACCTTATATGGTGATTATTGCTTAATATTATTTTCTGGAACTTTTGTTTTGTAATAGATGCTCTCCTTTGGTGAAAAGCAGTGTGTCTTCATCAGTAAAATTGTGGTACACATGAAATTTGCTTCAGCAAATTCTTCAGCAGGGTCTCCTGTGCTAGGATCCAGGATACACCTAGATAGGGTTCAAACCATGATGGAATCCATGGGCTCAAAGTTATCACCTGGAGCTCAGCAACTGATGAATATGGTTAGGTTTCAGCAGCGGGTAAGTAGAAATGGATATCTTTACCAGATATTATTATAAAATTTCATAAGAGATGGCTTTTAATAAGAACGTGTAGTGACTTAAAATTTTTTCCTTTGACTTTGTATTCTTTTTTTTTTTTTTTTTTTTACAGCACTGTGCAGTTTTATTAACCATTCAAGTACAGTAGCATCTGGTAAAATTGGGACAGAATTGGGATTTAAAAGTGAACAGATATTCAGCATCTAACAGTTTGAGAGAAGCCACTACATACTCTTTTCACAAACATATTTTCACAGAGCCAATACAGTACTAGCCATTAACCCAGTACACCAAGTGTACTGAAGTAGAAAAGATGCAACAAGAAAAATAGCTACATTAGAAAGACCTCAATACTTTAGAAAAAGAGTAAAACACTTTTAATTTCTCCCCTTTAGCCCCTAAAACAACATCATACAGTCTATATAGTCCTACATCAACTTCTAGAATATTTGTCAGGAGGGAAAAAATACAATGACACTGGCCAATACAGTCTTTGGATATTTAGGAAGGGGAGGGGGAGAAAGTCAGTTCTCAAAACAAATTAGTCAGCTTCAGTCTCATCAGCAGGATCTTTGGATTCTTTGTTCTTCCGTACTTCTTCAATGTGCTTGTCCTTTTCTCGCAAACGTTCCAGTTTGGCAGCCATTTGTGCCTCTCGGTTCTCTTTTTTGGCTTCCATTTTGTGGGTCAATTTCTCTTCCGCCATTTTACTGAAGTTGTTGTTCTCTTCTATTGCTTTCTGAAGCACTTCTTTCTCATCTCTGGTTTCTCAGCAAGCTGCTTCAAGACCTCAGCTTCATGGGACTTGCGTCTTTCTTCTGCAGCTTCTAACTTCTTCTGAATTTCCTCCAGGGAAAGATCCTTCTTCTTTGGAGGGGAAAGGGGAAAATCTGGGACAGATTCTTTTGACCGAGGGCTGAGTATCAGCTCAAAGGCCTGACCTGAGGCACGCTTCTCCAGTTCTTTGACCTGGATATCAGAAGAAGCCATGGTGAATAGAACACAAGAGATTGGCAGTGTAATTTATACAATCCACTGGTAAGGAAAACCCTGCTCGGTCCGAGCCACCTGGCCACACCTGTATTCTTAATTTAACTGTTACCTTATTAGTTTGTAAAAATAACATTTTACAGACCTACTCAGAAAATATTTTGACTCCAGATCTTCACAATTTTCCCTGAATTTATCCACACATTCATTTAGCAAGTATTTATTAAGCTCCTTGTCAATGGACAAAGCACTGATTTAAGCACTTTTGAGAGTGCAAAGAGCCTCATTTAGTGTATAGCCTCTGTTTAAGGCTCATAGAGGATCATAAAGCTACGGCATGTAAGTGGAGAATGATGGTGAGGAAGATTAGGAAAGGCTTACAGAAGGAAAAAGAATTTTATCTCGGCCTTTTAAGAAAAATTTGGAAAGTAAACTTGCGGGGAGGCAATTACAGATGAAGAGGATAACGTGGATAAAGTCTTCAATGCTAGAAGGAATAGGATATAACTAGGAAATAGAAGTTCAATTTCCTTGGAGCAAAGAAATAAGAGGGTACGTTCAAGGGTAGATTGGGACTAGATCATGGAGTACTTTCAATGATCTTTTAAAAGTTTGTAGATGTTTTTGAGTTTATGTTTTTAGAAATTTTAATGCACTGAAAAGTATAAAGTGAATCAGAAGGAAAAATAAATCAGAAGATAGAGAGACTACAAGGAGGAGACCGGCTACACCTTTAATTCCCTATTCCACATGAGAGTTAATGAGAGTCTGGATTTGAAAATGGTAACATGATTGTGATATGAGAAAACAATAAAGCCATTAGGACTTGGCAACCTACTGAACATTGGTGTGAGGGAGAAAACAAGAGTCAAACTTGAAATGGAGATTTGAGGTAGGTGATTCTAATAATGTAATGGAAAGAAGGAAGAAGGATGTTTAGGAGAAAAGAAGAGATGTTTACTTGGGAGCATATTGCGCTTTAGATGTGAATAAAATATAACCTAAAATGATCTTGCAAGTATTTAGAAACACAGGATTGAGGAAAGTTAAATGAACCTTCAGGTTTGACTGGAGGGGAGTTTTGAGAGGTGTCCTTGTTATAGATGACAGGGAAAGTAGTTAATGGAGAGAGAAAAGGCAGGAAGACATTTCTTTGGGGAGCACCTACATTGAAGGACACAGAGAGAGAAAAGTGGAACCCGAAGAGTAGAAGACAGCAGTGTGACAGAGGAGCCAGAGAAAAGGATTCGATGACAGGTGACCTGACTTTTAAGTTCTGGTCCTGACATTATTGGTTGTATGGTTTTTGGCAAGTTGATTCATCCTTGTAAGGATAAATTGCCTCATGTATAAAATCTGAACAATAATACAGCTATGATCATGAGATTAATGTGGAAGTTTAAGAGAAATAATACAAATAAAGATCTCCTTGTAACTTTTTAAATGTTTACAAATATTATATTAGTGTTATTGAAGCAAAGGGCTGAATTAGGAGAATCAGGAGATTTGAGGATTTTGGAAACCATGGGAAGGAGAGTTTAAATTAAGACAGAGGACTCTTCTTTCTCCACCACCATTATCTCACCTCTGTTACCTCTGTTACCTGCAGCACTAAAATCCATTTTCCAGAGTACAACCAGAATGACTTCAAATGTTAATTCAGCCCTTGTACTTCTCCTTGGTAAAGCCCCTTGACCATTTCCCACCACACTTAGAATTAATCCAGATTCCTTACCCTGGCCTTTAAGATCTGGACCCTACTTATCTCTTCAAATTCATCTCTTACCACATTTTGGGGGGGCATCTTGCACAAGACATCTTATATGTGTATTCCTTAAATATCCAAATTAGCTTCTACTTCAGCACTGTAGCACTCTTAACTGTTCTCTTTGCCCAGAACCCCTTTTTCCACATCCTGGCATGACTTTTTAAAAAATTGTTATTCAGATCTTAAATGTTACATCATCAATGAGACCCTTCCCAACCACTAAATTTAAGTAGCTTTTCCCTCCAAAGAGTTTCATCAGGGCCATTTTGACACTTTTGTTGTTTATATATTGGTGTTTTGTTTTTTGGTTTTTTCCTCTCTCTGTAAAATATAAACTTTGCAATCAGAGATCTAGTATCTTTTGTTTCTGGCATCATGTAGGTGAAGAAAATGATCAATTGTTGTGACTTAAATTAGAGAACTTAATTTTATAACCATATGTTAGATTTTTTGTAGAGAAAATATTAAAATATGCTAATGAAATTTTACTAAACATACTTGTAGGTAAAAGTTCTGACTCTACAGTTAGATGGTCTGGGTTCACTTCCCAGTTCTGCCACTTACTAGCTATATTACCTTGGCCAGATGAACTTACTACTGGGATAAGAATAGTAGTAACATATTTCATAAGCATATGGTAATGATTAAATGAGAGAATGCACTATGCCTGACTCAGTAATTACTCAGAATGTTAGCTATCATTATTAATAGTAATAGTGACATTTACTTATTTACCTTATTTAGAATTCTATTCCCTTTGGCGAGCAGCTTGAGTCGGTTTTGGGAAGAACTGGATACAAGCATATGTTTGGACTACAATCATCTGCTTCAGGAGCTTTAGATAAATCATCTTGCACACCTTCTCTGTTCAGATCTGGGTTGACATCTGGAGAAATGACTGAAGACTTAAAAGCTTACATTGATAAAAATACGCAGCCACCTGATGGAGGAAATATTACCAACCTTGATGAACATAAAATCATGCCACAAAACCATGCTTTTCTTGAAAATGACCTTAAAAATTCAGGATCCTCTTTCTTACCAAAGAAAGGAAACTGCAACTCAAATATACCTAAATCTGAGTTGCTTCCTTTCCTTCAGAATTTATGTAGTCAAGTTAACCATCTCCGTGTGGGACATAACACCGAGTGGCAAGAAAACATAATCAAGCCCAGTGAAGGCATTGTTGGTGTTGCGTAAGTGTTTTAAAACATGTTTAGATTTGATAGGTGGGAGAATCAGCTAAAAGGAAATAGATTTGTCTTAAAGATTACTGCCTGAAAATCTGCTACCAGAAATCATTTTAGGGGCTTTTGCATTTTACCATTTACAAACTTGTATGAAATAAATATTTTTCAGTGTAGAATGCATTCCTTTGAAAGGAAGCAAGTGCCCATAACTGAAGGTGTTGAACACTTCTCAGGCATTTTATTGAAGTGGTACAGATATTAGTAGGTGAAATAGAAAGTTATGTGCACAAACGTAAAGGAGTCTTGGGAGCTATTATTTGTACGCTTTTTTGCTGAGTTGTGTTAAAGCCATTGTAATAATAACAGATTTTCTTTGTAGATCACAATTGGAATTTTGGAACCATTGAAAAATATATTAAGATCATACTTGTGGTATAGAGGCTCTTATTCCCTAATCTCATAATCCCAGTTTTTTGGCACTTGAGGTTTCATTGAGAGGTAGCTAAATGTTTAATATAGTCCCCATTCTTTCCATAGATATAGTTTATTGAAATAGCACACTATACTGGAAATTCAGGACTCCAGGCATAGTCCTGGCTGTTAAATCTTAGCATAGATTTTTTTTTTCCCCTTTAAAATGAAGTATTTGGATTACTTGAGTTTATTGTTTAAAGTCTCCAATTAGCATTGAAATTTTAGGAGTGTAATAAGTTAATGGAAAGCATGGTTCTTATCTGTTTAGGATATAGAGAGATTACATTAGTTGTCAAGTGTCGATAGTCTATATTGATAATAAGTTGGTCTACACGGTGAAAAGAAATTTACACTAAACAGGGATTTAAAAAGTACTTGGAATACTTCAGTTATAGACATGAATGAGTAGCCACATTCCTCCCAGGTCGTAACACAACGGATGAACATATGAAGACTGAAAGCTGGAAAGAAGACAACAGACTCGTTAGGGATTTGTGGGGACAAAGAACAACTGTGGTGAGCTGGTTGGTTGGTTGGTTGGTTTGTCTGTCTGTATCCTGGATGAGGTGCCAGAGAAGTCTGCAACCCAGGACCATGAACTGGCACAGGCAATAAAAGCTCTAAGAAAAGCCTGTTCCTGATAGGCAAGGAACCAGGAAAAGGAAGGTCTAACAACAGAAAATATTTTCAACAATACCCACCCTTCTCAATCCAAACACCTATGGAAGTACTGAGGTACTCCCAACCCCATGGAAAGAGGAAGTGGCACTCTGGTTTCCCTCTGTGGTGATGTCAGCAAGCCACATCGGGAGCTGATCTTTCATCCTGCTCTGAGAAGAAAGAACCAAGCAACATTCTGATTATTTTGCTGGAGTTGTTTCTGCAGGGCCAAGCAAGATGTTGGGGTCAAGTACAGGCCTGAACTTTTGTCCCAGTCCTTGCAAAATCAGGTGGTGCTACAATTTCCTGATCAGGATGGTGATGGGAGGGAAGAAAGAATGTTGGGTTGTAAAAGTAATTGAATAAATAATATCTGAAGTTTTCCCAAATTGTTAAAAAGCATAAATTTACAAGTTTAAGAAACTGAGCAAACCCCAAACAAGATAACCCAAAGAAATCCACACCAGGACACATCATAATCTTCTGATGAGAAAAGACGACAAAGAGAGAAATAGATACAGAAGATCACACAGTGAATGGACACAGCAAAAACAGCAGGGAGGGGGAGGAGGATAGAAAGGGAAAAAAAGTAAAATGTAGACAGGTGTAAATATAACAGACCATCCTTCTCATGAGTTTCTTAAATCATATTTGATAACTGAAGCAAAAATCATAACACCATATGATATAGTGCTCAATGTATATATAGAAAATATCTTAGTTATATTTTAAAAGTGAAAAGGCTAAAGTGACTTATGAGGATGTAAGATTTCTACATTTTTATCAAAGTAAAATACCAATACCAGTACGCTTCAATAAGTTGCATATATTTTCTAATACCTAGAAACTATGCTAAGAGATACATATAAAATAATATATTCAAAACTGCTATAAATACTTCAAAACAAAATTCTAAAAAATGTTCAAGTAATCCACAGGAAGGCAAGAAAAAAGAAATTACAAACTTTAGCCTAACAAATCAATAATTACTTTAAATGTGTTTAAATACATCAATTAAAAGAGATTGACAGAGGATTTAAAAAAAAACCACAACCCAATTACATGCAGTTGTCAAGATGTTTAGTACAAATGTAATGACATACATCAGTTGAATGCAAAAAGATGTTAAAAGTTATGCCGTGCAAAATTTTTAAAAAGCAGGAGTGCCTATATTAATATCAGGTAAAGTAGTTTTCAGAACAAAGAAATTTACTAAGAGAAAGAGGGATATTGCATAATGAAAAATGACCACAAATGAAGACATAGTGATCCTAATGTATATATACCAAACAACACAGCTTCTAAATACATGATGAAAAATCTGATAGATCTGAAAGGAGAAATAGACAAATCCACAATTATAATTGTCATTTGTCACTGTCAGCTATTGATAAAACTAGTAGACCAGCAAAAGTAGAGAAGAACTTTGGATCTTATCCAAAAATAGGATCTAGTTGACATTTTTAGAGCACTCCATCCAAGAACAGCAGAATATACATTGTTTTCAAACACCAATGGAGGAGTCACTGAGATAGACTCTGTCTTTGGCCATAAAGCAAACCTCAACAAATTTAGAGAATAGAGATCCTATGCTGGATGTTCTCCAGCCATAAAGGAATCAAACTAGAAATCAATACCAGAAAGCTGCAAGAAAATCTCCAAACACTTGGAAATTAAACAGCACATATCTAAATAATCCATGGGTCAAAAGAAAGTCCAAAAGGCAATGGAAACAAACATAAAATTGAATGGAAAGTAAAAATGATAACATCAAAATTTATGAGATACAACTAAAGCAGTGCTGAAAGGCAAAATTTTTCACATCATATGCATACAATAGAAGTTAGGAAAGGTCTCAAATCAGTAATTAATTTATTACCTCAGGAAACTAGAAAAAAACAGCAAAGTAAACCCAGTGCTAGCATAAGGAAGAAAGTGATAGAGCAGAAATCAATGAAATTGAAAACAGCAAACAGTAAAGAATATCAGTGAAACAAAAGTTGGTTGTGGGGAGCAGATGTGGCTCAAGCAGTTGGGCATCCACCTTCCACATGGGATGTCCCTAGTTTGATTCCCAATGCCTCCTAAAAGAAGACACACAGACAATGAGCAGACAAAGGACAGACAGACAAGGGTGCCATCTTCAGCAGGGGGAAGTTGGCAGAGGGGGCGAATCAATAACATTGATAAACTATTAGCAAGACTGGCAAAGGTAAAAAAAGAGAAGATTCAAATTACCAGTATCAAGAATATAACAGATATCATTACAAATCCTGTGGCCATTAAAGAAACTCATAAACTTAGAGGAAATGTACCTATTCTCAGAAAAACTACAACAACAATACCAGATGAAATAGATTATCAGAATAATTCCTTAACCATCGAAGAACTTGAATTTAAAATTTCCTGAGAAAGAAATGTCAATAGTTTCACTGGAGAATTCTACCAAGCAGTTAAAAGAAGACGTAACAAATTTTGCACAATCTCTTCCAAAATACAGAATTTCTTTTACAAGGCTAAATTTATCTCATATCAAAACTTGATAGAGACAGTACAAAAAATGAAAACCATAAACTAATATTGCTAATGAATTAGACACAAGAATTCTCAACAAAATATTAACAAATCAAGTCCAACAATATTAAAAGGAATTATACCCATGACCAAGTGGAATTTATTCTAGATATGTAAGGCTGGCTCAGTTTTCAAAAATTAATGTAACCTACCATATAAGAAGCTCTAGAATAAAATTCATACGATCATATAAATTGACACAGAGTATGTGACAAAATCTAACACCCATCTACAATTTTAAAACAACCTCAGAAAACTAGGGGTTGAGGGGACTTTCTCAACCTCATAAAAGGCATTTATGAGAAATCTGCAGCTGATCTCATGCTTTTCTTCTAAATGAGAAACATGGTAAGGATATCCAATCTCACTACTTCTATTAAACATGGTACTAGAAGTTCTAGCCACTGCAGTAAGGCAAGAAAAAGAGTTAAAATGCATACCAATTGGAAAGAAAGAAAGACAGCCCTCCTTACTTGTAGGGGATCTACATAGAAAATCTCAACAAATGTACGCATTCCCCCAAAATGCTTAGAACTAATAGGTGAATTCACCTAGGTCACAGGATGCCAGATCAATAAGCAAAAATCAATTATATACAAACAATGACATGTAAAATCTGAAATTAAAAATATCCTTAAAATAATGACATACATAGTATGAATATAACAACATGCAGGATCCATATACTAAAAATGCTAACATGCTGAAGAAAGAAAGGAATAAATAAATAAATGAACAGACATAACTATGTTCATGGATTGGAAGACTCAAAGATGCCAGTTCTTTCCATATTGATATATAGGCTTCACACAATTCCAGTCAAAATTTCACCAAATATTTGACAGAGGACTCTTACCTAGAATATGTAAGGAATTCTCAAAACTCAACAGGAAAAAAAACAATGCAATAAAATTAGAAGATGTGCAAGGCATGAAGCTATATTTCTCTGAAGAAGATTCGGTGAATAGCAGATAAGGACATGTAATGAAATTCAGCATCATTAGGCATTAGGAAACTACATTATAAGATTATGAGGTATCACACCTATGAAAAGAGCCAAAATAAAAATCAGTGAAGATATCAAATGCTGATGAGTATGTGGAAAAACATCTCTCATCTATTGCTAGTAGGGATATAAAATGTACAGCCACTCTGGAAAAGAGTTTGGCAGATTCCTTAAAAATTAAATATTATTCACCCATCAATCATACTTCTGAGCATGTATCCAGAAACATGAAAACTTATGTTCATACAAAAATATTTGTATACTTAATAAATGTTTATACAATTAAAGAAATAAGAATGTGTAGGACATTCAGGATTCTGATTGCCTGGTGAGTATGTATATTAGAACCTGAAAATACATTGTAAGGAGACAGAAGACAGTCATAGAAACAGGAGAAAGAGGATCAGCATTGTATGTTGGCTGCTTAGTTTCATTGTTTTTTATAATGTAAGGAGTAGTATTTTTATTTGCTTGTTTATGTATTTATAGAGTGGAAGAGTTACCTGTTTACTCCTACTTGGAAAAAATCCTTTCTAAAAATATGGAACTAATGGAGAAGAAACTCACAGACTACATTGATCAGCGAATATATAAACTCCAGGAGCACATAGATAATAAGATTGCTTTGTTAATGAACTTACTACAAAATCCCAACTCTCCACCCACTGGGATGCCTCTAAGGCATTGTGACTCTGGAGAAAAACTTTCAAATGGAGAAAGATAAGTGGGTAATGTATAAAACATACTTAAGATATTTATTACTTATTTATTACAAAGCCAAAACCTGAAAAAGTTTACAGAAAGCAAGTATTTGATATCCTTTGGGGATTATCCTCTTTTTTTTTTTTTTAAAGATTTCTTTATTTATTTAATTTCCCCCCCTCCTCTGGTTGTCTGTTCTTGGTGTCTGTTTGCTGCGTCTTGTTTCTTTGTCCGCTTCTGTTGTTGTCAGCGGCATGGGAAGTGTGGGTGGCGCCATTCCTGGGCAGGCTGCACTTTCTTTTCACGCTGGGCGGCTTTCCTCACGGGCGCACTCCTTGCGCGTGGGGCTCCCCCACGTGGGGGATACCCTTGCGTGGCACGGCACTCCTTGCGCGCATCAGCACTGCGCATGGCCAGCTCCACACGGGTCAAGGAGGCCCGGGGTTTGAACCGCGGACCTCCCATATGGTAGACGGACGCCCTAACCACTGGGCCAAAGTCCGTTTCCTGGGATTATCCTCTTATTACCATAAAGAGACCTCTGTGTTCATTTTTCCTGCACCTGTCATAAATCCAGTCTTATACACTAAAAATTAACATGAAAAAGTCATAAATTATTCTTGCAAGCAGTATTTTTCACTCTCAAAACTTTTGTGTTGAGTATCTGTTTGTTTTTTAGTATTTCTCATGCAATTCATTATTTTGTTTTGTATATGTTTATGACTTAAGTACTTTGCAATTTATACCAGGATTTTATTTTGTAGTTTTATGGGTGTGAGAAAGCATGCTTAGAGTATTTGATTGATAGCTTTGCTTTTGGTAATTGATTGTTCTTGGAAAATGGTATACTTAAGATTTGGAACCTTTAATTTCAGATCAACTACATTTTATATTGCTATCTCAGATAAATGATTAAATGTGATGTTTGGCACACATAAAATTAGTTCACATTGAGGCTGTTAATATTTGTTCTTCTACCTTATAGCGCTAGATAAGGAAGTGAAATCAGAACTGGCCTATTCCTTGTTAGGATTATTACTTTGGATTTAATGCTTGATGTTTAATGGGATTAAATAATACTGTTGTTTTCTCTCAATAAACACGGCAGTATAGGTAAGTCTCTATGTGCTGGGATAGGTTCATCTTTCCAAGTCCTTTTGTAGTGTGTTTAAAGTACAAAATTCTGAGGCTCTTTACTTTAACGGATTAAGGCATATGAATTAAGGAGATTGCAGTTCACTCTGGCAGACTTAATTTTCAGAAATCGTAACTATTGTATGTTTTAAAGGGTATTATATTTGCAATAAAAATAAATGCATCTACTGTGGAAACTACTTGTCTCAAGTAAATTAGATATTCATTTTCACCTAATATTTGTTTAAAATGTTTTGTATTTTTGAAAAGGAACGTTTTACACTCTTAATATTTTGGTAAATTTATTTCTTTAAAATGAGAGCTAACTTACATATAACGCTTGTTCATTTCCATTGTTTTAGTTTGCTAAAGACTACCAAAATATACCAGAAATGGGTTGATTTTTACAACAGGGATTTACTAACTTATTAAGCCTACAGTTCTGAGGCGATGAAAGTGTCCAAATCAAGGTGTCATCAGCACATGCTTTATCCCCCAGCTGCAGCCATGTGCGATCAGGCTCACAGTGGCACCCCTTCTCCTCAGGGGCTCGATGCTTTCAGCTTCTGATGAAAGTGGCTTCCTCCCAGCTTCTGTGTTCAGTTGGTTTCAGCCTTTGGGCATTTCTCACTGAGTTCCGCTGTGTCTCTGCAGCTTTTTTCTGTTATCTGTTGCTTTTTATTCCTCCATTTATAAAGGACTCCAGTAAGAGGATTAAAAGCTGCCCTGGGTCTCACAATCTAAGCCAAGGTCCTTATCTGAAGTAATTTAATCAAAAAGTCCCACCTACAATAGATTTACATGCACAGGAATGGATTAGCTCTAAGGACATGATCTTTTTGGGGTCCACCCAGCTTCAAACTGTCACATCAGTCATTGTATAAAACTCTTGTATCAGGAAGCAGATTTGGCTCTATGGGTAGAGCATCTGCCTACCACATGGGAGGTCCAAGGTTCAAACCCAGGGCCTCCTGACCCGTGTGGTGAAGCTGGCCAACACACAGTACAGATGCGCACAAGGAGTGCCATGCCATACAGGGGTGTCCCCCTCTTAGGGGAACCCCATGCACAAGGAGTGCACCCTGTAAGAAGAGCAGCCCAGCATGAAAAAAGTGCAACCTGCCCAGGAGTGGGGCCACACACACGGAGAGCTGACACAGCAAGATGACAAAACAAAAAGACAGAGATTCCTGGTGCCGCTGACAAGAATGCAAGTGGACCCAGAAGAACACACAGCGAATGGACACAGAGCAGACACCTGGGGACGGGGGTGGGGAGGAGAGAAGAGAAATAAAAATAAATATTAAAAAAAAACCAAAACTTTTGTATCTATAAAATACACTGTTCAGTGACACGAGGACCTTTATATCACTTTTATTAGGCCCTTTCTAATTTTTCATAGCATAGGCAGTCATGAGGCAGCATGTACTTCTGTTTCACTTAAGGCCGAACTCTTAATCCTGCGGCATTGGATAGTCATGGTCTGTTCTTTGATTTCTAAAATGCCAAAATACAATCATAACTAGTACACATAAACTATATTTTATAAAAATGACTAAAATTTAATAATATTCCATGATTGTAATATGAGAAATAATCCAGATGAAAATTTCTCCTCTTGTTCTTTAATTTTTCTTTTATATATGCTTTCTATGTATATTAGCTATTCATGGGTATTGATTTTGGTTTTCTAATATATATTTGTAAAATTGCTATATATAATTGCTTTATTAAAATTAGTACTTTTCAGAAAAAGATTTCCTGCATTTGCTCAAACAAGAGAAAAATTACAAAATCTGTATGACGTCTTTTTGCTTATAATTTTTCTCCATTTGTATGTGCTACACACAATAAGCCAACTCTGGATGTTGGGCAATTGGGAGTCGTAATTGCACTTCCAGAGATGTCAAGGTAAACACTGCCATATGAAATAACTGGAGCGTATGTAATTTCTGTGCTGTGCATCTATCTTAACATGTCTTCTCTCTGAGTGTTAGTCCATCTCCCTCTTTTCCATGGGTGACATATTGAGGTTTTGGTCCTTCTTTCATCAGTGGGATTTCTCTCAGTTTGGTGCAGGACAAAATACAAGTCTGCATGCTGCTGCCAGATGACTCACCTGAAAGTGTTCTTAGCTTTGATAAGACCTAACCCAGCTTTAGAGACTACCATTCCAGGCCTTCCTCCCTTAGCTGCAGCCTCACTTTCCAATCGCATCAGCCACTGCCACGGGACCTGCTGGCCCAGCCTGTACTTTCCTACCCCTGCATCTCCTCCGGCTGTTGGATCCAGCAGCAGTGAATCTTCCTCTGCTGACTCTAGTCCTCCCCATCCAAGACACTCCTGCTCAAAGCTCAGCTCAGAGGCAGCCTTCCCAAAGCCTTCCTTGGTCCCTCCTCTCCCCAGCTGGAGCCAGAAGCACCTGGCATAGGAAAAATGCTGAAACTATACCGAGGGCTCTTTTCAGAGAGATGAAAAGTGGCTTCGGTTGGCCAGGATACATGTCAGATAGGGGCTAGGGATAAGTCTTGAAAAGCTGGCCTGGGCAGCCGGGGAAACCTGGACTACTCTACTCTGCAGATTTGCTGGCACCAAGGAATCAGTGGAGAACCTTCTCGGGTTTAAGCAGGAGAGGGACACGAGCAGGTGAATATCTTGGCAAGAAAACCAGAGTGACACTTTCCTCATGAATGCACTCAGGCCTTCTTCTTTGCCGGTAATGGGATTTAGGTGCTGTGAATGTGGAGCCATGTAAGTGAAGCCTCTGGCTGCCTGACAGTCTCAGGTTTCAGATGTGAGCTCAGCAGTTCTCAAGAGGTGCTCCCCAGAAGCCCTGAATCAGAATCTTTGTGATGGGTCCCAGGAATCTGGAATTTAGCAAGCTCTACAGGTGGTACATATACACCCTCAAGTTAGCGAACCATTACTCTATAAATAGAGAAATCTCTGAAGAAATAGCCTCAGAATCAAGATTTGTAAAACCCAGCTCAGTGACTGTAACTTTCTAAGCTTATATGAGTTGCTCCTGAAGGCTTATGTTTGCATGAGAACATGGGCTCCAGAAGAAAAGGAACAGAAGAGAAAGGCAACTTTTTAAATGTCTGAGGAGTATGAATTCTTGAAATGTTAGTATATTGGATGGTGACTCAAACTGGGATGTACTTACTGTGAGTGCAGACTTTCCCTAGGAGAGGCTGATTATTGGTGTTTCCATCAAAGAGCTTAATATTTTTGCTTTTGCAACTTCCATTGAGTTCAAGCCAGTGACACAGAAAACAGAGTGGCTGGAGACACTAGGAAAGGGAGTTTCTCAGAGTGGAGTCAGTTGCTCCATCACACTTTACAAAGCAGTGACACATGCATCCTCACTGCAGTCTCTCAAAGGCTAACAGCCACCTACATTGCCACCACCACTGTCAACCCACATGGCATGCATTATCTCTCCACTCCATCTTTAAGGCCACTGCTAACAGGGAGACCTGCTGTTTCATTTCCTTTTTTTGCAATGTAAGAAAGAAATCTCCTGGAAGAAAATAAGGCTCACCCAATTGTGGAGAAGACAAGAATTTATTCTCAATCTTGCAAGAGGGAAGGCACAACCAGAAAATGTTGCTGGCGCCCTGAACAAAGAAAAATGACACAATTTATACCCCTAAGCCTAGCATGCAAGCCCTTCCTCTGTTTCTCCATAGATTGGATACTTCAGAAGTTACAACCTATCCGAGAAGAGCTAACTTTCCTTTACCTAGCTTTCCCGCACAAAAGTTTGTGATTAACCACTTCCCCATCACATTTCAACCATTTTAGTTTTTACCTGCTCCCCTTTGCCAAATAAGGAATGGGATTTAGTGCTGAATTGGGATTGACTTAGCTCTTTCTTGGGCATCTTTTTTACTGCCTATAGGACTGGCTTAAGCTTCCTTTGTTCCTGCTTAACCTGGGAGTGGGAAACTGAGGCAGTAGGCTGCTGGGTTACATTAATATTTTTTCCTTTATGTGAAAGCTAAACTAATCTTCATTTCTTACACCCTCAGCAGTTTTGTCGCTACTGACGAATACTTTATGACTTTGAGGAGCTGGGAGATGTTTATCTCTGCAAACCCATTTAGCTTTTGAAGTTTTTGTTTGATGTCTGGTGCTACCTGGGTGATGAAAGCTGCATTCACCATTCTCTGGCTTTCTGGGGCTTCTGAGTTGAAGGGGGTGTAGATCCTGAAGGCTTTGCAGAGTTGTTCATAAAAATCTCCTGGAGGTTTTTCAGGCTTTTGAGTGACAGAGGCCATTTTGGACATGTTTGTGGGCTGTCTCACTCTTTCCCATACCCCTCTGAGGAGGGCTCCTCAATACCGGTGAAGGGCAGCCCGTCCCTGATTTGTGTTAAAGTCCCAGGCCGGTTGAGCTTCCGGTGCCACCTCTCAGGCCCATTCCTCTGACTCCCAAGATACCTGCGGGGTCCTGTTCTCGCAACCAATTTCTGGCTTCTGTGAGGATCTTGCGTCTCTCTTCCATGTTGAACAGGGTTAGGAGGAGTTGGCGGCATCATGCCAAGTCGGGTAGTGGGTTTGGAAAATGGACTCCACGAGGTCAATAAGAGCCTGATGCTTTTCTGAATATGGTGCATTCAGTTTAAGAGATTTGTAGTTGTGAAAGGCTGATAAAACAGAATTGGCCTTCCACGTTGGACTGTTCCATCTGCACTGGTCTGGGCTGGACCCTGTGTTTCACAGAGGGGCATCTGAAGCACAGGTTGCGCTGCCTGAAGTTTTTTATTTTTTGTTTTTGCCAAAGAGGTTTCAGGATCCCCCTGGAAGGGGGCGCTGACAGGCCCAGGGAGACTGAAGGTGGAGGAGTTTCTGGGAGATCCGCTCACAGAGGCTCTGGGGCAGGGAGATGTCCTGGAATGTTGGAACATATGGCGGGTGCAGAGGGTTTTGTTGTTTTTTTTTTTTCCTGGAGATTTTTATAGAATAATAGGTTTTCAAGGTTCGGCCTTTGAGTGACTAGGACCTTACTCTGACCTTTCCTTCCAACACAGAATCAAACCTAAGGGGGCAGGGTTTGGGTGATTTTTAACTAGGAATTGATGTAGGGAAACTGATCAGGGTGGCCACGGGTCCCAGTGACTGCCCACCAAGCTGCATGAACCTTAGCCACCTCTAGGGTTCCCTCTGAGGGCCAGTTAACACCACACTTAGGCCACTCCAATTCGCACAGAGTCCTGAGAGTTCTGGGGGACATATGGACACCATAATCCCTAGAAAAGCCCTTCTTCAAGTTTTTTAACATAAAATAAAAGACTGAGTTTGGATTGTGATGATTCCATCCCTGAACTGGTGTCACAGGACAAACAAAGGAGAGGAACCTCTCACGAGGCCACTCGGATGCCCACCTGTCTGCATCTCTCATGAGAACTGAGGCTCATTTTAGCTAAGGCATCCATGTAGAGTCTGGAATAGCTGTTATACCATATGATGTAGCCACACCACAGAGTGCAGGTTGGGGCCCACTCAGACCCCGTAGCGCAGGCCATGGAGCCACAGACTGGCTCAGCAGAGGCAAGCCTCTGCAGTTCCCTTTCATTCACTCAGTCACTCAGAGGTTACACAGTCCTGCCCAAGAGACTACCCTATCCTGGAAACTCGAATCTTGAGATTTTGGAAGGTGATCAGTCTCCCCTTCCGTCCAGAGATGGGCCTGACTGGGACTCAGAACCCTCAGGCCTTACCTTTCCAACATTTTCTGATATTGTTCAATCCACTTTTCCATCAAGTCAGGCTGGGGTGGAGGACGTGGCCCACAGGGATCCTTCCCCTGAAAGAGGCCCCATCATGGGGACAGGTGGAGCCACCTCGTTTGTGTGGAGATCGCTGGCTGTGCCCACCGATCCCAAACCAGAGGCTCAAAGGGCCTGCTCAAAGGGTTGGGTTTCTTGGTCAGGGAACCAAATGTTGCATCAAAGCCAGGAGTTCTGAGTGGCAGAAAACCCAAAATGGCACTCAGAGAGGTGGAGGGACAGATTTATTACACGTGGACCCAGAGGAGAGTCAATCTCTAAATTCTGAGCCCCGTTCTTCAGTTTTCATAGGTTTATATAGGATTTTGTGTGGGATCAGCATGACTTCTGCTCATTGGCTAACACGTTGCTAGGTGAAAGTTTGCAAGCGGGGTTACAGAAGCAGAAGGCAAGTGCAAGGTCATACTTTTGTGGACTGATTTACAGAAGCGGGGAGTAGGAGTGGTTTGTTAGATTACAGAAGTGGGGGGCAGGAGTCATTCCTTTGATATTCTACAAGGCCATGTTCTCCTGGGCTGATTTATAGAAGTAGGGGCAGGAGTGGCTCATTCGAATTTTTGTGTATGTGTGTGTGAGGTTATGCTTTTAATTTCTCAATAGGTGACTGATTTATTATCAGCAAACCCCAGTGAGTGAGTATTTGATCCCTCCCCACCCCATCCCCCACTCACCCCAGGTTTGCAGGCATCACCAGAACACATGGGCCTCCCCAGGGGATCTCCAATCCTCAACACTAGGAGGCACCAAGTAATCTAATGGAGTTGACTTGAAGTTGTGCCTTTACCCTAGGTTTGTTCAGATTTAATGGAATGGACTTCACTGCTCTTCAAGAATGAAAGTTGTGGGGTTCCAAAGGATCAGCTGGGCTAGAGGGATAGTGTGACACATGGACAAACTCTGGGTCCTTCTCAGTCACTCAGCTGCCGAGAGGTGGTGACCCACTCCCAAAAGCTTGAGTCTCCCATTGTGCACTCTCCGTCATCCTGGGGGCAGTAGCTGTCTCCTTCACCAGCTCTTCCTATTATCCTTAGTCCTCTGAAGGATGTAGGTAGGTAATTGCCTGGTACTAGCTAACAATTCTTTACATCAAGCATGCTATGCTTGCAGAGGGAGGATGTTATAAGCACAAGAGAGTGAGTATTGCATGACAGATGATCAATGACTGAGTAGAAAGGGACTCCAGAAGGCCCAGTGGAAGGAGCTAGAACAGGAGGGGCTGAAGAATAAAATGGCAAGGGGTACAGTCTACTGCCCATTGCTATCAAGGGAATCTGGGCTTTGGCTATGAGCTGGAGGTTCCTGTTAGCAGTTAAAGACATTGAAGGCTGAGTCAACAAAAACCAATGTTGGAGCAACCAGAGGAGGAGACTTGTTTCTATTATGTCATTGCCTAAGGTAGAGCAGCTGGAAGAGGGTGAAGAAAAGCCTTCAGGAGAAGAGAGGAGTGGCTTCAGCT
This sequence comes from Dasypus novemcinctus, assembly GCF_030445035.2. Taxonomy (NCBI): domain Eukaryota; kingdom Metazoa; phylum Chordata; class Mammalia; order Cingulata; family Dasypodidae; genus Dasypus; species Dasypus novemcinctus. The sequence continues at coordinate 14,631,147 of NC_080678.1, forward strand.
TGGGAAGTTTCCCTGGGGCAGGAACCTTAGAAATGTGCCTTGGCCTCTGGGGATGGAGATGTGCTGGCCACTCTCCTGGCTTAGAGTCAAGACTACAGTGGGGACAAGGCCAGAGTGGCCCACAGAGCCTGCACAGTAGCCTGGGTTTGAACCAGCTAGTAAGGCAGCTTCCCACAAGTTCCAAGCAGAGACCTGGCTCCAGGCCTGTTGACTTCACCCTACTTCCCTGCTGAGCATCACAGGGATAGAATGTTGGGGAAGAAGAGAACATGGATTTGAGTTTTTAAAGGAAGGGCTAGGGATGGTTTTATCAGTCGTGTGGCCCACATTCTGTGTTTCCATGTGCTCTTGGGCCCCCCACCCAAACCTGTCCACACACTGAAGAGGGTTTGGTGAAGAAGCTTCTGCAGGGAGAGAAAAAGCATGTTGGAAGAATCTAAGAACCAAAAGGGAGCACATATATTGGTTTGTGTCCTTATTTTCAGTTCTGCTGGGTATATACCCAGCAGTGGTATTGCTGGATCATATGGCAAATCTATGGCTAGTTTTTTGAGAAACCGCCATACTGTCCTCCAGAATGGTTGGATCCTTCTGCATTCCCACCAGCAGTGGATGAGTGTTCCCCTTTCTTCGCATCCTCTCCAGCATTTGTATTCTTCTGTTTTTTTTATAGCTGCCAATCTTATGGGAGTAAGATGGTATCTCATTGTAGTTTTGATTTGCATTTCCCTGATAGCTAGAGATTTGGAGCATTTTTTCATGTGCTTTTTAGCCATTTGTATTTCTTCTTTGGAGAAGTGTCTGTTTAAATCTTTTTCCCATTTTTTAAATGGGTTGTTTATCTTTTTATTTTCAAGATATATGAGTTCTTTATATATGCAAGTTATAAGTTTCTTATCAGATATATGGTTGCCAAATATTTTCTCCCACTGTGTAGGCTCCCTTTTTACTTTCTTAACAAACTCCTTTGAGGTGCAGAAGGCTTTAATTTTGAGGAAGTCCCATTTATCTATTAGTTCTTTTGCTGCTCGTGCTTTTGGTGTGATATTTAAGAAGCCATTTCCTATTACTAGGTCCTGTAGATGTTATGCACAACTGAGCAGAGTCTAAGAGACAGATAAAGTAGATACAATCCCCAGGTATGGGTTCCTTTGAGGGCTAAAGGGACCCACGGGTTCTACGGTCATGGCAGATAGGGTTCACTGCCATGTCAGATGGCCCTTCTATGGAGCTGGTGTTTCTGCATGATGAAACTGGACCCAGAGGGGATCTCTTTTCATAAGACTATCATGCTACTTTACTGGAATTGTAGTTGGTATTGGGGTTTAAGATATATATAGGGGATTGAATCTTTTTACTGACAATATGATAGCCAGGCCCTGAGCCTCAACAGACTCCAGCTCCTACAATCTGATTTATTGGACTCACCTCACTCAGCTAAGATGGAGATGAAGAAGGACAACCACCACACCATGGAGCCTAGAGTGCCTACAACTGAAAGCAGGAGGATTGCATCCAGTAACCATGTGGAATCTGAGCCTCCTCTTGACATAGAGGTGCAACAGACACAACCAATCCAAGAACCACAGAGAAAAGGTGGCATTGGAGTGGGAAAAGTGGACATGGTGGCTGATGGGTATGGGGAATGGCAGGAAGAGATGAGATGTGGAGGTGCCTTTGGGACTTGGAGTTGCCCTGGTTGGTGCTTCAGGGGCAATCACTGGACATTGTAAATCCTCCCAGGACCCACTGGATGGAATGGGGGAGAGTATGGGCCATGATGTGGACCAATGACCATGAGGTGCAGAGATACCCAGAGATGTACTTACCAAATGCAATGGATGTGTCATGATGATGGGAGTGAGTGTTGCTGGGGGGGAGGGGTGCGGTGGGGGTGGTGGGGACGAATGGGACCTCATATATTTTTTTTAATGTAATATTTTTACAAAATCAATTTAAAAAAATCAAAAAAATCAAAAATCAAAAAAATTAAAAAAATTTTAAAAAAAAGGGAGCACAACTGGGCCTTGGGAGCCAAAGAGGCTATTGGGCAGGTCTACTAAGAGTTGCTTCCTTTCAACCTGAGCTAGAGAATGTCTATTTAAATTAAAATTAATGAAACAAATATAATTACAACACACCTATGAGAATAGCTATTATTAATCTTTAAAATGGAAAATAACATTTGCTGGCAAAGATTATTAGTGGGAATGTAAAATGGTGGAGCTGCTATGAAATAGTTTGGTAATTCCTCGAGAAGTTAAACAGAAAACCAAACCCCATTTCTAGGTGTATCTAAAGAATTGAAAGCATGGACTCAAACAGATATATTTATTTTTATTTTATTTTTTGTAGTCACTTGTGATTTTATTTTTGTTGTAACACTGGGGGAACATATGGAAGAAATTGCCACTGTACACACAAGATAATGGATCTTACAGTGATGAAAGACTCAGTGAGCACAAATGTACAAATAATTATACAGCTTAGTAAATCACTAAAAGGTGTTCAAACTTGTAACAGTCAAGAAATAGAACTTGTCCTCTTCCACAAGAGAAGTTACCCTCTTACCACTCCCTCCATCAAGTAGCAGCCATGCCCCTTGTGCTAGAGTCAGACCTCCACACTGTCCTTTTTTTCCCATTTCTATTCTTTTTTTTAAAGATGCATGATCACACAAAATGTTACATTAAAAAAATAAGAGGTTCCCATATACCCCACTCTCCACACAGCTCACTCCTTCCATATCAATAATCAACAACTTCTTTCATTATTGTGATACATTCATTGCATTGGTGAGTACATTTTGGCACATTGCTAAACAGCATTGATTATAGTTTATGTTGTAGTTTATACTCTCTCCCGGGTCATTCAGTGGGTTATGGCAGGATATATAATATCCTGCATCTGTCCCTGCAATATCATTCAGGACAACTCCAAGTCCTGAAAATGCCCCAGTATCACACCTCTTTTTCCCTTCTCCCTGCCTTCAGCAACTCCCATGGCCACTGTCTTCACATCAATGATATGATTTCTTCCATTGCTAGAGTCACAATAATTCTATAGTAGAATACCAGTAAGTCCACTCTAATCCATATTTTATTCTTCCATCCTGAGGACCCTGGGATGGCGATGTCCACTCCACTTCTAAAGCAAGAGGGGACTTAGATCCTACATGGCTGATGGATGGAATTCTGCTTGGAGCTGTAGACTCTCTTGGGTCCCTGGTGTGATGGTTGACCATCCTCACCTTGCTGTTAGCAGACCTGGATAAGTCCAACAAACTGGAGAGTAGGTGTTACAACTCTGCTGAGGCTCAGGGCCCAGCTGGCACATAGAAAGTCCAAAGATTCAAGTCTCCTAAGCATACACCAACCCCAGTACCAACCACAGGTTCCGTAAAAGTGAAAGAATAGGCATGTGTAGAGAGGTCACATCTGAATCCAACTCTATCACATGCAGGAGCACAAATTCCAAAGTAGGACCCACTGACAAGGCAATGAACTCCAGAGTCATCTGTCATGACTGTAGGACCTGGATGTCTCTGTAGCCCTCAGGAGCACCACTACCTGGGGTTGTATCTACTTTGGCTGTCTCTGAGATACTGCTGAGATGTGCATAAGCGCAGACTGCTCTCATGACCTCCCGACTCATTTTGAAGTCTCTTAGCCATATGAACTTATTTTTCTTTACATTTCCCCCTTTTAATCAAGGTCTTTTTCTAGTTGCATCACCAGCTGGTGCTTGGTAGTAATCCCCCAGTGCCAGGGAGGCTAATCCCTGGGAGCCATGTCCTATGCTGCAGGGAAGGTAATGCATTTACATGCTAAGTTTGGCTTAGAGAGTGGCCACATTTGAGCAACACGGAGGCTCTCAGGAGGTAACTTTCAGGCACCCTGCAGCTCTAGACCTATTTGAAATTTCAAGCTCACAGGCTCATAAAGCATAGTCATCAGTATCAAGGACCCATCACTGGACCATCCTTCTTCACTTTGCCTTGTACTTGGGGGATTGTTGCTGCTCCATTGGGGAGTGCAAGAGTTTCCCAGAATGGGAACTCAGCACTCCATCAATTGTTGCGTGAAACTCTACCCACTATGTCAATACCTAATGTGAACATCTGAACATATCTATATATCCTATATACATGTCCTGGAGAACTCCCTCCTACCCATGCATCCCCCATCAATGACACCCCACATCAGTGCTCCTCCTCTGCCATAGGTGAACCCCTCTGTGATGCAAGACTTCTTTAAAAATGAAGTCTAATATATTGCCAAATTCACTTAATAGGAAAACTAAATAGTAATGACAGTTTAAAGAGTAGAAATAAATAATAATTTAGAAAAACTAAAATAAAGTAAAATATAAATTGAGGTATTAAAAAAATGAGAAGTATTAAAAAATTTTTTGACATCAGGTATTATATACCAATGTTCATAGCAACATTATTCATAATTTCCAAAAGGTGGAAGCAACCCAAATGCCCATTAGCAGATGAATGGGTAAAAAAAAATGTAGTGTATATATATACAATGGAATATTATTCAGCCCTAAAAAGGAATGAAGTTCTGATACCTGTCCCTACATTAATGAACCTTGATGACATCCTCTTGAGGAAAATAAGCCAGATACAAAGTCAAAAATATTGTATGATTCCACTTATACAAAACCATTGGAATATAAAACTCATAGAAACTGAAAGTAGAGTAATAGCAGGGGTGGTAGAGGGAGGGAATAGGGAGTTAATGCATAATGTGTGTATAGTTTCTGTTTGGCTGATGGGGAAGTTCTGGTAATGGATGGTGTTGGGCCAGCACCACATTGTGACTGTGGTTAATCCCACTGATTGGTATGCTTGGGAGTGGTTAAGATGGGAAAATTTGTTTTTGTATCTGCACAATTAAAAAAAAACGGAGGAACTAAAAGATTATGGCAATGAAATGTAATACATTTCTAATGAGGAGAAAAAACTCAAAAAGACATTACTGAGACATGAAAAATGGAATATAGACTGTAAGCTTCATATCAATATTAAATTTCTTAAACTAGTTAACTGTACTTAAGGAGGTTATGTAAATGAAATCCTTGTTCTTAGGAAGTGTACATGGATGTATTATGTGTTCAAGGAGCATTATGTATACAACCGACTTTGAAATGTTTAAAACATAGAGAGATAAATAATGATGAGAGAGAGAGAGAGAGAGAGAGAGAGAGTGATCCAGCAAATGTGACAAAATGTTAAAATTGGTGAATCTGGGTATCCAGAGTATATGGGTATGTTGGGGTTCTCTCTATGGGTGTTGTATTTTTTTGGGGGGGGGAACTGGCCCAGATTTGAAAGTCTTTCAAAATTAAAAGTTTAATAAAAAATTACATGCAATTTAAAATTCCATACTTCAGATATGCAGACACATTTCCATTGCTCAAAAAGTTGGGTTTGCCTGGTAGCTTTAATATCACACAGTGCAGACAGATCATTTCCATCATCATAGAAAGGACCATTGCAGAGTTCAGAGCCATGGCTTGCATTTTATGGAATATATTCTCAGGCACCATTCTAAATTTCATATGATTTAACTAATTTATTAGATGTAATAACTCATTTAATGCATCAAAATAATGACTATATTTAATGTTAATGCATTAGCACAAGGATATAACAATAAAATTATTGTGTTTTATTACACTTATAAAAACAATTACCAAATACAGTAATAAGATGCCTGAGATGGACACAGCTGTATCCACAGTGGCTGCATCTTTTACATTCTTAACAACAATGCAATTTCTCTGCATTGTCTCCAAAACTTGTTATTTTGCATGAAAAAAAAAAAACAAAAACGCCATCCGTGTGGTATGAAATGGTATTTCATTGTGGTTTTGGTTTGTGTTTCCCTAATGGCTCAGGATGTTGAGCATCTTTTCATATGTTTATTGGCAACTTGTACATCCTCTCTGGAAAAACGTATAAGTCCTTTGCCCATTTTTTAAGTGGGTTGTCTTTTTTGTTGTTTGGTTATAAAAGTTTTTTGACATGTTCTGGCTCTTAAGCACTTACCTGATATGTTTTGCAGCTATTTTTTCCCGTTTTGTATGTTGTCTTTTATTTTAATGATAATGTCTTTTGATATACAAAATTTTAATTTTGATGAAGTCAAATTTATGTTGCTACTCTTGCTTAGCTGCCATATCTAAGAATCCATTGCCTAATCTCAGATAATGAAAGTTAGCGCTTATCTCCTAAAAATGTTATGGTTTTAGCTCTTATATTCAGGTTGTTGGTCCATTTGGAGTTAATATTTATAGAGTGTGAGATAGGCATCTTTCTTCATTCTTTTGATGGTGATGTGCAGTTTTCCCAACACTATTTGTTGAAGAGAATATTCTTTCCCAATTGAATGGACTTGGCACCCTTGTTGCCAATCAACCAGTCACAAAAGCGTGGGTCTATTTCTGGACTTCCAATTCTATTCTATTGGTCTATTTGTATTCCTTTATGTCAGCACCATTCTCTTTTGATTATTTTAGCTTTTCAGTCCATTTTGAAATGAGAAACGGAAAGTCCTCCAATTTTGTTCTTTTTCAAAAGTGTTTTGGCTGGTTAGGGCCCCTTGCAGTTCCACATGAATTTGATGATCAGCTTTTCCTTTTCCACAAAAAAAAAAAAAAAAAGGTTGCTGGAATTTTGATAGGGATTGCACTGAATTGTAGATTGTTTTAAGTAGTACTATCATCTTAACAATATTACTTCTTTGAGTTCACAAACATGAAATGTCTTGTCATTTATTTAGGTATTCTTTAATTTTTTTCAGAAGTGTTTTGTGTTGTTGTTGTAGTTTTCAGGGTATAGATCTTTTATATCCTGTGTTAAAATTTTTTCCTAGATATTTTATTATTTAGGTGATATTGTCAATGGAATTGTTTTCTTGATTTTTTCTTTGGATTGTTCATTGATAGTATATAGACACACAATTGATTTTTGCATGTTGATCTGTATCCTGCAACATTGCTGAATTCATTTATTAGTTCTAGTAGTTTTCTCATGGATTCATTTGTATTTTCAATATCCATATATAAGACTGTTAGTTTCCCAAAGAGTTGCTGATGCAAAGTACTAGAAATGTTTTGGCTTTTATACAGGGCATTTATTTGGGGTTAAAACTTACCACAAGGCCTGGAAAAGTCCAACTGAGTACACCATAAGAAATGCTTTCTCACCCAAGTCAGCTGCCATGTGTTGAAACAAGATGGCAGGCAATCTCTACCTAGTTTCTGCCTTCCCTCTGGGCTGTAGCATCTCCTGGAACTCAGCTGAAGGCAACTAGGCATAAGCTTGTCTCTTACTGGGCCTCTTCTCTCAGTCTTGGCTCCTCTGTTTTCTTCCCAATTTCAGCTGCAAGCTATCAGGCAAATGGCTTAACATTCCCTGAAACCTAAGCTGTTTGAGCCTCTCCTTTCTGTCACGTGGCAGCATCAAATATGGCAGATCTCTCTTTTCTGGTGTGTCTCTGCTTTTTATTGGACCCAGCAAGAAGACTGAGGTAAAACCTGGGTTACCTCACTAAAGTAGTCCAAATGAAAAAAAGGTCTCTCACCCGCAGGAGTAGGCCAGCCCACAAAGATAATCTTTCTCTGTTTGGAAGTCATAAAACAATTTTAAACTGCCACAAAGACCATGTCATCTGCAAACAGATAGTTGTGCTTTTCTTTTCCAAGTTGGATACATTTTATTTCTTTTTCTTGCCTTATTTCTCTGGCTAGAACTTCAATGGTGAAAGCATGTATCCATGTCTTGTTCCTGATTTGGGGGGGGGGGGGAATAGTTTTTAATCTTCCACCACTGAGTATGATATTAGCTAGGCATTTTCTTAAATGGCCTTTATCATATTGAGAAAGTTCCCTTCTATTCATTTTCTGACTGTTTTTATTAATGTAGGGTGCTTCTTAAATGGCCTTTATCATATTGAGAAAGTTCCCTTCTATTCATTTTCTGACTGTTTTTATTAATGTAGGGTGCTGGATTTTGTCAAAAGTCTTTTCTGCATCTGTTGAAATAATTATGTGGATTTTTTTTCTTTGCTGTATTTATGTAGTATAGTACATTGATTGATTTTCAGTGTGTTGAACTACCTTTGAATTCTTAGGATAAATCCCACCTTTGTATAATCTTTTTAATACACTGCTGGATTCAGTTTGCTATTATTTTGTTAAGGATTTTTGTGTTTATACAGGTATTCCTTGGATATAATTGCAAGTTCAGTTCCAGATCACTGTAATAAAGTGAGTCATGTGATTTTTTTGTTTCTCCCAGTGCATATTAAAGTATGTTTACACTATTCTGTACTCTATTATGTGTGTAATAGCATATGTCTTTAAAAAGTAAATACATTATTGCTTAAAAATGCTAAACATCCTCTTAGCCTTAAGCAAGTCAATCTTTTTAGCTGTGTAGAGGGTCTTGCCTCAATGTTGAAGGCAGTTGAATGATTAGGGTAGTAGTGTTGCTGAAGGTGTTAGGGTGGCTGTTGCAATTTCTTAAGACAACAGTGAGTTTGCAACAGTGATAGACTCTTCCTTTCACAAAAGATTTCTCTGTAGCATGTAATGCTGTTTGATAGCATTTTACCCAAAATTGGAGTCAGTCCTCTCAAACCCTGCCACTGCTTTATCAGCAAAGTTTATGTAATTATTCTAAATCCTTTTGTGTGTCATTTCAGCAATGTCCACAAACATCTACCCAGGAGTAGATTCCATCTCAAGAGACCATTTTCTTTGCTCATTCATAAGAAGCAAATCCTTATCTGTTAAAATTTTATCATGAGATTATAGCATTTCATAGTGGTTCCAATTAAAAACAACTGAGAGAGTGCTGAGTTCCTAGCCAGGGGAGCTCTAATCACAGTCCCTAAAGGAACAGCAACAATCCCCAAAGTGCAACGGCAAATACCAAAAAAGAAGGAAGGTCTCACAATGAGCCCCTTGATCCTAATGACTATGCTTGTTAGCCTGTGTACCTGAAATAAGAACAAGGCCTAGAGCTATAGGATGCCTAAGAGTTACCTCCCGAGAGCCTCCATGTTGCTCAAATGTGGCCAGTTGCAAACTCAGCATGTAAATGTGTTGCCTTCCCCCCAGTGTGGGACATGACTCCCGGGGATGAGCCTCCTTGGCATCGAGGGATTCCTATCAAGTACCCAGCTGATGATGTAACTAGAAAAATGACCTTGGAAACGGACTTTGGCCCAGTGGTTAGGGGCGTCCGTCTACCATATGGGAAGTCCGCGGTTCAAACCCCGGGCCTCCTTGACCCGTGTGGAAGCGCACCATGCGCAAGCGCTGTGATGCGCGCAGAGGAGTGCCGTTGCCAACGCAAGGGTGTCCCCTGCGTGGGGGGAGCCCCACACGACCAAGGAGTTGCGCCCGTGAGGAAAAGCCGCCCCAGCGTGAAAAAGAAAGAGGCAGCCTGCCCAGGAATGGCGCCAGCCCACAACTTCCTGTGCCGCTGACCGACAACAGAAGCGGGACAAGAGGAGAACAAGACGCAGCAAATAGACACCAAGAACAGACAACCAGGGGAGATGTGGGGGGGGAATTAAATAAATAAATAAATCTTTAAAAAAAAAAAAAAAAAAAAAGAAAATGACCTTGAATAATAGGGTCAACTCGGACCAGCAGAATATCTCAGTCTACATATAATACCTAGAAGTTAAAAAATGCTTTTTTGACCTGAATCAAAGGGGGGAAATGGAAAGGACAAATGAGTTTATATGGCTATGAGTCTCTCAAAAAAGAGCTGGGAGGTTATTCGAGGGGGTTGCCCTTATGCAACACCTGAGTAGAGTCCCAGAGACAGATAAAGTAGGTACAAACCCCAGGTATTGGTGTTCTTCTGAGGCTACAGAGATCCACAGATTCTATGGTCATGGCAGGATAGAGTTCAGTGTCATCTCAGTTGGCCCTACTTTGGAGTTTGTTTTTCTTTGTGATGGAGCTGGACTTATACGTGATCTTTGTCCACAAGTCTCTCCTGTTTACTTTTACCAGAACTGTAGTTGGTGCTGGGGTTTAATGTATACCCAGGGGGACCTGAATCTCTGGACTGACCATGTGATAGCCAGGCCCTGAGCCTCAACAGACTTCAACTCCTACACTCCGATTTATTGGACTTACCCCATTCAGCTAACATGGAGTTGAAGAATGTCAAACCACGCACACCATGGGAGCCTAGAGTGCCTACAACTGAAAGCAGAGAGGATTGCATCCAGTATCCATGTGGAATCTAAGCCTCCTCTCGACATAGATGTGCAATGGACACAACCAATCCAAGGTCCACAGAGAAAAATATGGCATTGGGTGTGGGAAAAGTGGCCATGGTAGCTGCTGGGTTGCGGGGAATAGGAGGAAGAGATGAGAATGTGGAGGCGTTTTCCGGGGACTTGGAGTTGTCCTGGGTGGTGCTTCAGGGACAATTACCGGACATTGTAGATCTTCCCAGGGCCCACTGGATGGAACGTGGGAGAGTGTGGGCTATGATGTGGAACCATTGACCCATGAGGTTGCAGCGCGATGCCCAGAAGATATACTTATCAAATGCAATGGATGTGTCATGATGATGGGAGAGAGTGTTGCTGTGGGGGGAGTGGTGGGGTGGGGGCAGTGTGGGGTTGAATGGGACCTCATATTTTTTATTAATGTAATATTTTTTTAAAAATGAATAAATAAAAAAATTAAAAAAAAAAAAAAAAGAAACAATGGTATCTTAACCTCGAGAGCCTGAGAGATAGGCAAACAAAAAAGGACAAGCTCTCCAAGGTCCCTTCTGCGCTGTAAAACTCTCAAGTGTGTTTGTTAGAAGTAAGGTGTTTTCCCCACACCACAAATTCCAAAACTATGGCCTTTCTGGGTTTATTCAAGTACTGGAAATCTTTTCTCCCACTTTTAGATATTAAAACCCTTGTATGTGTTTAATCAGGAAAGGTTTGTGCATGGAAATGCTCCCCGCCGCCCGCCCCAAACAGGAGGCTTTTTAAAAAAAGTAAAGAGGGCAAGTAGTAAGCCGGGGTGGACCTTGACCTACCCTGTGAATTGGTTATGCCCAGTACCAATATTGGCTTTGGGTGGGATTTGTGGTAAAGGCAACATTCTAAACAAATACCCCAACACAGTTGTGTTTTAGTCACAGTTGTGGAAAGGGGCCGAAATACAATATAGCCCCTTAGAAAAGCAACTATGTGCATCATCCCATGCCCTGTTGCAAGTGGAGGGCTTACCCCAATAGTGTCCAGTCACTCTGAAGGCTGGCATCCCTATCCAGGAGTGGACTGCATATACTAAAAACAAAATAGGAACAGTGGAGTGCCTTGGGCTGCCCTCTTTGGGGGAGGAATGTATGGAAGGACATCTGGAACACCTGCCAGCATCAGCAAGTAACTCTGTATCATGTCCCTGCACACTCTTCTAACACCCCTCTCAGAACTGTTAAGGCAGATACCCTCTCAAAGATTCAGCACCATACCATTGAAACCCAAAAAGTATTAGAGTGCCTCCACAGAAAAAAACAGGCGCTGTGGCTGCCAAACCCTGTGGCAGCTGTTCCAGCATCCTGTTACTTGACAGCAGCTCGTGGACATCACCCAGGAGTGTCCACTGTGTTCACTCCGATGACTGCAACACCAGATGAAATACATTGACCAAGCATAGACTCCAGTAGCACAATGGCAAGTGAATTACATTGGTCCCCTCCCACTCTTGGAAAGGGAAATGTATGCTTTCACTGCTGCAGACAGTGCAACGGGACTCTTGCAACCAGCCAGCTACTATTCACTGTCCAGAAAATGTAAGTGCCCTACATAGGTTGTCACCCCAAACTGACAGTGACCAAGAAACTCTATTTACTCGTCACCTCATGCAGTTTTAAACTGTGAATCAGAATATTGATTAGACTTTTTATAAAAAAGATGAATGGCCTTTTAATGAAACAGATAAAAGGTAATAAGGGATCTTTACAATAATGAACTAAGTTAACTCCAGTTAAAATGCTAACAGCAGGACCGATGCAGGCACTGAGATTATAAATTAAGTGCCAGCTGCCCTACAGCTCAAAAGGGGAAGTAATAATAACTTGTTGTTGCCTATGTCTCAAACTTTACAAACTGGAAAAAAAATAGGCCAGTACCATTTAGCTGTGGTACTGGCCTATACAGCCTCACTGGTTGGAAATATCAAGCCAATGGAAATTAGGAGGAACCCAAAACATTGTTATGAAACCACAGTTAATAATCCGAGGTCTCCTATTCCTGCTAGAACTCCATGTGTGTCTGTGTGAACTCTTCTTATGCCTAAACTGGTTTTTAATGTCACTAAAAGAAATTCAAAAATTTTAGAAAGAAAAAAATGCATGGTATTAGAAACCCTCTCTTAAATCCCCCCTACCTGGTACTTTATTGTCTACTAATGAAAGTGTTGCTTGTATACTGTTAGACCAGCATTATCTGTCTCTATGAAAGAACAAGAGAAAATCTGTAATATGGGATGGTTACTCCCAAATTGTGTAATTTCACTATCAAGCATTAATGTTCAAATTGTGTATATGTTACTCCTATTATTCTGTTGCCTTTTATATTGTTATTGTAGAATCTGGATGCAATGCTCCAATGCTCTGATTGCTCAAATATCATGGAAGATTGGCGGGCAGATTGTATGGTGGAAAAGGCATGAGGTGGAGTGTAGGATATACAGAAGGAAAGCCCTTTCTGTATCCTGCAGGGAGAAGGGCTGGGAGGGGGAGGATCACATAGGCTGGTGACCCACTTCCCCTCAGCAGGAGAGAGCTTAGTACTGAGTTGGCAATCACAGTCTGCCTCAAAGGAATGTTAAATGCTCCAACCCGTGATTTACTGTTCTGGGAACCCACATTATCCCCTCCCCCCCCCCATATGTATTCACTCACTGTTAATCATTTACCAGGCCATGTGGACCTTCAAGCTGCTCTATGTAATAGCTAGACCCCCCCCCCCCCCCCCCCCGCCTTTGGGCTGTCTAGCCCTATATAATCTTTGTCTTCCCACTGTTTGGTCTGGTAATACCGGAGTAGCTGTCATTGGGACTGAACAAGTGAGTAATAAATGGCATGACTGCTCCTGGCATCCCCATGTGGTTTTTTTGAAATATCAAATTATTTGTTCAGTCTTCCTGGGCTCAACCATCCTGTGTTACAAAAACCTCCCAAAGGTGGCTTTTATTTCACCTCTGAAAAAATTGCTTTATCTTATTGATTATAAGTTGACCAATTTATTTGATTATTTTTTCCCTTCTAATTAGGTTTGATTATGAGTAACAGAAAATCTCAAAATAAAAATAACTTGCAAAGGCTATGGCTTGATTTTTCTGCTCAGTGTAAGATGTTGAGAAAGAAGTAGGTTGGTGATAGAAATCCACAATGTCAGGACCTGTTCTTTCTATCGTTCTGGCGAGTTTCCCATTCTCAATATCGTTTTGGATCTCCGGCTTTTATATTTGCAACTGGAAAGAGGATGGGACTAATGATGTGCCTTCCAGTTCTAACATATATCCCATTGGCTGGGACGTGATCACATGGTCATAACTGGCAATAAGGGAAACTGGGAAATGTTGTTCTTATAGTATTTGGCCATGTACCTGGCAAAACACTGAGGATTCATATTGCTTCATCTTTGTACCATAGAAGAATATTAGAAAAGTGATTTCTGACGTTTTATTTTCTAAAAAGCCACATACAACAAATTGTGTTTATTTTGTTACCTTCTTTTCACACAGTTAATGAAATCATGTTTAATATAATACTTGGCACAGAGCCATGGTTTTTAACAATGACATTTAACAAAAAGCATTAGAACACAGAAACACTTGGGAAGTGTTTCATAAGTGTTAGCTGTGACTTGAACACTGATTTTTTTTTTTTTTTCTGGCTCAGCCTTCACTATCTTTATAACTGCTGGTAGGAAACTTTAGCCCAATGCTGAAGCCCAGATTCTCTCAGTCCTATCAATGGGCAGTAGAAGGCACTCATTGCCACTTTTTCCCATTTTCTCTCTTCTGTACCAGCTCCTCCTACTAAGCTAAGCCTCTAGAACTCTTTTCTTTTTTTTTTTTTTAAAGATTTATTTTTATTTATTTAATTCCCCTCCCCTCCCCCGGTTGTCTGTTTTGGGTCTTTTTGCTGCGTCTTGTTTCTGTTTCTTTGTCCGCTTCTGTTGTCGTCAGCGGCACGGGAAGTGTGGGCGGCGCCATTCCCCGGCAGGCTGCTCCCTCCTTCGCGCTGGGCGGCTCTCCTTATGAGTGCACTCCTTGCGCGTGGGGCTCCCCCACGCAGGGGACACCCCTGTGTAGCACGGCACTTCTTGCGCGCATCAGCACTGCGCATGGCCAGCTCCACACGGGTCAAGGAGGCCCGGGCTTGAACCGCGGACCTCCCATATGGTAGACGGACGCCCTAACCACTGGGCCAAAGTCCGTTTCCATAGAACTCTTTTCTAATCACTCTCTTTAATCACACTTTGCCCTGTATCATATCATCTAGCTACAGGTTTGTAACTGAGGAGCAACTGAGCTTTTCCTTCTGGGGAAATGTAATGAAACTCTGGAAATCAGATTTTCTCCTCTCCTTAGAATTATTGTTGTTGCTCCTTGTTCCAGTTGTTGATGTTGTGTGTGTACACTGACTTCTCTGAACTAATTCTGTAAAGTCTGTATTTGTTGTGTGTGGCGGATGCAGTCACCGCTTGATTAACTTAGTGGTCATCTAATCATTGGACAAAGATTTGTTGAAATGCCTCAAACTGGTGATAAATCTCTCAATTTTTGCTGAGGGGCTCTGTAACTAGGTCAGAGTGCCTTTGACATTGAGCCAGGAAGTTGACAACTCTGCCTTAGCATTCACTTTCTGCTTTTGCAGAGCCTCCCAGTCGGCCAGCTGGGAGCTGAGGGCCTTCACACGTTTTTCTTGAACACGTGCATAGCCCCAGGCACACACGGGAGCCAACCCACACGCAAGGCCCTCCAGATTCTCAGGAATACATTGGAGCTTTTCAAAACCACTGTGGACATCTCATTCCCCAGCTTTTCCTTTAAGCTTTCCAGTTTGTCTGTCATTTGCCCCAGTGGTTCACTGCTTTAGACTGCCAGGAAATTAAAACAATGGTCTATAGTTGTTGTCATCAGTGATCCCTGGGGAGAAGATTTTTTTACCCAGGGTGAGCTCCCTGACAAGTCAAATGCAGACGCCCTAGCATGTGGGATCTTGCAGGCAACCTCCACTGGCAAAATGATGACAATTTGGGGGGTGGGGGTGGGATTTGGTCTTTGAAAGAGCTCCAACTACAGTATTTTCTGCTTGCTCTGGTGGCTTCCCTGGGGATTTTATTTTATTATTTTATGATTTATTATTTTAAAAATTATGTTATTTTTCCAAGTTACCATGGTGCTATAAGTGAGTGGGATAGGACTAGGGCAAGTTAAAATGCCATAAAGCTTGCTATTCTGAGATTCAGTTTTGTTTTTTGTTTTTTTCCGAACAAATGCTTACTGGATTGCTACAAGCCTGTAGTTAATTTTCAGAGTTCTTAAGACATTCATTCTGACAGTTTTTTGCCAGCTTTTTCATTGATTTTATAAAGGAGAACTTTTTTGGAGGTCCTCACTGCCATTTTTGCTGACATATCCCTGCTGTTCTTGACCACACCCAAGGTTTGGCTAGAACAACAAGGAGTGATTCTTTGTATTTAAAATAATTCCCTGATTTAATGGGACTGATCTTGCTGGGTATGAGTTTTTGAAAATCATAAAATCGGACTAGAGCAGGTATCCTATTCAATGGGTTTTTGTAATCCTTAACGATAAAGTGAGTTAATCTTCTGATGTCAATGAACTTATACTGAATCCTGTTAAGTGCCTACATATTATTTCATTGTGTGGCTAAAACATATAGTGTAACCAGTCTTCTATATTTAACGTTTAGGTATAGAAGTATTTTTAGGCATTCTCTCACCCACACTTTAGTGTCCCTTTATTTTTCATAATTGAGATGATTTCAAACTTGCTTTTGTCAGTCAAACCCTCAAAGTTTCTCCTTGGGAAACAAAACCTGAAGATGTGAGACCTCGAATTAAATGACAAAGTTATTTAGAGACTGACCATCGGCCACATTCTGGGCAAGGCAACGCATGGCGGGGATGGCACTGGTGGGGGCTTGGAAGTAAATGTCCTGGTTCTACTTCCAGTATTTGCTGGTCATGGCGCTCTACATGCTGGAGCCTTGGGAGTGGACTGTTCAGTTCCACACTGGTGTCCATCACAGAGATGGCACTGTACATGGGACACATCTCTGCCTCAGCACATCGTGGCAATACTACTGCACTACTTTGAACTTGTTCAATGACCAAGATGTGACCTGGATCCAGAGGTCCCTTAGGGAGAAACCACCCTCCAAAGACAGAATGAGACTTCATTAAACGTCATAAGAAACCCTAACAGATGTCAACGTAACCAACCTTGTGAATATAAGTTATGAGTAGACCAGGAAAATAATCCTGACTCATGTGTCATGTCCTTTATTTTATTTTATTTTTAAAGATTTATTTATTTAATTCCGCCGCGCCCCCCCCCCCCCGGTTGTCTGTTTTCTGTGTCTATTTGCTGCATCTTGTTTCTTTGTCTGCTTCTGTTGTCCTCAGCGGCACGGGAAGTGTGGGCGGTGCCATTCCTGGGCAGGCTGCACTTTTTTTCGCGCTGGGCGGCTCTCCTTACGGGGCGCACTCCTTGCGCGTGGGGCTCCCCTACGCGGGGTACACCCCTGCGTGGCAGGGCACTCCTTGCGCGCACCAGCACTGCGCATGGGCCAGCTGCACACGGGTCAAGGAGGCCCGGAGTTTGAACCGCGGACCTCCCATGTGGTAGGCAGACGCCCTAACCACTGGGCCAAGTCTGTTTCCCATATCCTTTATTTTTAATCTTAAAAGAGGCTCTGGTATTTTGCCTCTTTTACGTTATGGTCGTTTGTACTTTGATATTGGTATTTTCTTAACCTTTGTGAGTGTTTCAGTATTAACACTGTGAAAACTTTAATGTAACTTTGAGTACATTTTAATTGCCTTCTTTTTTTAAAACCCAGTCATCAGTTGGGCTTTACAATAATTACGTGTAACATATACATCTGTCTGAATATATTTCTACTCTTGACCAAAATTTTGTAAGAAACAACACAAGATTTGGGGCAGGAGGATGGGAAGGGAGGATATGTTATTGAGTACTACTTACAAAAGACTTATCTGTAAGTTTGAACTTGGAAGTATAGTTTTCGCTATCTAGGCTCTTCTCTATTTAACCAGCTTTTGCTTTAAAACAAAGTGTTTCTTAACAATGAAAAAGAACCTGCTAAAGATAAAACGGGAAAATTTCATTAAAAAATATATTATTTGGACATCTATTTTCCACTGGTGCTAAAATATGCCCAAATATGGGATGGAATTCAGAATGCCAAGAAAAAGAGCCAATGTCTGGGGAGCTGATGTCACACAGCCTGTGTCCTGACTGGTGCCTGGACAGTGGCTCTTCAGTCTACTGGTTTGGACAGAAGACTGAGCTTCTAAAAGCGATCTCTTCAATCTCGAATCTGAGTTATTCCTCACAGGAATAATCAGAACTTTCTTTATCAAATTAATAGCTTAAGGATTCCTGGGAAGATGCCCAGCTTCCTAAAGCTTCTTTTCATTGTGATTTTGTTTTACTGCCCACTCTCGTCCAGCTATCAGGATGAAATAGTCGATCCTGAGGAGGCCCCGGCTTCCCAGGACAGAGTGCTGCCTGACTCTGACGTGGATGTGTGCGGTGAGTTCCCGTTTCTCATCTGACTCACCTAGGGTGGTCTCAGAGGGCTAGCTTCAACAGATTGTGTGTTCCATACACACGGGATTTCCCAGGAGGGTTTAGGGTGTAGGAGGGAGAATGGCAGGGGAAGGCATGATCTAGATCTAAAACAGGAAGAGGGACAGGGGACAGTCCTGGTCTGAGCATGTGGAAAGGGTCTGGCTGGCAGCCCTCTAGAACGTCTTAAACCCTGGGATGGTATGACCCTTTACCAGTGGGGGGATTGTAAATCTTTTTTCTTAAAACATGTCACTTTCAAACTGGAGTTGCCTACTTTGGGCATTTTGGAAAAGTCATTCCCTTAGCCATTCCCGTAGGAGCCTTTTAAGCCTGATGTGTGTCGTGAGCAGCCAGTACTGACTCTAGCAGGAGTTCGAGAGCCCAGGTACTGGGGTGGGGGACCATTTGCTCAGGTGCCAGCCTGGGCTTTTGTTTATAACCGTGCATCACTCCGCGTGAAGAAGAGCTGGCAATTCTTCCCGCTCCCCACTTTGGCTTTCTTTCTTTCTGGATTTTGTATTTCAGCCCTTTTTCATCCACAAACAAACCCTTCACCCCACCCCTGGGCTGGCTTAGACGCCATCCTAGGCCCCTTGGGAAGATTCCCTGGTGTTGCAGTGGCAGAAGGCCCTGTCTAGTTGGGGGTTCTGTGAGGTTGCTAAGGGGCATGGTGGGCGGGCGGCTGCTGTCACTGCTGCCTGCCCCTCTCTGCCTAGAAAAATGCAAGGACCTTGACAGGAAGATGATGATTTTGATGGGCATTTGTGGCACCGGCCTGCTTGCCTTGCTTCTGGTGCTCGGTCTCGTCATCTATCTTCACATCAAAATGAGCAGGGCAATAAAGTAAGTCACTGTGGGCCCAGGGGATCAAACCAAAGGGCTGCCTGGCACGTGCTGCTGGAGCAGGGCCTTGCCCTGCGGCCTCACCCCGGGAAGGTCAAGAACAACAGGCTGGCTTCAAAAGGCAGTTAGCATAGAATCTTGGCTACTTTTTTTTTTTTTTTTAACCTCCATTCTTACAGTTGTGAGCTCACAAATAGAATGTTCTCAGCCTGGCAGCTCCTGAGTCAGGTTGCTTTGCTGTAACTTTGATTCATTGGATTTATGATCTAGTGTTTAATTCAGCACATTGGCTGAGACCTAGAGACTTAAGACTCTGCAACCCATCCTGTGTGAATGAGTCTCTGCCTTGCATGCAGTCATGACAGGCTGAATAGGTGGCCTCTTGCCTGAATTTGGCAGGTGGTGCCTGGGGTGAGTGAGGTGAGCCTTTCAGCAATGGGAAAGCTAAGCTGGGTGAAGATACTGGGGGGCACCCGGCAGGGGGGTGCAGGACAGATAAAAGCTAAAGTTTGAGGAGAGGATGGGAGAGGTTAGAAGCAGTTTGTGTTTGCATTCTAGGAAAGTGAAGACTGTGAGTTAGAGGGTAAATCCCCAAGCCCAAGGCTTGGCAGACTGCAGCCTCTTCCCGACATGCCCTGCCCTGGGTGAACCATGGTTGTATTCCCTCTCCCTTATTTTCTGTCACCTGATTTTACATTTATAGCAATGTTCAGAAAGGAAGGGGTTACATAGGGACTTAGGACAGCTTTCTTTTAGGACTGGTGTCAGCTCTAAGCTTCCCAGACACCTTGCAAATGGTAACAGACTTAGAAAATAAACTCTAATCCTATGCTTTGTGTATGTCTTAAGAGCTGGATGTTGTCTGTGGAATGACAATCAAGACTGTACCATCCAGTCCAGAATGAACCCCTGTTTGCCTTCTGACCCACTCAAGCTCTGTGAAGAATGTAGTGTATACAGAGACTTCGACCCTCTCCCGCCTTGCTTCTGTTACCCAAATGAGGGACTCTGAGTTGGCATGGTGGACGAGAAAACCTTCAGCAGCAATACTTCTTCTTTGTTGGTAGACTACTTTTATTATTCTATAATGATTTACTGTATATACCAAATAACGTTACTTTTACATACTTTTGAATAAATGTGTAATACCGAAAGTAATCTTCTCTGCCTCCAGTATTTTTGTTTGTTACTTATAAGCATCATTTATTAAAATGAAATATTACCCATTTTGGAACTTGAGGCACAAAGCTTCAATACTATACTGTTACAGAAGAAGAATTAGAGAAGAAAATAAAAAGAGGGCATGTAAACAGTTAAACAAGAGGGGACATCATTGTGCAACATATCTGGGATGAAAAAAAATAAAAGCGTTTGAAAATTCAGACTGAAGCTTCCTAGCAGACTAGGCAAAAAGGAAAAAATGATGTCTTTGAATGACACAAAGCTTTTACCTAGTGCAAAATTGTGCCTGGAATTTAATACATAGAGTTTTCTCTTTGAGATTCTGAAAAAAAAAAAAAGATACCTTTGGTTTGGTCTTCTGTTTCAGAAGACTCAGAAGCAGACTGAAACTTCAGCCTGCTGTCAGCCCGAGGACCCATTGTCTCTACATCTTTATTTCCTCCAGACCCTTGGACACCATTGGGCTCAGAGAGCACAGGGTTTCAATTAGGGAGGTCCATTCTTGGCAATACTGGATTCTTCTTGGGGCAGTTGTCAGGGCATTCATAAGGTCATCCTCGATGGAAGAGTCTGAAGGTAAAGATGAGAATCCAGAAGCAGTCCAGAAGGAGTGATGGAAGAGGCAGACATGGTCCTGGGTCAAGGATAGAAGGCATCCAGGCTGTCTGGGCCCGGGGCTGCTCTGAGGTGCAGTCTTGCAGGTATCAGGGTGATGGCAAACACCTGACCCAGGTGTTAGTCCCAGGATGGGCACGTGCAAAATCAGTGAACTTGGTGAGAATTCTTGGAGTGTGTGTGGTGGTTTGGAGCTATGTGTCCCAGAAAAGCATGTTCTTAAATTTAATTAATTCCTGTGGGTGTGACCCCATTGTAAGAAGGACCTTCTTTTTTAAAAAAATAAACTTTATTTTTAAAGAGGTTTTAGAATACAGAAAAGTTACATCGAAGGTATGAGGGATTCCCATGTTCCCCCCTCCCACATTATCCCCTATTTTTTTAAAGAAATGTAGCCATACAATTTATTATGATATATCTGTAAAAGCCACTCTTTTAAAAAATGAACATTTAAAAAATTACTCACTTGTGGTAAGGACTAACCTACCTACACTAATAACCCTCCCAAAAATAAAATCATCATTGTGACATTTATCAGTACCTCACACATCTAACTAATACTGAAGGAGGCAATTACCAGTATTATAACTTCTTTAAAGCTAAAACTTAAGCACAAATCAGAATTAAGAAAAACTTCAAAATGTTCACATTTGCATGCATTCTTGGCTGAACTTTCAAAGATTACAAAGCCACAACTTTGAATCAAAATGAATATTGAAAACATTTAAGCTTTGTGACAAACTTACTCTACAGGAGCAAGGCAAACAGAGTAAAGAGTAACTATATTTCTAGGACAGAAAGTAATCACTTATTGAGTTTATAATGAAACAAAAGTCAATGAGCCAACATTTTAATAACACTGACCAAGTTATCTACTATTCAAGAATTTGCTTTCAAGTTGTGTCTTTAGAATGTATCCATCCCTATATTTGGATTAAATTAAATTATACATAGAAAACATTTTGCTCAGAATTCTAATCTTAAGTATAAACCATAACTTATCAAAGCATAGTCCAAACACTATTCAGTAATGCTACCATTTAGATTTATATGCTTCATCTGAAAATTTTTCTTACACACAGTAGTTTTGCCCTGTTTCTCCAGAATAAATATCCCTATGTCTAAAACTTTGAATCATAATAAAGACAGATTCAAATAATAAAGTTATGCTTTTTCCTTCATCAGGCTTTGATAAAAACAGAAGAGCCATCTTGTATTGGAACACCGTCTTCCTTCTCAGTTATAGTCTCTACTGTCCCAGAGGCAGACACAATCACCATTGTTTTATTTGTTGGAGCTGTCTTCTGTTTCTCAGCAATAGCCGCACAAACAGCAACAATCTCATAACTTTCAGTCATAGTCATGAGTTGACTTTGGTGAGAAATCTATCACTTCTTTTGATGAGTCACTCTTTTTAATCTTCTGTGCTACTTTCTGCTGCTCCTGGAGTGCTCTTGCCCAAGAAAGGTTTTCTTTCCATATTTCAGGACTCATTGGATAGATGTGAAGGGCTACTTGACAACTTCGAATTGCTTCATCCATTTTGTCCTTCGGTTTTCTGTTATATTGTTCTGTTGTCTTTCTTCTTATCCTTTAGTTTACCCTTCCTAATGATCTTCACTTCTAAACTCTTCTCCAAATTTCTCATCCTTGTTTTTCCTTTCAAACTATAGCACCCCTTTTAGTATCTCTTTTAAACCTGGTCTTTTTTGTAACATTCTATCAGTTTTGTTTATCTGTGAAAACTTTGAACTCACCCTCGTTTTTGAAGGACAGCTTTGCTGGATACAGAATTCTTGGCTTGCAGTTTCTCTCTTTTAGTACCTTAAATACATCATACCACTTTTTCCACTCCTCCATGACTTCTGATGAGAGGTCGGCTCTTAATCTTATCGAGTTTCCCTTGTATGGGATGCTTTGCTTTTCTCTTGCTGCTTTCAGAATCCTCTTTATCTCTGATATTTGTCATTCTGAATAGTAGGTGTCTTGGGGTAAGTCTATTTGGATTTATTCTGGTTGGGGTGTGTTGACCTGGGATATTGATATTTACATCCTTCATAGGCATTGGGAAGTTTTTGGTCATTATTCCTCAAATATTCTTTCTGTCCATTTTCCATTCTCTTCTCTTTCTGGGACACCATAATGCAAAGGTTTATGTGTTTCATATTGTCACTCAATTCCCTGAGACTCTGTTCCATTTTTTCCATTCTTTTCTCTTTCCATTCTCCTGTCTTTCCCAGTTCAGACATTCTGTCTTTGAAATCACTAATTCTGTCTTCAAGCAATTCAAATCTACTCTTATGTGCTGCTAATATACATATTTTTATTTTTTTAATTAAAAAATGTATTTTTAATCTCATCCATCATGTCTTTCATTCCCATAAGGTCTGTTACTTTTCTTTGCAGGTTTTCCAGTTGTTCTTTATGCTCTCCCAGTGTCACCTTAATGTACTTTATATCTTTAGTCATGTTTTCTTTAAATTCTTTGAAGTGATTTAGGACTGTTGTGTGATTATCACTGATTAATTGTATTAAATCCTATATCTCTTCAGGATATTTGTTTTGTTCTTTTGGCTGGGCTATCTTTTCCTGTTTTCCAGTATGACTTGTAATTTTTGTTGCTATCTAGGCATCTGAATAAGTTGGTATATTTACTTGATGGCTAATTTCTCTCTTGCATATTCTTTTTCTCCCCATAATTCTCCTTTGATATTTGATTTATTCTTAGTCTTTAAAAAGTCTTAGACTTATTCTCAGTCTTTAAAACCACCCAGCTTAAATTTTCAAATCAGGCCAGGGACTCACTAATGGGGTACAGATTTTCTCCCAGTGGTTGGATACAGAGAGTGTGAACAGTTTTTGTCCATGCAGTTTTCAGACAAACCAGTAGACAGCACTAGTCAGTGTATCTTTACATGGAAGTATTTCAGTCTCAGCTTTCCTGTTCCTGTGTTGAATCTCCAGACCAGAGACTCAAAGACAGCTTGGTTGGCTGAATGTAAGTGGGGCCTTTTGATGAGGTTACCTTAGGCAATCTGAATGGGTCTTAATGCTCTTCCTGGTGTCCTTTATAAGCAGAATGAAATTCATACAGAGAGAAAGCCGCAGGAGGCAAGAGGCTGAAGGTCAACAGAACCCAGAAGAGAAAGGAGAGGCCAGGAGAGGACTAGTTAGGGCACAATTGCATGTGCATGCCAGGTGACAGAGGTGCCCAGGACAAGGATCCCTGGCAACTATCCCTTGAACGCCAGTCTCAGGAGGAAGCCATCGCCTTCATGAGGCCTTGAATTAGATTTGATTTGGACTTCTCCTAGCCTCAAAACCATGAGTCAATAAATTCACATCGTTTGTATTTGTTTTAGCAATGGGGAAACTAAAACAGTATGAATGATAAGGAATTTTCCACACAGGTACAGCAGGTTACTCTGACCTTGGTTGCACCATGAAGTTCAACTCACTGGTTCTGAGCACAGCTGCTGCCCTTCCTCCTTCTGTGAGACCTCTGTAGATGCCCATCACTCTCAGCCCTCCTGAGAGTCATTAAATGCAGATCATGAGTGAGGTACTATTTAGGATGCAAAGCAAAAAGCAAAAGCAAAAACAGCACCTCCCTCCTTGTGACTTTCTTTGCAGACTTCCAGCTTAGAGGCAGAAGCACAGCATCTGGGTCAAGGAGTTAGGGGGACAGAATGGGGAACAAGAGAACATTTCAGAGGGTTCCAGAAGGTTGATGGTAGAAGGGCACTGGATCTGGACGGAGGAGAGGGGAAGGTCTCAGAACCAGACATGAGTTCACCCTCTGCCCTGCTGTGGGGCCCACAGGGTCACTTCTGTCCAGGAGCCTCAGTTTCCCCATCTGCAAGGAAGGTTTGAGCCATTACCTCCTCCCTGGAATACAGGTAAACACTTCCAAGCACACAGGGAGCCCTGGGGTCAACAGGCAATTCCTAAACCATGTCTGAATTAGTTGCTGCTGTATCTGGACATAGAGATTCTGGTGGGTCAAGATGGTACCAGTTTGACAAAATTTAGATTTGTGTCATTGCCTGTAACACCTAATTAGGCACATATGAATCCAGAGATCCCACTTCCTGACATTAAGGGCTCACAAACATCTTGAATAAATCTGCAAAGCACAACCCCGAAGTATTATCAAACCGAGCAATCCAGTAGCCTCGGGTACAGAGGGGCCCAGGAGAGGCACTGGCTGGTTCCTTAGGGAGGTGCCCACAGCTTCTCCTTTAGGATGTGACACGCATCCCAGACCGGGTCCTGTGGCTGAGAAGGTGCTTAGCAGGGAGGAATATGAAAAGTTCCAGTCATTTTAGTACCATGAAGAGCTGACAATCCCCAGATACTCTTTATTTGGACACCTCCTGGGACTAGGAGTGGGTTCAGCAAGGGAAGGCCAGATGCAGACTCCTTAGTTGCTGAGTTTCTGTTCAGGGGGCAAAACCAAGGCCTGGAAATCCCTACATCAAAGGAACTTAGTTTTCATAGCTTCAAAGAAAAGGGTCTTGGGAGGCAGAAGAGAAATAGTTAAGAGGGAGGGGCAGGGGGATCAGGGAAGGCTTCAGGAGCAGAGGGCATTGGGGTGCAGTCTTGCAGGACCAGGATTCAACCAGGGAGGGATTGGAGGGGGGCCCATCTAGCCAAAGTGGGGGGCAGGCTCGGCGGGGTGAACAGCATGGGCTGCGGGGACAGGCAGTGGGCGAGGAGGCTGGCAGGTAAGTCAGGCATGATGGGGATGCCTCGAAGGCCATGCTCAGGATTGTGACCTTCATCCTAGGCCCTGGGCACTCCAGCCCTTCTTTGCTGAAGCTGGAGTAGTGTTGGAGTCCTCTAGGTTTTTGGCTATGTTGCATAAAATAATTGAGACCATGCCAGTTGAGTTAGGCCAGTGATAAGAATTTATCGGGAAATGGAGGAAAAGAACAGAGCTTGCTGAGAAATGGAAGAAAAGGATGGAAATATGCACGATGATTTGATGCAGGCTTTTGTATATAGCACAATTTGGCTTGTGTGGCTATCTTTAGTTTAATAAACCAAAGGTATTTAACTCCTCCCCTTGTTAATGCTAAGGCTAGGGACCCCAGCTTTTATTGGTGGGGCCAAAGGTGAGGACTGTTTGTAATAGCCGGGGTCAAGGGGAGGGCCTGGAAAGAGTCCCAACTGGGACCTCAAGGTCAAGGTCACTGTCTTGGCGGGGTCTCATGACCACGTTGTCTGTTGGTCATGTTGTCTGTTGGTCATGTTGTGTCTCATCTTTTCCTCATTTCCCTGTACTAACCTGCCTCATTGTGGTCCTGGGGAGACCCCATGGAGTAGAGGGCTGCTTCCCAGAGCCCCGTGTGAGGTCTCCCTCATCTGACTCTCCTGCCACTCTGGAGTCTGCGCTGAGTGATTCTGGCTCCACTCTTGGCTCTAGGTTCAACCAGGGAAGGAATTTAATCTCTTTAACCTCAATTTCTTGTCTTTGAAATGAGGATGAAAATACTCACCCATAGAGGTGTTTGATGGATTGAATAGATGTTGGAGAGCGAAGATCAAGTCCTTCTGAATTCACAAATGAGGATACAAATTTCTCTGGAAAGGATGGTGAGTAGCC
The DNA here is from genome assembly GCF_030445035.2 of Dasypus novemcinctus. Lineage (NCBI taxonomy): Eukaryota > Metazoa > Chordata > Mammalia > Cingulata > Dasypodidae > Dasypus > Dasypus novemcinctus. The sequence continues at coordinate 14,657,299 of NC_080678.1, forward strand.
TCCAAGCAACGTAATGCTTACCAGCAATCCTGAGAGTTACAACAGCTTCAGAGCCAACGCACTTCCCAAGTGTCTTCAAAGAACTTTGCCTTGACCATAAGAATTCTTCTAGTGCTCTGGAGGACATTAAAATCATTTGTCATTTCATTGTTTCATTTGCTTTTGAAGCACTTTACATAAGTTTTTAAACCATGAAATTATGGTGAATATAGAAATTCAAAATTTAAAATTGAACTTTTGTGTCTAAAATTTTTCTTCAGGGGACATTTTCTTCAAATCTCCTAAAAGCTCAATTTTACTTTTTCATGTCAAGTTGAATAAATTACCTGGCTGTTTTTCGGTTAAGGTTTAGTTATGATTGTAAAGGAAAATCTCAGAATAACAGTGACTTAAGCAAGTTGGAATTTGATTTTCTTCTTGTACTGTAGGGGTTGTGTTTCCCTAGCATGAGGGACTGTGTTAGTCAGCCAAAGGGGTGCTGATGCAAAATACCAGAAATCTGCTGGTTTTTATAAAGGGTATTTATTTGGGGTAGGAGCTTACAGATACCAGGCCATAAAGCACATGTTACTTCCCTCATCAAAGCCTATTTTTACATGTTGGAGCAAGATGGCTGTCAACATCTGTGAGGTTTCAGGCTTCCTGGGTTCCTCTCTTCCTGGGTCTTGCTTGCTTCTCTTCCCTCTGTGTGCTTACTTCCTGGGGCTCCAGCTTAAGACTTCAGCATCAAACTCCAACATCAAAAACCCTCCAACTCTGTCCTTTTGCCGTGCATGTTATCTGCGAGACTCCCCCACCAAGGGGCAGGGACTCAATGTCCCACAGACATGGCCCAATCGAAGCCCTAATCATAATTTAATCATGCCCAGGTACAGAGCAGTTTACAAACATGATCCAATATCTATTTTTGGAACATATAACCATATCAAACTGCTAAACTCCACCCTCTGAATTCCAAAAGACAGTACAATATTAAACAAACCTTAAACTGTAACAATGCAAGTAGTAAATTGCATCACAATCAATTTAAAGAAATACAGTTTGTCTTGAGGCAAAGTCCTGTCTGCTATAGAATTCTGAAACTTACAAAGCAATTTATGTGCTTCCAATACACAAGTGAACAGAGGATAATCATTTCATTACAACTTGGATAAATTGGGAGGGAAACATGAGTCACTGGTCCTCCAGAGTTCAGTAAACCTGCAGGGCATCGTCTATTCAATTTCAAAGTCTGAGAGTCATTCTTAAGACAATGGTTTCTTCTCCTTCAGGCCTTAAGGGAACCCACACTTTCCACAGGCTTGCCCAACAGCACTTTTCTTGGTTCCACCCTCATCAAGCATCTGGGTGTCCACCAAGCTCCAAACCTCACCCTAGAAGAGTGTTGGGGTGATTGCCACATTTTGCCCAATCTTTGGGTTAGAGTCTTAACCCCCCTTGTTCAGTGAGATGAAAGCAACATCCTCCCTGGCCTTTGGCATACAGGCTCAACCCTCTCAGAGTAATGAGCTGACCACCTGGCCTTTCTTAATCCATGGGGGACAGGTCCACCCCTCTCAGACCTATAGGGTGCTAACCTTAGCTGTCCTACTCCTTGAGGAATGTTCTCCATCTCCCTCTGTACCCTGGGGTGGCAAAACTCTCCCTGAACATCAGGTGGGAACATCCATCCTCTTCAACTGCTGGGGTGAACTTACCCTCTCTGTATACGTGGTGGGGTTCCTCTCATGGCCCAAGGTGATGTCTTAATTCCAGATCTCGGCTTCCATGGTTTTGCTTTTAAAGATGATTTTCCTTCAATCTCTCTTTTCCATGTCCCTTTTAGTTTAAGGCGGCAGTGGTTTTGTTCATACAGTTCTCTCAAAAAGCTTGTTGGTTTGGCATGCAGGAAGCAGGGGCCCAAGCCTAGATAACTGCGTCTTCAATTCTGATTTACAAGTTCTAAGTTTAGTTAAGTCCTCAAATGGAGCACTTTCATCTGGGAGTTTGATTTTCAGAGGCTTGGAATTTCCAGAATCAGTTTCTGTTTTCTTTGTGTCCAGCAGTTCAGTCCTCAGCATATCTTTCTCATCCCCATTATAGATTATAAATCCCCAGGTTTACTTTTGTAGTCATCCAAGTGGGGGAGAAGGCAGCTAGAGCCAGGGTCCAGAGGCAAGAGAGAGTGAGAGTGCTCCTGCAGGCCTCCTGCCTGGCTTTTTGAACTGTTAATGATTCCACCCCTTTGCTAATGGCAGGTGAGGCGCTCCAGCAGTTTACCATTTGGATTGCTTATTTCTCTCATCAATCTCCCATGAGGGCCCAACGATAAAGTCTTGGGGAATATCAGGGGCTTCTTGCGGCTTCTGGAGGAAGTCTTATTCTCAATGGCAGAATCTTGGGGAGGGTCTTCCAACAGCCATCTTGGGGGTATTGACGTCCATGTGGACTCTCTGCCAGGTTCCAGATCCATCTATTGCTTCCCTATCTTACTAGCCTGCTTCAGTAGGTTGTATACATCATGCTCCTTCAAGGTATAATATTGCCATTTATATTTCCTAAGAAGATGGAGTCACCTTAAGAGCAGTTATCACGTTGAAGAAATTTAACAATGAGGTGAAGGTTACAGTCTCTTTCCCCTCGCCCTCTCTCCTAGGACTTGATCGCCTAAGGTTAACAAGAAGAGCTGGTGAAGGAGATGGCTACTGCCCCCATGCCTTTGGGGCAGGGCCACCTCCTGGCTGAGTTCCAGGCCTCCTTGCCTTCACATTAGCAGTGGTACACTTGGGCTGCAGCTGCACTGGAGGAGCAGCCCTTGGGGAGGCTGAGAAGCCTTGCGGTGGCCCTGGCTTGCATTCAAGAGGGAGAGGCAGGGCCACCTCCCCCTGACCCTGACACCCCTCCAGCTGGATGCCATCTGAACCCCTGAGTTCTTGCAGCCCTTTCTCTGTCCCTCTGGTGGCATCTCCTGTGGTTGGCCTTGCATCAGGGTTCATGCATGCTGGGATGGTCTCTGGTTGCCAGCGAGCTCTTGCACGGAGTGTGTCTGGCTCTCATCTCACCCCACCCAGCGAGCATCCAGCATGCATCACTGGGGTGCCAGGAAAATTGCTCCATAAATGGGCCGAATGGCCTGAGTCCAGGCACTGCCGAGGGGCTGGGCGTGCACAGCATGGGGCAGGGGATTTCGGGACACCCCTCTGGTAGACCGTGGGGAAAGAGTGTAAGATGTGGGCTTTGGAGCCAGAAAGACTGGGTTCAAACCCCAACTCTGCCTTTCACTAGCCTTGTGCACTCTCTGCTTCAGTTTCCTTGACATAAAATTGCAAAGGTGACTGTGAGGGTGGAGTGAGATGATTTTTGCCAAGCCCAGGGCCCAGCACCCTGTGGGCCCATGGTAAACTGTGGTGACTTGAACCCCATTTCTCTCCTGACTGCTAACCCAGGCACCTCTCCCCCGTGCCAGGCCCCTCCCAGATTTGCAGCCTGTAAGCAGTTAGGCTCAGAGGTAATGGTTCCGGGCATTAGGAGGTCATGTCCTTGGAGAGAGGGCGAGGGGTTCCGTAGGAAAGCCCAGGGGTGGAGGGGGCCCTCTGTGGACGGGCTGAGGGAGCGCGGTCCTTCATCAGCAGAGGGTGCCTGTGCCATACCCATGCTTCCTGCTCGTGCTAGCCCAGGACCCCGAGAAGGAGGCCACTCGTCTCACATGGGACACCAGCCCCTGCCGGCCTGGAGGTCCCTGGGCAGTGCTGAGTGCAACAGGGCAGGTCCCCAAGTGGGTTTTCAAGCTCCTGTGAACTCAGCTTGCCAGGCCCCAGGTGCTGGCCTTGCCACTGCAGCCCTGGGCCTGGGGCCACACACCTGCTGCAGGGGTCCACAAGGAATCGACCCCCGGGTCAGTGCCTGGGACCGTGACCCCCCCAGGGACCCCCAGTGGCCTAGCCCAGTGAGGCATCTTGGGCTGTGGGGCAGGCCGAACAATGCACAAGGGTTGAGGCCTTGTGGAGAGGATTTCCATGGAGAAGATCATTCTACACTTGCCTCTGCTCTCTACAGTGCTCCTGGGAGGATGCTTTAAAAATTGTTGTTTTCCTGCTTACAAAGTCTCAGTTGAACTCCAAACCCCTTATCTGGCCTTTCCCTGCCTTTACTTTCCATCCTCATCTCCCAGCTCACTGCCCCTCACATCTGGCCACACTGGTCTGCCTTCCCTTATATTAGATGTGCCTACCTGGTGCCTGCCTCAGGGCCTTTGCTCCTGCCCCCACCAAGCCCAGATCAAACATGGGTGCTTCCTTCTATCTGCCTTGGCCCAAAGTTCCTCTTCTCAAGATGCATTCCCTGGCCACCCTAACGTACCCTCCTCCTCCACAGCAGTCTCTTTCTATCCCATCACCTGTTACATTCATACTTAATATTTTCACTACTTAACATTTGTTATTGTTTTTTTTTTAAAGATTTATTTTTATTTATTTCTCTCCCCTTCCCCCCCCCCACTCCAGTTGTCTGTTCTCTGTGTTCATTGGTTACGTGTTCCTTTGTTTGTTTCTGTTGTTGTCAACGGCACTGTGAATCTGTGTCTCTTTTTGTTGCGTCATCTTGCTGCATCAGCTCTCCATGTGTGCAGCACCATTCCTGGGCAGGCTGAACTTTTTTTCGCGCTGGGCGCATTCCTTGCATGTGAGGCACCCCTACACGGGGGACACCCCTGCATGACACAGCACTGCTTGTGCGCATGAGTACTGTACATGGGCCAGCTCCACATGGTTCAGGGAGGCCCGGGGTTTGAACCTGGACCTCCCATTTGGTAGGTGGACGCCCTATCCATTGGGCCAACTCCACTTCCCCATTTATTGTCGGCTCTCTGTCTCTCCTACTTAGAATGTGAGCCCCCTGTGAGCAGGGCTGTGTCTCTCAGTCTTTCATGTATTCCCTGGGCCTCGAGCGGACACTAATGACTATTTGTAGAATGAATGAAAGAGGATAGGCCCAAACACACACTCACTCGCCCTTCCTTGTCTCTCCTTGGACACGAGGATTCCCTTCTCTCATCCATAAAACATAGTGCCTGAAGGACTTTGGTTCACCTGCTTCGGAATGTCTGATCCTCCCAGGGTTAAATTCCTGGCCTGTGATTTTTGTTGCTTCTCCATCCTCCGCCATTTCTCTCCTCCCCATCAGTGTCAGCACCCTGGCACGGCAGCTGAGTTTCCCAGCTGGACCCAGAGTTTGTCTATGTGCCACAGTACCCCTCTAGCCCAGCTGATCCTTTGGAACCCTACACCTTTCATTCTTGAAGAGCAGTGAAGGCTGCAAAAGTCAGTGATGATGTTCTATTAGATCTGAACAAGCCTGGGACAAAGGCCCAGCTCTAAGTCAACACCACGAGGTTACTCGGTGCCTCCTAAGTGTAGAGAACTGGAGATCCCCTGGGGAAGAGCGTTTGTTCTGGTAGTGCCTGCAAACCTTCTGGAAGGCGTGTGTGCTTTGGGGGGTGGGATATCAAACACTCACTTTTTGCGAATTGCTGATAACGAACCAGTCACACAGCTGTTACATTCTCATGTAAATCTACTCCTTGTGTGACTCCAATCGACACATTTCCCTGGATGCCAGCGGGAAGCTTATGAAACCAGATAATTTTGATACACAGAGAGATATAAAAAGGCTGCTGGCCCTCCACGCTGCCTAGCCACTTACGGAGATGGAGGCACTAAGAAGGCTCATCCCACTTGCCCTTTTAATTTCCTCGTGTTTGGCACAGTTGAATTCGACTGAATCTGAAGGTGAGAAAATTGAACCAGATTTTGCAGTTAAATCACAGAAGATCAGCTTTTCAGAGGTCTCTCACATAAATTTAAGTTTTAATAGCCACTGATGTCCTGAATATGTAGAGAAAATTACTCTTAAATGCTTTCAGTTGCATATTGAGTTACTGAATTTATTCAGGACTATATGATAATATATATAAAAACATAAAAACACATGGGATTTTACTGGATATTTTCACTTCTAAGACTTTATTTTAGGAAGTAATTGTAAAATTACAGGAAGACATGTACTTACAGGTATGTGCATTTACATAATTACTAAAATACAACATAAATTTCCATTATTTATTATGTATATTATGATAAATCCATATAGAAGACTACTCTGTGGCATTAAAAAAAAAAATGAAGCTGATCTATAAGAAAGATGCCCATAATCTACATTGAGAGAAAACTCTTTGAAATTTGTACAGAATGACTGTGTTTATGTTCATATAGACATTCAGGTATTTAAAAAATCTGGAAGAGGAGGGAAAGAAGAGAAAAGAAAAGGGTCTTGAAGTATTTATAGCAAGTTGTTAACGATAATTTTTCTGGTTGGATGAGATCATTGGTTTTTACTTTTCACAGTTTGTGCTTTCTGATTTATCACTAATAAATTCAATAAAAATAATAGTTCTTGTTAGAGAAAAATAAATATTTATTGTAAGGACACCACTGAGCCACAGATGAGAAAAAAAATAAAAACTTGCTTCTTTTGTTAAGTGGTGTTATTAATTTTTAGTCAGTTTCCATTATGAAGTATTTTTCTTCTTTTATATTCAACTATAGCTTCTTCTTAAGATTATATCTCATACCATACAGTTTACTAACTTAAAGTTTACTGTTCATATATTCACAAAGTTCTGCAACCATCACCACAATTAGTTTCAGAACATTTTCATCACCCAAAAGGAAATCCTGTATTCACTGGCAGGGACTCCCCATTTCCCTCTAATGCCCCCAGCCCTAGGTAATCAGTAATCTCCTTTCTGCTTTTATAGATTTGCCTCTTCTATATAAATGTCATGTAAATGGAATCATACAGTGTATGATTTTGGGGGCTGGCTTCTTTCATTTAGCATAATGTTTTCAAGGTTCGCCCATCTTTCTTTTTTTTTTTTTAAGATTTATTTATTTATTTATTTATCTCCCCTTCTCCCCACCCCCATTGTCCTCTGTGTCTATTTGCTGCGTCTTTTGTCCACTTCTGTTGTTGTCAGCAGCACGGGAATCTCTGTTTCTTTTTGTTGTGTCATCTTGTTGTGTCAGCTCTCCGTGTGGGCGGTGCCATTCCTGGGCAGGCTGCACTTTCTTTCGCGCTGGGTGGCTCTCCTTACGGGGTGCACTCCTTGCTGTGGGGCTCCCCTACGCGGGGGACACCCCTGTGTGGCAGGGCACTCCTTGCGCGCATCAGCACTGCGCATGGGCCAGCTCCACACGGGTCAAGGAGGCCCGGAGTTTGAAACGCGGACCTCCCGTGTGGTAGACGGACGGCCTAACCACCGGGCCACGTCCGCCGCCTCACCCATCTTATAATAGTACTTTTTTTGGCTGAATAACATTCCATTTTATACATGTAACACCCTTAGTTATCCATTCATCATTTGGTGAACATTTGAGTGGTTTCCATTTTTTTACCCATTTTGAATAATGCTGCCGTGAACAGTCACAAGGATTTTGTGAATATATGTATATATATATGTGTATATATACACACACACACATTTATTTCTCTTGGCTACATGCCTTAGGAGTGGAATTATTGGGACATATGTTTAATTGTTTGAGGAACTCCCAGCCTGTTTTCCAAAGCAGCTGCACCATTTTACATTTCTATTTTACAGCAACGGTTTATGAGGGTTCCCATTTCTTCACATTCTTGCCAACACTTGCTACTATTTGTCTTTAAAGTATAGCTATCCCAACACATGAGAGGTAGTGTCTCATTGTGGTTTTGATTTTCATTGTCCCACTGCCTAAGGATGTTGAGCATCTTTCCATGTGCTTATTGGCCATTTGTACATCACCTTTGGAGAAATATCTATTTGTTCCTTTGTCCATTTTTATTTAGGTTGTTTGTTTTTTTGTTATTGAGCTGTTAAGAGTTCTTTGTGTAGTCTAAAATCTCCTTTTAAATTTAATTTTATTGTTACTTTATTTTATATATAATGAATAAAGTATTTAAAGAGTCTATAATATAAATAAATGTAGTATTTTATTTTTTAAAAGATTCATGCTAAAAAGTAGGTAGGTAGTAGTTGTTGTTTTTTTGAGGAGGTACTGGGGATTGAACCCAGGACGTCATACATGGGAAGCAGGCGCTCAATCATTGAGCTAAAGCCACACTCCAAAGAGAGCTGGTTTTTTTGTTTTGTTAGTTTTTAGAAGGTACCAGGATCTAACCTGGGACCTCATAGCAGGCACGCGACCACTTGATCTACATCCACTCCCTGGTAGGTAGTATTTTAAAATGTGGTAACTTAGGCTCAGAGAAGTTGTAGATTTATCAGAGGTAAGACAACTAGCTTTAAAGCTCCTTTTTAAAACTATCTATCCTCAGGGCCCAATATATGCTTTACTCTTTTTTGGACTACAGAGAAATTGTAAAAATGTTCTCCCCAAGAAGGAGAAATCAATTGCTGGCACCTTGCACTGGGGTGAGCTACATCCCACTCATGCCTGTATGGCAGCCACATGTGGGGTGGGAGACTCCCCATCACGGAGAGCGGGGGTGGCTCTCCTCAGTGCCACTACACTCTCCACCAGGCAAATCAAGGTGCAGTGCCAGCCTGGGAGGCGCCAACTTGGGCGAGGCCCACAAAGCCCTGATCCTGCAACTCAACCCCAGTGAGAACTGCACCTGGACTATAGACAGACCAGAAAACAAAAGCATCAGAATCATCTTTTCCCACTTCCAGTAAGTAGAGACTTTCGTCCCGTAATGACGGTGGGTGAACTCTGGGGCTTCTTTGTGGACAGAATGCAGCTGTTCCTGCAGGGCACATCCACCATGGCGCTGATGATGCTCACGGCTGGTGTTTCCTGATTGATGTCTGCAGGCCAGGCACTGGTAGGATCAGCTCCCAGCTGGTCTATTTCCAGATTCCAGGCAAAAAACACTAAACTCGGGGCTCCGAATTTTGGGGTGCATTAGAATCAGCAGGGATAAATTCCAAAACCACAGATTCCTGGGCTGTACCCCATACACTTAGCTCACAGTCATCTGAGGGGGACCCAGGCATCAGGATATTTTAGTGCTCAGGTGGTCCCAGTGTGAGAACTTGGCAAAGCACTACAAGGACTCTCTTAGGCCTTCATGAGAACTGTCCCAGTTAATCCTCTCAATAACCCTCTGGGGAAGATACTATCTGACCCACAATCAGTAGATCCAGAAGCCCTTTCAGCTGTCCCAGGCCACATCCTGATAAAAGTGGGAGAGGGATTGACTCAGGCAACCTGGTTCCGTATGCCCCAGTGGTTCCCACACTTGAGGGACACCAACAGCGCCTGGAAGACCCGTTAAAGCACAATCACTGGGCTCCACCCCCAGAGTCCTGGTTCTCTAAGTGCAGCCTGGGGCCAGTGAACCTGCATTGGCAACATATTCCCAGGTGATGCTGCTGCTGGCCCAGCCTCCACACTGTATACTGCAGGTGTATACCATCAGAGCTGGACTTGACTTCCCTTTGTTACTCAAAGAAACGAGAAGGAAACTTTCCAATTTCCTGGAATGGTAGCGCTAGTAAGAAACATATACTCTATTTTGCTACATAGAAAGAGGAAGAGAGAACAGAGTGTGGGAAGTTTGGGAAAAATGACCATTCAGCGTATACTGGACTTCTCTGATATGCCAGGCCTGCGAGTGCTGCTTTATTTTCAGAATATTACAAATCTCACACAAGAGAAGGAATATGTTGTGATGCCCCATTTTATAGAACAGTAAACTGAGGTCAAGAAGGGAAAATCACTTGTCCCAAGTTACTCAGCAGCTGTAAATGACAAGGTGGAAGGAGAAGTCAGATTTGACTGTCCTTGTATATTTTCCTCTAAGCCATCTTGGAAATGTGTCCTCTGCAGGTACTTGGAAAGACCTTTCAAAATGGGTAGAAAAGTAAAATCCTGGACTGCCCTGTCTACTGCACAGCATGGGACTATCATTAAGAAGGAAACAGTGAAGATGTAGGAATGGGAGGGGCAGCCGGGGCGAAGAAAGTTTGGCTTTAAGAGCTGTGGTCATGGAAAAGAGTCCCTTGCACTTTAAACAACCTTGGACTTCATATGTCGAAGGGGGTCACTTTTCATTTAGAAGGTCCTACAAAGGTCTACACCAAAGGGCCCCACGGACATGGGGAAAGGAGAGAAGAACAGAGGTCCTAGGTCTGTCTTCCCCATTTCCTTGTCACATGAGGCTGGCAAAGCAGTTTGCTCCCCTGATGCAGTTACGGGCTGAGTTCTTTGACCTTGAGGGCAGTGGTGGTAGTGACAGTAGATCTTGGAGAGGTTGCAGTGAGGGCTCATGTCATCACTTTGTAAACTATGATGCCAATATGAGTAATGGAAGGCCCCCGAGAAACCTCCTTTGCCAGGGTCTCCTCTCCAGCCACCGTGTTCTTACAGGCTCGATCCAGATGCAAGCTGTGAAACGGAGCACATTGCCGTTTTTGATGGAGCCTCCACCAGAGGGCCTCTGCTAGGGACAGTCTGCAGTAAAAATGACTACGTTCCGGTGTTTGAATCATCATCCAACACCCTGACGTTTCAAATCATCACTGACTCTGCAAGTGTTCAAAGGACTGTCTTTATCTTCTACTACTTCTTCTCTCCTGAAATCCGTAAGTCCTCGTTTATACATCGTTTACGTACAGCTCCTGTAAGCAGAGATTACAAGCGTGCCTGCCTGGGCTTTTCAAATCCTGAGTCTGAGGTTTTTTCTTCTGAGATTTCCCTATTTATTAGAGCAATGATTCCCTAACTTAAAGATGCGTAAGTACCACCTGTAGAGCTGAAGTCCCAGATTCCTGGGATATAGGAGTTCTGGGGTGGAGTCCTTGAATTTGCCTTTCTAACATGCTACCAGGGGGGGCTGTTGAGATGACCCCATGCTGAGGTGCCCTGTGATAGGGCCCAAAGCAGACTCTCCAGTTTCAGCCTATCTAGTAAGAACTCTATGAGCTCTGAGATGCCCATTGAGAGATCACTCCTTTCTCTCATCTGATTCATTCGATCTGGGTTCAGGCTCTAGAACCTTCATGTTGAGCAGTTTCGCCAGGTGATTCTGACAGAGAAGATGGTCTGGGGAGCACCTCTTGAGAACTGCTGAGCTCACATCTGAAACCTGAGACTGTCAGGCAGCCAGAGGCTTCACTTACATGGCTCCACATTCGCAGCACCTAAATCCCATTACAGGCAAAGAAGAATGCCTGAGTGCATTCATGAGGAAAGTGTCACTCTGGTTTTCTTGCCAAGATACCCACCTGCTCGTGTCCCTCTCCTGCTTAAACCCGAGATGGTTCTCCACTGATTCCTTGGTGCCAGCAAATCTGCAGAGTAGAGCAGTCCAGGTTTCCCCGGCCAGCCCAGGCCAGCTTTTCAAGGCTCATCACTAGCGTCTATCTGACATGTATCCTGTGATGTAGCCAATCGAAGCTACTTTTCATCTCTCTGAAAAGAGCCCTCGGTATTGTTTCAGCATTTTTCCTATGTCAGGTGCTTCTGGCTTCCAGCTGGGGAGGGAAGGGACCAAGGAAGGCTTCGGGAAGGCTGCCTCTGAGCTGAGCTTTGAGCAGGAGTGTCTTGGATGGGGAGGACTAGAGTCAGCAGAGGAAGATTCACTGCTGCTGGATCCAACAGCCGGAGGAGATGCAGGGGTAGGAAGGACAGGCTGGGCCAGCAGGTCCTGTGGAAGCGGCTGATGTGATTGGAAAGTGAGGCTGCAGCTAAGAGGGGGTTTCCAATGCCAGTTCTGACAGTGTTTCTCAGAGCTTCAGTGGCTCAGCCTCGGTGACGGAGGGTCTTCAGAAGGGGCAGCTGTCTTATCAGAGTCACATTTTAAGAGATGTGATGTGGGGGCATTTTCGGGACTTGGAGTTGTCCTGGGTGGTGCTGCGGGGACAGTTACTGGACATTGTATGTCCTCCCATGGCCCACTGGGTGGACTGGGGGAGAGTATGGGCTATGATGTGGACCATTGACCATGAGGTGCAGCGGTGCTCAGAGATGTATTCACCAACTGCAATGAATGTCTCATGGTGATGGAGGAGGTGATTGTTATGGGCGGAGGAGTGGGGTGAGGGGAGTGGGGAGTATATGGGGACCTCAAATTTTTTAATGTAACATTAAAAAAATAAAGAGAGAGAGAGAGAAAAAAAAATGAGTCCCTCTCTGCCTGGCACCAGATGGGTATGAAATCAGTGATGAAGAGGGATCAAAACCTCATGCTCTCTCCCGTGTGAAAGTGGGAGCTGGAATAGCCCTTAAAGAGTAGGCAGGGTCATCTGGATGTGCAACACAGAAATGGAAGGAAGTCTCTGTCTCGTTCTGCCTTGTTGCCGCCCTCCCGTCCGTCCCATTCAGGTATTCCGGACTGCGGGGGCTACCTGGGTGCTCTGCAAGGCTCCTTTACCAGCCCCAACTACCCAAAGGCGCACCCCACATTGGCCTACTGTGTGTGGTACATCCAAGTGGAGAAAGGTTACAAGATAAAATTAGACTTCAAAGAGATTTTGTAAGTACTGGGGCCCACCTGTCCTGTTTGAGCAAACTGGCAAGTGGGGTGGGGGGACAAGGGAAGAAAAAGAACCCATGCGCCCCCTAGAGAGGGGCACTTTTCAAAGACTCTGTATATAAAGGACATGCCAATATTACCACATTGAACTAAGTTGGTGATTTCTCTGACGATTCTAAAGCCTTGGCAGGGACTGGCAAAGCTCTGGGTTGAGCATCATAAAGCTAAGCTGTCACTGTAAGGAAAATTCCTTAGTCACTCAAACGTTGGGATTGTTGGGATTATAGAAAATACAGGTTAACTGGCCCTCATTCTGTAGCCTAGAAATAGACGATCACTGCCGATTTGACTTTGTTGCTGTTTATGATGGCCCCTCCACGCGTTCTGGCCTGCTGGGACAAGTCTGTGGCCGCGTGACGCCCACCTTCGAATCTTCCTCAGACTCTATGACTGTTGTGTTATCTACAGATTATGCCAACTCCTACCGGGGCTTTTCCGCTTCTTACACCTCAATATATGCAGAAAATGTCAACACTAGTAAGTTTTGGTTTATGTTCCTGAGCTCTTTTGAGCTCCCTGAAGATTGGTACCTAGGAACTGTGCCTTAATTCTTAGCCTGCCTGTGGCTAGTCGTATTTGCAAGCCTATCAAATACTTTGGAAACTATTTGCATACCGAAGCTTAAGAATCAGTTCTTTGCATTACTTCATCAAATAGGAAATTCATGATTTTATTACCTGCAAAAATATCTGCAAAAGTGATAACTATTTTCCTTAATCCCTTCTGCAAAGGTACAATTAAAAAGATTACATTTACGGAGTCTAGCCACAAACAAGGTCTCAATGAACAAGTCATCTTGTAAAATGTGGATCAGCAGCTCTGCTAGATCAGGCTTCTGATTATAGTTTAGAGCAGACTGGGTTTTGAGTTTTTATATATTTTCCTACATGCTTAGCTTTTCAACACCCGGACTTCCTAGCTGACATAAACATGATGATTTTTTTTTTTTTTGATAGCATCTTTAACTTGCTCTTCTGACAAGATGAGAGTTATCATAAGCAAATCCTACCTGGAATCATTTAAATATAATGAGAATAACCTACAACTAAATGATCCAACTTGCCGACCAATAGTATCAAATGTTGTGGAATTTTCTATTCCTCTAGATGGATGTGGTACAATCAAAAAGGTAAACTGAAACACTGTGGGTTTTGTCAAGCGCCAAATACATGTTGTATTAGTTGGGGTATGTTTGCTGCTGCTTTAACAAACAGCCCCAATCTCAGTGGCAAGGCATACATGGTAAGTATATGCAGATGCACATGTGCACTTGCTCATTCACACATAAATGCCAAATTACTACATTCATTTCTCAGGGATTATCTTTCTCTGAATTAAAAAATCCTGAAACCTTACTGGAGAGGGTTTGAACACCTGAGTACTATGGGTTTAATAGCGTACGAGTAACACTGGAGCAGAAAATGTTAGTCTCATATTTGGTAGAAATATAACTGTATTTTTATTAATCTTCTTCTTTTCCCCTGTAAAAGCAGAAGGTAAAAGCATTATCCCTATTTAATGTTTATTTATCCTTATTTTAAATGTGAAGAACATTACTTCAAGTTTGTTGTTTGTTCTATATTGTCTGTTCCTGATATTTGTAGATATCCAATTCAATCTCTCAAACACTTTTAGTCTGTGGGTCCCTTTAGGATGTGTACCCTAAACTTTTTCACTCAGAACTTTCTAAAACAATGGTATTGAAAAGAATGAAATCTGCTCCAGAGGAATCAGTAAGAATAGAAATAAATTATCAATTTTTCTTTTTTGCCAAAAAATGAATACACAGGCTTCATGAGGGAGGGCAATGTACATAGAGTCTATTGCAGTTAGCCACGCTAACTTGGTGCTATTTATGGGGGTAGAGTAATGCATTCTAGGGTTTAGAGTCTTTAAATGTTTGGAAAATTGCAATCGAAACAGATTTTTATCTAACAACAAAAAAAAAATCTGTTGAATTCTATCTTCAAGTCTTTCTAATCCAAGCAGACCCTCTCATTTTACTTTCAATTCTTTCTACCTCCCCTGAATTTTTCTTAAAGAAAACAAATTTAAGAGTATTCTGGCATGGAAGCTTTTAATGCATGATTTAAGAAAATTCTGTCCTTACCTGCAAATATTATTCACCTCTATGCTGTATGATATTAATGGACTCAAAATAGAAAATTTGAATCCTCTCTTGTTCTGCAGGCAGAAGGTCATTCAATTACCTACACCAATGTAATCACCCTGACTGCATCCCCAACTTCAGAGGTGATCACCCGTCAGAAACATCTCCAGATTATTGTGAAGTGTGAAATGGAACATAATTCCACTGTGGAGTTGATGTACATAACAGAAGATGACATAATACAAAATCAGAATGCATTGGGAAAATATAACACAAGCATGGCTCTTTTTGAATCCAATTTGTTTGAAAAGCCTATACATGAGGCACCATATTATGTGGATTTGAACCAAACTCTTTTTGTTCAAGTCAGTCTACACACCTCAGATCCAAATTTGGTGGTATTTCTCGAGACCTGTAGAGCTTCTGCCACATCAGACTTTGCATCTCCAATCTATGACCTAATCAGGAGTGGGTATGTATTGTGTATAGTATTCATTTTTGCAGGACAAATGATGATTTTAATGAAGTAATACTCATATATGTATTCATTTATCTTATTAAATTTATTTTAATCATTTAATAAAACACAGTTCCTTTGTACTAGTTACAGATAATTTAAGATAAAACCTTTCTTTAGCTACAGCCCATTCATTTATGCACTAATTGCTGCTGGAAACAAATTTTTGTTTTTGTCAAGAAAGCTCTGTATTTAGTGTTTATTTTTTCCATCCTTATGTCATTTTCAACAGAAACCCAGAACATTAATTCATTTGTGCCATCTTTTGAACATATACAAAATATCATTAAAATATATGTGGTGTTCTTATGAAAAAAGTATAAGCTTTTTTCCTAAAGCTGGTGGATTTTAACTACCTCAACCATACTGACACATAACAGCAAGCATGTAAAGAAAGTTGTTTGAGTCTAATTCATAGTTATAGATTTTCCAATTAATCTGTGAGGGCTAGAAATTATACAGCTTGAAGGGCACTTTCTATTTTTCATAGAGCTCAAATCAATTGTGTTAGCTTCTGTATTCTGAACTAAAACATATCTTTTAGAGAGATTTTTGGATTCACAATTCAGAGAGAACTTTGTATGATCTTCTTTCAATGTTGAAAATACTGATTGTTCATCCTCTAAACATGTTCATAAATTCTGTTTCAGATGTACCAAAGATGAGACGTGTAAGGTATATCCCTTAGCTGGACACTATGGAAGATTCCAATTTAATGCCTTTAAATTCTTGAGAAGTCTGGGCTCTGTTTATCTCCAGTGTAAGGTTTTGATATGTGATAGTAGTGACCATCAGTCTCGCTGCAATCAAGGCTGTGTCTCTAGAAGAAAACGAGACATTTCTTCATACAAATGGAAGGCTGATTCAGTCATTGGACCCATTCGTCTGAAAAGGGATCGGAGTGCAAGCGGAGAGTCAGGTAAGGAAAAAATGCTATTTCATGATTTCATGGCTCCAAAAATGCTGCTGAAATAACATTTCTAAGTAAATATATTTTAAATTTAGGGGCTTGTAATAGACGTTTGAGCAAAACCCTAAGTAAATTATCAATTTTAAGTGTGAGGATCAAGTTTTTCTTCATCAGTTGATAGAATGCAAAACCTGTACAGCTTGAACATTTTATTCACTAATAACTCATTGCCTTTATGGCTATTGATGGAATGGCCTCCTTTCTAAAGAGAAGGAAGTTTCCTTTAACTTCCTTGTACCTTATTATAGACACCATAGCAGATAACAGACTCAAAAAGTAGCATACTCTTAATGAATAAGTAATAAAATGAAATGGCATCTCACACAAGCACCTGTTGGAATAAAAAAATTATGATTATTATTTTTTGAGGTACCAGGGCTGGGAATTGACCCTGGGACCTTATATGTGGGAAGCCAGCACGCAACCACTGAGCTACATTGGCTCCCCTGAGTTGGTTTTTTCATTTGTTTGCTTGTTGTTTGTTTTTGTTTATTTGGGAGGCACTGGAGACCCAACCCACGACCTCCCATGTGGGAAGCAGGCTTGAGCAACATCTGCTTCCAAAAGTTATTTTTGACAAAGGAAAAATAGTATATTGACATAAGACAATCCTGCTTATTTGAAAAGGACAGGACCTGAGTTCTGCTACGTTGCATGGGGCAGAAGTGAGGCAAACTTCTCAGAGTGACTAGATGGCTAGTTTCTGAGTCATTTTCCCCATATGACCCAACTATCTGGTATTAAATGTATTGAGTTTAATATGATTTTTTAGGATAAACCACAATTGAATAAGAACTGTCTATAAGAATTTATCTTAGGAAAAAAATGATGCTGGCATAAAAAGAAATCCCATGACCCCTTCTTTATTTATTATTATTTGCATGGACTATGAAGAATTATAATTTCTGGCTTGTTGCAAATTATTTCTATGGCAAACAAGACAAAACATAATTAAATTCAGTAACCTTATAAACACATTCATTAAGTCTTGCATGACAGCTCTTTAGATAGATATTAGCTTGAAATTATTTGCAAATTAGTGAATGAAAGACTATATATATTTCTTACATAATAGCAAAGTATCCTTTTCCTATTTCAAGGGAATAAACTAATGAATATATTTAATAAATATATTTTGTTAATAAATATATTTTGATAACTCTGGGAAATGACCATTAATACATGACCCTGCATTGCTGCTTGCTTGAATTTCACAACTTTTTCACCTCAGATCAGGGACCCAAACTAAGTCAATTGTCTGAAACAAATACATTGAAAGCCATTTTGTCTTTGCAATGAAACATAAAATGAGCCAATTCAAATACTTGATAATGGTTCTCAATGTTATGTGGGCATTGCTATACATACAATCATTCATGCATAAGATTCATAGGGTGTGCAGAGAAATGATAAATTTACCAACATTTTGTATTGGTAAGAAATATTTTCTTTTAAGGCCTTTTTGATCTTTTTCCCCAATTACAGGATTTCAGCATCAAGTACATCCAGAAGGAACTCAGCATCAGCCTTTCAACGGCCTGCATCTATTTTCATTCATGGTCCTTGCTCTGAATGTAGTGATTGTGGCTACAATTACAAGGAGGCATTTTGTAAATGCAAGAGCAGAGTACAGGTACCAGAAGCTGCAGGGCTATTAACCAAAGGCTTCAGCCTTAAGTGAGACACAGTTCTCAGAATGCCCAAGAAAATGGTACCTTATGGTTATTATGCTATGAATAAATTAGGAAGGGCTTGATAAAAGCCATATACAGGTGGTCATGTCATGGAGGACAGAGTGTGTTTCATAGAGTATAATACCTCTGCAGAAAGATGGACATGAACAGACACTATGTAAAGCAGCTCTCATTCTAATGAACTAAAGCCACTGAATAGAAAATGAATTTAAAACATCCCCTTTTATAAACATAAAACATTTTAAGCAGATATTAGGTGAAAAGGAAAAGGTTATTTTTCTTTCCACTTTTTTTCATTATTGAAGTATATCACTCATACATAAACATACATAAATAATAAGTGAATAGTAATGGTTGTAAACTTAAACATGGATAACCTCATACAGGGCTTTCATACTTCACGCTACCACCAATACCTTGCATTGTTGTGAAACATTTTTAACTAATGATTAAAGAACATCCTCAAAATATTACTACTAACCAAAGTATCTTACATTTGGTGTACTTTCCCCCCAACCCACCCTATTATTATTAGTATTAGTATATGTCATTTATACATGAACATACCTAAACAGTAAGTGTATGGTAAAAGTTGTGAACTTAACAAAGCAAACATGCATAACATCATACAGAGGTCCCATACTTCAATCCACCACCAACACCTCGCATTGTTGTGAGACATTTATTACAAATTATGAAAGAATATCCTCAAAATCTTACTACTAATGATAGTCCTTATCTTAACATTGGGTGTATTTTTCCCACAACCTACCCAATTATTATTTTTTACATATATTTTTATGACAGAAGTTGTAAACTTACAAAACAATCATGCACATCTGCAGAATTCATATACAGAACCCCTCTATCAGCACACCATACTATGGTGGAATACTCGTTACAGATTATGAGATAATATCATTAGACTATTACTAGGTCCATAGCGTACATTTGACACACTTTTTCCATGCTCCCCCATTATCAACACAGTACATCTTTCACATAGATGCATGAATATTCTATTATTACTGCTTTTTTAAAAAAGATTTTAAAATTTATTTCTGCCCCCCCTGCCCCGTTGTCTGTTCTCTATGTCCATTTGCTGTGAGTTCTTCTGTGTCCACTTGCATTCTTGCCAGTGGTACCGAGAATCTGTGTCTCTTTTTGTTGCGTCACCTTGCTGTGTCAGCTCTCCATGTGTGTGGCACCACTCCTGGGGCTGCTCTCCTTGTGGGGTACACTCCTTGCACGTGGGGCTTTCTGATGCAGGGGACACCTCTGCATGGCACAGCACTTCTTGTGTGCATCAGCACTCCGCATCGCCCAGCTCACTACATGGGCCAGGAGGCCCTGGATTTGCGCCCTGGAACTCCCATATGATAGGCAGATGCTCTATTAGTTGAGCCAAATCCACTTCCCTATTATTACTGTTAACCACAATCCATAGGTCACTGCAGTTATATTTTTCCCATGCTTCTCCATATTCTCACCACCCTGCAATAGTGAAATACATGTGCTCTAGCTCACAAAGGACACTCCTGCATCTATACCATCAAACACATTCTCATCAACAGCTGGGTTTACTGTGTTATTCAGTCCCTAAATTATTCTCTTTCTTTCAATTGACATGTACATCCCTAGACTACCTTTTTCAGTCACATTCCCATTTATAAACCAGCTGTTATTTATGATAATGTGTTAACTCTATACATTTATACACTTTTTCAGTAAAGTTAATTAAAACTTCTACATACATTAAACTTCAGTAGTCCATCTCAGTCCTCTTCTTATCTCCTTTAAGAACCCACCACCTACCACCAGGCCTTGAAGATAATTTCCTACATTTTCTTCTAGAAGCTTTATGGTTCTTGCTTTTATATTTAGGTTTTTGATTCATTTTGAGTTAAGTGTTTTTAATAACGTGTGAGATTGGGGTCCTCTTTCGGTTATGGATATCCAGTTCTCTCAGCACCATTTGTTGAATGGACTGTTCTGCCTGAGGTGGGTGGGTATGACAGGCTTGTCAAAAATCACTTGACCACAGATATAAGAGTCTGTTTTTGAAAAATCACTTTGGTTCCATGGTCTGTGTTTCTGTCTTTATGTCAGTACCTTGCTGGTTTTACCACTGTAGTTAGGTAATATGATTTAAAGTCCAGAAATAAGAGGCTTCCAACTTTGCTTTTCCTTTTCAAGATGTTTCTGGCTATTCAGGACCACTTACCTTTCCAAATAAGTTTGATAATCATGTTTTCCATTTGTTTAAAACATGCTGGTAGAATTTTTATCAGGATTGCTTTGAATCTGTGTATCAATTTGAGTAATATTGACATCTTAATGATATTTAATCTTCCAATCCATGAGTATTATTTAGGCCTTTTTTGATTTCTTTTAACAATGAGTTGTTTTCTGAATACAAGTGCTTTACATTGTTGGTTAAGGTTATAACAGAATATTTCAGTTTCGTCAGTCATATTTTATTTTCACCACTCTTTTGACACTTTTAGTTAATTTTATTGAAATAATCTTCATTTGTAGACTCTCTTTCAGGCCTTTCTCTCCTGTGTTTTCTTTTCAGGCTGTAGCACAGCCTTTAGTATTTCTTGCAAAGCCAGTCTCTTGATTTCAAACTTTCTCAGTTTCTGTTTATCTGTGAATATTCTAAACTTGCCCTCCTTTTTGAAAGACAACCTTGCTGGATATAAGATTCTTGGCTGGAAGTTTTTCTTTTGTAGTATCTTAAATATATCATGCCACTGTCTTCTTGTCTCCACAGTTTTTGATGAGAAATTGGCACTTAATCTTATTGGGTATCTTTATATGGTATGCTTGCTTTTCTGTTGCTGCTCTCAGAATTCTCTCTTTGTCTTTGGCGTTTGACATTCTCATTAGTAGGTGTCTTGGAGTTGGTCTATTCAGATTTATTCAGATCAGAGTGCTTTGTGCTTCTTGGACATGGATATCCATGTCCTTCAGTAGGGTTGGGAAATTTTCTACCATTATTTCTTCATATATTCCTTCTCCCCCTTTTCCTTTCTTTTCTCCTTCTGGACACCAATGGCATGGATGTTTGCACATCTCTTGCTGTTGTTTAGTTCCCTGAGACCTTGTTCAATTTTTTCCATTCTTTTCTCCATCTGTTCTTTTGTATGTTTGCTTTCAGAGGCCATTTCTTCAAGCTCACCAATCCTTTCTTCTGCTTCCTCAAATCTGCTACTGTATGGTTCCAAGGTATTTTAAATTTCATTTATTGCACCTTTCATTCCCATAAGATCTGCTATTTTTCTATGTATGGTTTCAAAGTCTTCTCTTATTCAGTTTCTTCTTAATATCCTTAATCTCTTTAGCCATCTCATTGAATTTATTAAGATTTGTTTGACCATCTATAATTAGTTGTCTCAACTCCTTTATGTCATCTGGAGGCTCACCTTTCTCCTTTAACTGGGCCATATCTTCCCGTTTCTTGGTGTGAATTGTAATTTTTTGTTGGTATCTTGGCATCTGACTTACTAGATGTATTTTTTCTGGGTGCAATTTTTCTCTTTAATTGAGGGCTTCCTGCCCTTTTCCCCTTGCTAGTTGTGTGCTAGAAACCAAGGATGTAGTTGCTGCTGTAAGCTGTGGAGGCTCAAGCTGTCCTCATTTTCCCAGGGACCAATGAAGCTTCTCCCAACTTTCTCCTTTGCCAGGAATAGAGACAGAGCCACAGCTGTGTGGAATTATCCAAGTCTTATAGGCCTAGACTGTAGCTGCCCAGAGAGACTGATGATGCTTCAACCCCTTTCTCCCCTGCCTGAGGCAGGGATGGAGCTGCAGGTGTGGCAGCAATCTATGCAGTGCGGGTCCAAGATGACTTCTTTTGTCCCAGTAGACTTCTTACTGTTCAGTCTGTGCTAGTTGCATGTACCTGCAGTTACCTGGAGAGGCTGGGGCAAGGCCTGACAGCTTCCTCCCTGCCAGAGGTGGGGCTGAAGCCTAGGCTAGGGCTGCATGCCGATCTGGGTGAAAGAAAGCCAGTTCTTTTTTTTTTTTTTAAGATTTATTTATTTATTTATTTCTCTCCCCTCCCCCCCCCCCCATTGTCTGTTCTCTGTGTCTATTTGTGTGTCTTCTTTGTCCACTTCTGTTGTTGTCAGCGGCACGGGAATCTGTGTTTCTTTTTCTTGCATCATCTTGTTGTGTCAGCTCTCCGTGTGTGTGGCACCATTCCTGGGCAGGCTGCACTGTCTTTCGTGCTGGGTGGCTTTCCTTACAGGGTGCACTCCTTGCGTGTGGGGCTCCCCTATGTGGGAGACACCCCTGCGTGGCACCTGCGTGGCATGGCACTCCTTGCGCGCATCAGCACTGCGCATGGGCCAGCTCCCCATGGGTCAAGGAGGCCCGGGGTTTGAACTGCAGACCTCCCATGTGGTAAACGAACACCCTAACCACTGGGCCAAGTCCGCCGGCCGAAAGCCAGTTCTTACCATCACTGTGATTTTTCAGTCAGCCTGGCTTCCCCTCATGCTGGGGGCAGAATCAATGGCAACTACTGGTCTCTTTCTGACTTGGACAGGTTCAAACTTCAGCTCTTCTTAGGGTTATACTTTAGCCAGCTGAATTTACTAATCAGTAGCTGAAATTGGTGGCCACCTGTCTCTTCCTCCCCTGTTTTTGGGAAATGGAGCTTCCAATTCCACCCAAAGACTAGCTCCTGAGGCAACTCACACCACCATATTAGGATGATCACGGTCCTCCATGGCATGACCTGTATTTTCCCAGAGAGGTTGGCACAGGTTCCCTTAGCTTCTTCCCTATCGGCAGTGGAGCTGGGGCTTGTGCTTGTGCTAGAGCTGCAATCTGATTTGGGTGCTAAGAAGCCAGTCCCTACTAGCACTATGATTTTCAGTCCATTCCACTTCCCCTTGTGCCAGAGGCAGAGTTAAAATGGTGGCTACCAGCCTCTTTCTGACTTGGACATGTTCAAACTTTAGTTGTTCTTAGGATTATACTTCAGCCTGCTGAATTTACTAGTCAGTAGCTGAAATTCGTGCCTTCCCTGTTTTTGAGAAGTGGAGCTTCCAATTTCAGCTGTGGAATAGCTCCCAAGGTGCCTTGTCCTTCCAGTGGAGGATGGCCTCTGGATTCTGGGGCATGGAGTGGTCTACTTATGATCTTCTCTGCAGATGGGTAGTCTTCTCCTTCCATTCTTTCAAGGATATAGCAGGATGCTCTTCTGGTCTCCTGGAGCCCACAAACAGGTGCTTTAGATAGCTCTGGGTGATTCCTAATTGCCCTGTAGCATGAGCTGATTCTAGGAGCTCATTACTCTGCTGTCATCTTGTTAGTTGTCCCAGAAAAGGTTATTTTTGATTAAAAAAAAGAAGTCTGCAGAATTAGATGAATTTATTTTCTCAGAGGCAAACATACTACCTTTTGAAACATATACAATAGTTGTAATTTCTTAAAGTTAGGTCTGAGAGATTTGTAATCTCCTTGATCCACCTACCATAATGCTGTAATGCAGATTCCCAGCATTTCACACTTAAGCATCTCAGAAAAGAAGAACCTGATTGTTAATAGACTTACAAATAGTTTTTAGATTAAAGAGCTAAAACACCATTTCTCCTCCATTTACTCCATCAAATACCAAAACCCAAAGTAATAGGTGCAACAAGGAGTGGCCAGTCCTCATTTACACTTTCCTATCTACCGTGGTTGAATCAAAATTTTTAAAGACCCCAATATGAACTAAATTTACGCAAGCCAAACTGCACATCTCCTTGTTTATCTTGGATGAACAACAGAACTCTGCTTCCTCTCCTAACCACACACAGTTTCATGTGATATGTACATCCACAACAGACAAGCACATCTCTGAATGCCCAAAGGCATTTTCATTTCCTTAGTTCTAGAAACATGTCATGAGCATGCAGGTTGCTGGAGGAAATACACAATGAATATGGTGAAATCTCTACCCCCACAGAAAGAGTATATCCTTAGGGGTCTGATTGATCTTCCAGATCTAAGTCAAAGCAGATCTTCCCCATCTTTTTTTTTTTTTAAGATTTATTTATTTATTTAATCCCCCCCCCCTTCCCCGTTGTCTGTTCTCTGTGTCTATTTGCTGCGTCTTGTTTCTTTGTCTGCTTCTGTTGTTGTCAGCGCCACGGGAAGTGTGGGCGGCGCCATTCCAGGGCAGGCTGCACTTTCTTTGGCGCTGGGCGGCTCTCCTTACAGGGAGCACTCCTTGCGCGTGGGGCTCCCCTAAGCGGGGGACACCCCTGCGTGGCACGGCACTCCTTGTGCGCATTAGCACTGTGCATGGGCCAGCTCCACACCGGTCAAGGAGGCCCGGGGTTTGAACCGTGGACCTCCCATGTGGTAGACGGACGCCCTAACCACTGGGCCAAGTCCATTTCCCTTCCCCATCTTCTTTTGAATATCACCACATAGATCTTCTGAGGATCTCCCCAAGCAGCCGTGCTGCTGTGTCTCCTCTTTGTTCATCCATATACCATAAATTGAAGTACAGCAAAGTTCTTTTCTAACCTGTCCAATATGAAAGCTCTTGAGAATGTAAACAGGATGGGGCCAAATTAAGTATTTAAAAATAGCACAGGTGTCTGGTCACTGGTCCTTCACCACCACCCCCCCCATCACACCCCCTGGAACAGACTGAATGGCTGCGACTGGCTCACGTGGAGGGTTATAAGTGGCCCATCAGGCACAGTGGTGTAATTCTAAGAAAATGGTCAAATATTGTGACTCACTAGAAAGCATAAAATCACATTACCTTGAATTAAAAAAACCCTTGTAGTATTAGGAAACATTAAAATACATCAATGTGTTATTAGTTCGCATTCAACCATTTAAGCATTTTTCGTTAGAAAACACTAAGTGGTTAAAGGTCCTGGATCTGGAGTTGGGGGCCTGGGTGACAATTCTTCCACTTACATGGTATGTTACATCGGTGACGTCACCTTCAGCCTTGCCTCCACAGTTTAAAAGACAGGTAATAATAGGTGCCGGCGCCCTAGGGGGGTTGTGAGAATTGGGTGAGAGTGCGCTAGCAGACAGAGGCTACCCGTGTTTCGTTTGCCACCAAGGACGAGGCCTCGTGGCCAGCTCCCAGATCCCATTTCAGAATCTACTTCCTGGGACCACACCAGGTGCTGTCAGAAGCTGAGTGCCTAGGAAACAGACACATGGCATGCAGGTCTTTATATGCCTCTACTGGTCCATTATTGGGAAGGGCACTGAACCTGGTCAAGGCAGCAGGCTTGAATGGAGGGAAATTTCTGGAGAGAAATTCCCAGAGCATACTGGAGCGGAGAGCCCCAGCCACCAACTCGCCCGCATTGTGGAGGATGCACATCCACTATACTCACCTCTTAGAAGAGCAGGACCTTCAGCAAAATCCTAGTCTAGTAGTACTTGAGAGACAGACCTTTACACAGTGCTTTAGAAAGGCTGGAAATGAAGGGATGGACAACAGAAGAGCAGGCACATGCAAGCAAGATTTCTGGGTGGGGTAGAACCCAGGCTCCTTATCTGGTCTCCACCTGACATGGGGGCATAGGAATGGGGGGTGAGCGGAGATGATGGAAACTCCAGCTTCCTACTCTGCCTTCTCTGACACCGCCCTGGTGAGGGGAGGGGAAGAAGGTAGGGATGCCAGAGAGGGTGGGAGCCTGGGCTTCCTATTGGACCATTGCTGACGGCAGTGCGGATGGGGCCAAAGTTTTTCCCATGATGTTTGGCTGGAATAGGGAGGTTTCTCTCTTGCAAGAGTGCCCTTTCTTGGTCCTTTAGCTAGAAAATGGCAGGCTTTTCTTGGGGCTCATTCTGTCTGTGCCCATTGATGTTTCTGGGTTGCCAGCCTCTCCCTGTTAGGAGCATGGGTGTGACAGAGCTACAGGGCATGGGTATGGCAGAACCATGGGACACGGGTGTGGCAGTGCCATGGCTTTCAAGTTTCAGCAGTCCTAAGAACATCTGGGGTGCTTTGGGAAAGGGCCGCTTCCTGAACCCCATCCTTTGAACCACACCAAGGGAACAACTGAGTTGGAAGTTCCCTTGGCCCCTTATTTATTCATTCTTAAAATTTCAGTCCTTTCACTATCAACACTTTTTACTTTAGGGATTTGTTCAAACCCATAAAATGCTAGACTTTGGAAGCTGTCATCCTCCCACTTTCTCAACGCAATATGGATAGGTAGAGTTAATGCACAGACAAATTTGTAAAATTCTAGTAACCCAGAGTTATTTGGAAAACGCCTTCATTCATTTGAAGCACATGCACGAAATAGATGCCAAATGCCAAAATCATTTTTTTTTCTGTTGATGAAACTAGCCAGTGACAAAGAATTAACTTTTGATTTAAAGATGCTGTCTTCACCAAATTGACCAGCAATTACATTCCATCCACTTTTACTATTTATGTTAGAGAAAAATGACACTCACTGGGACACAGAGACTGATGATTGCAGGCAGAAAGTTTAATGGGAATCTCTCCCAATGGAGGGGGTCTGAAGAATAAACTTCAACCTCTCCCCACTGGCATGGTGGGAGTCTGAAGAGAGACTTCAGCCCACTTTCAGCAGAGGCAGTCGTGAATTTATACAGTACATCTATAGATGGCAAAATGCTTAGTCAGTGGGAGGGGGTTGGAGCTTGGGTAAGACCCAAGAGTCAATAAGGAACTGTAGAGGTGAACTTTTTTTCCTTGTCTGGTTAGAAGGTGGTGGGATAGGGGTAGTGAACTCTAGGGATGTGGATCCTTTGTCTATTCTTTTGAGGAAATGAGCTGTGTCTGAACATAAAGGCTCTGGATGGGGAGCTGCTCTATGTCACAGGAATGCAAGCCACTGTTAACCATTGTAAACCTCGTGATGAGTTAATCATTATAAAACTTGTAAGGGAGAAACCTCTAACATTCCTAACTCTTTGGTTTTATATATATATATATATATGGTAAGGACCCTAAGTAGGGGTTTAACGTGCTGGGCTGGACAGAAGGGTGAGGGGATTTGGGGCATTGACTCCATCTAGCTACTTCCTGCTGTCAAGGGGTGGTGAGGCCTTCCCTTCCGTTCTGCCTGGTGACTTTTGGCTTTTGGTCCTGCAGGGGTTGGTACTGCTGTTCCCAGGAAGACATTGTTTATGTATTTCTGAGTTGTTGACTGTACAGTTTGGTGTATGAACCAGTCAAGAAGCTGTAAGAGACAAGGACCAAACAGAACCAGCAGTAATATTATCAGTAGTGGTGTTATGAGGGGTAAAAGGATTGATTTTAGGGGTGAGGAAAAGTAGAAAAGAAATGAGGATAGCCATGATTGAGTGGGTTTTAGGCCTTGTTGGGCACTCATGGAAAGGGGATACTGAGGAATGTTTGTGAAAGAGGAGGGTTTCTTTAAGGTTATTCTGACAGGGGGTTGTGTGTTGCGACTGAAGAGGAACTAGTGTTTCGGACATAGGGACATACTTCTGTCTGTAATACAAGAGGGATATCAGAAGGAAGTGGGAAGGTATGTGTGTGGTGGACAAAAGGAGAAGGAAGTTGGTTTGTGAGGACGGGAGAGTTAAGGAGATGGAGGAGTAGAGTTTAGACAATATGTTACAGTTAAGAAGAGGTGAAGGGCAAGTAGATTTTAAGGAACTGATGGGTGGCGGACTTGGCCCAGTGGTTAGGCAGTCCGTCTACCACATGGGAGGTCCGTGGTTCAAACCCCAGGCCTCCTTGACCCATGTGGAGCTGGCCCATGCGAAGTACTGATGCGCACAAGGAGTGCTGTGCCACGCAGGGGTGTCCCCTGCGTAGGGGAGCCCCACGCGCAAGGAGTGCACCCATAAGGAGAGCCGCCCAGCGCGAAAGAAAGTGCAGCCTGCCCAGGAATTGCACCACACACGCGGAGAGCTGACACAAGATGATGCAACTAGAAGAAACACAGATTCCCATGCCACAGACAAAGAAGACGCAGCAAATAGACACAGAGAACAGACAACTGGGGTGGGGTGGTATTTATTTAAATAAATAAATCTTAAAAAAAAAAAAGGAACTGAAGAAAAAATGTGAAATTTTTTTAATGAGGAAAAAATGTGAAATTCTCTAGTGAGCATCTACCTGATTTGGTGATTAAAGGAGAAGAGGGATGCCGTTAACTCCCACAATAGAGATCGAGGAAGTAGATAACGATTCCGAATATTCTAGGAGGACTGAATATGTGACCCCATGTCAGTTAAAAAGGAGATCGACTTACCTCTAACCTTGATGCTAATCCTCAGTTTGGACTTACTGATGGAGATGTGGGTGCATTCTGAACCTGGGAGCTGTTAGTCATTTCCTGTCAGTCTGAGGAGGTCTGGAAAGGAGGATCCCAGCTCCAGGTTGGCAGGGTGTGCTGGAGGAACTTTCCTGGAAACAGGTTTTCAGGACAGTCCAACTTCCTATGACCTTTACGATGACATACCAGGCAAGGCTCCGGTGGAGACCTGGGACTGGGGCATGAGCATGCCCAGTGCTCATGCACTTAAAAGAGGGTCCTGGAGGTGGCCGAAGAGAAGAAGGGGGATTCCGAGAATTGGATCTGAGGGCAGCGGCCAGGAGGGAGGCTTTAGCCTGATCTCGTTTGTGTTTTTCTAATTTGGCTTCCTCTTCTCTATTGTTAAAGATTTTAAAAGCTGCTTTAATCAGGTTTTTCTGAGGGGTTAGAGGGTCACCTTTTAATCTCTGTAACTATTTCTAATGAAAAGTGGGCCATTTGGGGGAAGGTTAGCGGACCCTGGCTGGTAGTCCCAGCGTGGATTAGTGGTCGGACTGTGGTGGGGCTTGCTGGGTGTTCATTGCAGTTTTGAGCATGCATGGAATCTGCAAAAGTGGTAGCAGCTGTTCAAATGAGGTTCTCCCCTTCAGGTGAGATTGAAGAGGTAAGGATAATGTATGTGTTCTGACAGGTGAGATGATAAGAGTGGGTGTTGGAATCCTTTGATGAATGTGGCAGGATTTTCAGAGAAGGAGCCTAACCAATTTTCTATCTGACTTAAATCTGAGTGTCAGAAGGGAGTGTGTATTTTAATGATTTCTTTAGCTTCTGTTATTTCTCTTGAGAGGCAAGAGGGGTGTTG
Source organism: Dasypus novemcinctus (assembly GCF_030445035.2). NCBI lineage: Eukaryota > Metazoa > Chordata > Mammalia > Cingulata > Dasypodidae > Dasypus > Dasypus novemcinctus. The sequence goes on from NC_080678.1 coordinate 14,686,272, forward strand.
ATGTTGTGTAGAATTAAGAGGTGGAGAGGGGTTAGCTTTTGTGTTTATGGAGGTGGAGGAGGATGGTGAGGAGGGGGAGGATGTAGTTCTTGGGAATGAGTATGAGGCCAGAGAAAGGAGACGGCGCCGTGGTGGAGGGCTGAGGGGTGGAAGGTGTTGGCGAGGGTGAGGGCGGCGAGGCATCTAGGGAGGGGTGCAGGAGGAGCTGGGTTTGCTGGAGCAAAGTTGAGCTTTTCGGGAGACTTGGGAGGTAGGATGAAAAGGAGATGAGATGAAATGAAAGATGATGAGGAGATGAAAGTTTTTGAGGAGGTTTCTGGGGGAAAAGAAGAATTTGGTAAGAAGAACAGGATTGGCAGAGGGAGGGGCGGTTGGCTCACTGGGATTGCAGGCAGAGATGAAAGAAAAAGAAAGCCTGAACGTAGCGAAATTCAGGCTACCACCGCTGTGTTGGATGTAGTTTTTTAAGTTTTGGAGAATTTGGAAATGAAAATGCTGTTTTCTGGCCATTGACTTTCATTGTTCAGCCATACAGAGGTTGACTATAAAATGAGTTTTTTAAGTCCGAGATCTCCTTCCGGGTGCAGAGTTTTATGGCTATGAAGAAGACAGCCCAGAGGCATGGTTTTTGGGGGGTTGAAATTGAATCCCCCATTTTCAGTGAGTTGGAGAGACTAAGGATCTCTAGAAAGGAAAGAAGAGGGGAGGTTCCAAGTGAGACAGACGTCCCCGTATCAGTCAAATCTCCAAGGAAACAGGAAACTGCACTGGAGCCAGATGTCTCCAGAGCCAAGGGGTTTCTTCCCATGAAGACACAGGCCTTTCGCCTGCTGTGGCCCTCAGGGACAGTGAGTACCACTGACCTAGTGCTAGTTTTTTTCGGTAGGTTGTCCTGGACAACGGAAAAAGGGAGAAAGAGAGAGCAGGATCCTCTGGTGGAGAAATCCTCAATTCACCCAGCCGAGATTTAGTTCTCAGTGTTGGATAGGTTCTCGGCAGTGGCAGGGCAGAGATTCCTCACCAATCAATCAGTCTCAATACGACCCCAGTCCCCAGTTTTGGCACCAGATGTTAGAGAAAAGCAGTGCTCATGGGACACTGAGACTGACAATTGCTGGCAGAAAGTTTATTGGGACACTCTTCCAATGGAAGGCTTCTGAAGAATAGACTTCAGCCCACCGCTGGCAGAGGTGGTCATGAATTTATACAGTACCTCTATAGGCGGGAAAATGCTTAGTCAGTGGGACGAGGTTGGGGCTGGGGTAAGACCCGAGGGCTAATAGGAAACCGTGGAGGTGAATTTTTTCCTTTGTATGGCTAGGGGGATGGTGGGCTAGGGGTAGTGACGTTTAGGGATGCAGGAGGTGTTGGTGGTGCCATGTGGCTTCTTTGTCTATTCTTGTGAGGAAATGAGCTGTATCTGAGCACGAAGGCTCTGGATGGGGGCCTGCTCTATGTCACAGGACTGCAAGTCACTGTGAACCACTATAAACCTTGTGATCAGTTCATCATTATAAACCTTGTACGGGAGAGACCTGTGACAATGTATAAGCAGAGAACTTTATTAAAATGAGCTTCATTATCATCTTTATTGCCAAGACTGCTACTGGTGAAGGGCATGTCTGTGATGCAACCAAAACATTCCCCTTTAAAGGAGATGCCCCTCCTTGGCTGTTTGTCAGACTCTCTCCTCTTAGCACCTCAGGGTTGGCTCTCAGGCTCCACCCAACATTGCCTTCCTTCTTGGGAACTAGACACCATGGTCTCATTTTGTATGTGCTATTTATTGTCAGAGGCCAAAACAATTTCTTGGAGATAGGGACTTATATTTTAAAAATTGCTTCTGAATTTTTCTTGACAAGCCAAGGAAAAAGCTACATTCCAGTTTGTTTCTTTCAAGACAGCTTAGAAGATGGTGAGTCTAGCATAGGCCAAGTTCTGTTAAGGTAGAATGAGCTATTAGAGAAAATAGCTGCTGCTCTCTTCTTCTGGGAAGATGTGGGAATATGCTAATCTTTCCCTGTGTACTTCTCAGGCTTTCCATGCACTTTCTAGGTTTCCTATAAACCTAAAGTTCCATGCAAGTGGCAGCTCAGAGAGCAGACAGGCGTGGTTCTTACAATTGTGCTTGAGACCCTCTCATTTGCCAGCCGAAACCCAAATGCAACAAAGTCAGGGTCCAACTTGATCCTTTTGAAACAGAATTAAAGCATTGTTTTGAAAGATAAATGACTTGTTTGATTCAACTGACCAGAGTTTAAAAAAATGAGCAGTGGTTTCCTGACAAACACTTAAGTTTATTTTTCATAGACTGTTGGCAAGACCTGAAAATAAATTCTCACACCACTAGAAGGACAGAAACAAAGAGATCCACTTACTAACATCTGAATATTAAGGTGCTGAATTAAAAAAATAATTTCTAAAATAGTAATGTGGTATAGAGAGATAAGTCTACTCTTTACAAGATATTGTACACTTCGAGATGATCAAATTCTTGATAGGGAAGAATTAGAAAATGCTGCACTTCTTGCCTGCACAGAGTGATTGCCTTAGAAGTTTAGTAATCAGACAAGAAGAATCATTAAATAAATCTCAGAGAAGCAAACCCTCTATTTCTTTTACCTGTCTCTAATAAGATTTGTCAAACTTATTACTTTACTAGAGAGAAATAGATGTTAACTACCTAATTTCAAACAGATTTATATGAAGATTGTAGAAATCACACAGACTTGCTCTGACCAGTTCCTCTATGGATCTTCAGTGGCCCCACCATTGGGGCCAAATGCTCAGTCTGCTCTTCCTTGGCCTCCATGGAGCCTGTGCCTCTCTTACTCCGCCCTATACAACCCTGGGAGCAGTGGGAGGAGTAGTCGCCTACTCTGCACACGACGATCTTACACTGCAGATAGACCACATCATAGTTGTCGAAAAAGTTGAAGGCGTTGAACTTGAACTGGGCCTTGTTCTTCTGGTGGGAGTGGAGGGTAACGTAGGTATTGTCTTTGATGCACCTGATAGGAAGATAAACCCCAGGCCAAAATGATTAAATGAAAGAGAATCAGGGTAGACTCCAGATCTCTAAATTCCAAATAGAGTTCTCCCCACTACTTACTCTATATTTAAAAAGAAAATTTAGAACACTTCCATGAGTGGAAATACTGTTTCTGGCCAGAAATAGATAGGAACCATAAAATAAACACAACAAAAACAAAACAAAGTAATTAAATTCTAGTTAGAGTTTTTGTCTTTAGGAGGCCTATTTTACATTGTCAAAAAATGGCTATCAAGAGCGTTGTTTCTATTATTTAAAGGTGGACTTGGAGTATTTGAAAGTATATATTGTAAACCCTATGGTACCCATTGAAAGTTAAGGAAAGTAGTATAAAAGATACATGAAGGAGGGGGATAAAATGGAGTCATAAAATGCTCAGATAAAGCAGAAGAGGCAGTAAAATGAGGAGAGAGAAAAACAAAGAAACAAAATAACAAAAAGAAAACAATTACTAAGATGGTAGATTTTAATACAGCTATATCAATAATCACTTTAAATGTAAATGGTCTAAACACACCAGTTAAAAGACAGAGATTGTCAGAGTGGATAAAAAACCAATACACAACTAGAAGTTGTCTATAGTATTAAATGTATAAATTCACTTTTAATTATAGTGACTCTGGTTAAAAGTAAAGGGATGGAGAAAGATATACCATATTGAGACTAATCCAAAGAAAGGTGGAGTAGCTATATTAATTTCAGACAATGCAGACTTTAGAACAAAGAAGATTATTAAGAACAAAGACATAACAATCCTAGTTGCAAATGCAGCTAACAACAGAGTGCCAAAATACATAGGGCAAAAAAACTGATAGAACTGCAAGGAGAAATAGATTAATCCATATTAATTATAGTTGGAGACTTCAACACTCTTCTCTCAGTAATTGATAGATAAAGTGGGCAGAAAATCACTAAAGATATAAATGTCCTGAGTAATGCTATCAATCAAGTAGACCTAATTGATATTATAGAACATTCCATTCAACAACAGCAGAAAATACATTCTCTGCAAGCTCACATGGAGAGATGAGCCATAAAACAAACCTCAAATTAAAAAACATAGAAATCACACAAAATATATTCTCAGACTACAGTGGAATTAAACTAGAAATGAATAACAAATATAGCTGGAAAACTCCAAGATATATGGAAATTTAAGAACAGACTTCTAAATAATCCATTAGTCAAACAAATCTCAAGAGAAATTTTAAAATATTTGAATGAAATGAAACGAAAATACAATTTAGCAAAATTTGTGGGATGCAGCTAAAGCAGTGTTCAGAGGGAAATTTATAGTATTAAATGCATATATTAGAGAAGAAGAAAGCTTTAAAATCAATAATTTAAGCTTCCAATGAGGAAACTAGAGAAAGAAGAACAAGTTAAACCCAAATCAAGTGGAAGGAAAAAGTGTTGGTTGTTCAATTCTGGCACCAAACCGAACTTCTCCCCTTGATATATCTGCAAGCAGGATTGAAGGGAAAGCACTATTTCTCTCTCTGACTCAGTGTGGTTTAGTGCACCAAAGGATTTGTTTGGAGCACCTCCCCAACCGTGGTTCATGCCAGCACTGGAAAGTGCTGCATCCTGCCCCTGGCTTTGAGAAACAGGCACTACATCACGGAGACTTGCACAGGCTTTAGGGTGCTGGGGCTGCCACCAATGTAAGCTGTCATTAAATAAGTGGTAGGTTTTTGTTTTTACACGGTTGCCAATTACCACCCACACGCAGTTAACTCCTATTAGAGGGCAAGGGAGCTCTAAAGGCAAACAACCTGTCAAAGCTCTAACTTGCCAAATCCTTTGGTTGACCAGCGGAAGCAGAATGAACGTTGCCACTATACTAAGAGTTGGCCTGGGCTCACCCACCAGCCCACCATGGAGGCCCAAAGTCCTGAGGGCATGAACTCTCTATGGGAGGTCCCATGAAGCCAAACAACCAGAAGCGAAGGGAGATGTGGGTGGGAAAGCGAGGGACAGGACAGCAGTGTTAGCACAAGGGCTTGGCCCAGGACTCTCAGGATTTGAGGGAGGTTGTCCAGGCTGCTGTAACTATTTGTCCCCAACTGGGATCACAGGGGTGGTGAGGGCCCCAGCTCTGTCCCTGGGGCATGGTGAGGATCTTATACACAATGTAATGATTCTGGAGTACCTGTTGAGAAGTCACGGGTTCCCTAAAGGAATGCCAGGTGAACACAACAGCCAACCCAAGAGCCCCTTCCATTTTCCTTACCCCTGCTGGATCAAATCGTGCTTGATGGTTGTAAAGTCATGGGGATCTGGAGAAATTACACAGGTGTCCACGAAGGGCATCAGGTTGGGGTCCTGGGTGTGCAGCATGGCTTGGAGGAAGACCTCCTGGCTCTGGCTGGTGTAGTATGGTGCCAGGCTCCCCTCATGCCGGGATGCGGGCGACTCCAGGAACGATATGGACACGTCGTAGTTGGCCCCCTTGCGTGGGCTGTCAGCCCCGTGAGCAGCGTCGGCTGTTGGCGGGCCGTCCACCCTGCAGGTGAACTTCAGCTGGGGCACCTTGTGCCGCACGATGACGGGGCTGGGATGGCCCCGGATTCTGCCTCTGATGGAGTTGGAGTAGCTGAGGGAGCCGAGGTGTTCCTGTGAGGGTGAGAGGAGGCTTGGTGGCCAGGGTGCTTGGCTTCCGCCAGCACCTTCCTCTCTGAGAAGAGGGATCTCCTCACCCCCTTGCTTGGTGCCAACTTGCTGTGTGGCCTGACCTCTGTGGTACAAATGCCTGAACGTCCTCACTCCTTCCAAGGGCTCTGGGTGCAAGTGGGGAGCCCCTGGACAGATAAGCCTGTGAAGGCCCATGCAGGCTGTGGGTCTCACTGGCTCCGAGCTCCCTCTTGGCTGAATTCCTCCGCACAGTCCCTTCCCTCAGACTTGTGCTCTGTTCCAGGCAACCACAGAGCATCACCTCATGGGACATCTCCCAGCTTCCCCAGTCCTTGTTTCCTGAGCTGCGGTCCTGACACTGCTGACCTCTGCTCTCAGCCTTGTTCCTTCCAATCCACCAAGTTCCTTCCAATCCACCAGGACTTGTTGCCTCCTTCCCGGAGCCCCATGTGGACGCCGAGAGGCTCAGCCTGCCCAGGGACATTTGTGGAAATCGGGTCCTGAGATATTCTGCCTCAGAACCCTTAAGGACTGCCCTGTCAGCTTACACCTGGGTTTCTCAACATTTTTTCTATTCTTGACAGCCCAGCGGACACTTGAGACCTCTTCTTTCCTACTTGTCCCCAACCCCTCCTCTAGCCATGAAATTTTAATACAACAAATATACTGCATAAACTGTGCAAATGTACTGTATACTGTGCTTTATACATAAAAGGACTAAGATATTTTTTTTATGCTAAGAATCAATATGCTCCCCTCCCCCCCAGGGGATGATTTGTCCTTGTTAAGAATGCACAACTTAGAATAAGAGCCAGAATCCAAAGCCCCAAGCCCCTCCCTCCCCACCTCTCCAACCTAACCTCAGGCTTCCCTGGGCTCACACAGGCCCCACATCTCTTCCTCCACCCTTCAATCGAGCTGCTGCCTCAGGGCCTTTGCACTCGCTTATTCCTCTGCAGGAAGCCTCCTCCTGCTTCTCTTTACCTGCCTGCTTCGTTGTGTCTTGAAGTCCTCAGCATCTCGACCACCTTATTCAAAGTGGCTTCCCTTCCACCCCAAATCACTCTTCTGTCCCCTCCCTTGGTTCGTGTCTCTTCCTCCTCTTCCCTGTAAAAAGGCTCTCATTTCTGTGTTTGCTCGGTGTCTGCTTCCCCGTGCTGGCATGTCCACGTGGATGAGTGGGGACAGTGCCAGTCTTGTTGGCCATCTGTCCTTAGCACCTGAACATGGCTTGGTCACTGACTGAATTCAGGCACCGACCTGATGTGGTGGTGGCCTGGCACTGGCCGTTACCCCAGGCCATTCCTGTCCCCATGATGTCCTCTGACCCCAGCACACATGGCTTGCTCAGGGCGCTGGGCCAGCCAGTGCCAGAGAGGACATTTTGCAGGGGCCTCCCTGAGGGCCCAGAAGCTTCCGGAGCTGCCCTCTTCCCATTCACAGGGAGGCTTCCAGCTTAGCTCCTGGGGCAGAAACCTCTGAGTTAGAAATAGGAATTTTCAGAGCAAAAAGAATAAGAATGATTATGGTCTGTACAACCGAATAGACGAAATGTGAAGTATGCAGTGCAAACTGTAACTTGGCACCATGTAGACTGAGTAAATTCAACTTCAAAAATATTGAGTGTTGTTTTAAGTGGGGATGGCAGGGAAGTGGACTTGGCCCAGTGGTTAGGGCGTCCGTCTACCACATGGGAGGTCTGCGGTTCAAACCCTGGGCCCCCTTGACCCGTGTGGAGCTGGCCCATGCGCAGTGCTGATGTGCACAAGGAGTGCCCTGCCATGCATGGGTGTCCCCCGTGTAAGGGAGCCCCGCGCGCAAGGAGTGTGCCCCATAAGGAGAGCTGCCCAACGCGAAAGAAAGTGCAGCCTGCCCAGGAGTGGCACCGCACACATGGAGAGTTGACCCAGCAAGATGACGCAACAAAAAGAGACACAGATTCTTGTGCCGCTGACAACAACAGAAGCAGACAAAGAAGAACACGCAGCAAATAGACACAGAGAACAGACAACTGGGGGGGGGGGGAAGGGGAGAGATAAATAAAAATAAATCTTTAAAAATTAAATAAATAAATAAATGGGGATGGCAAAGAACAAGAATGGCAAATGATCTTGCTTTTAAACATGTTACCTTGTTAAATATACCAAGAAAAATGATTTCATGGTCATACATTCTTCCTATATCTTTGGGATATGTGTTTTCTTAACTTTAATGCCATTGTTTATTGAAACAAACATGTGGGTAATATAAAGTGAATAAACATATATTTCATTGTGGGCAAATGTCCTAGATATTTGCATTCTCGAATGTAAAATATAGCTAGCTAGCTGGGTTGAAACACAGCAGTCAGTCAGACAGACAGACAGACAACCTGTCTTCTCCCATGCCCACTGCCATAGTTTACACATGGTGGGGATGCACTCATGTTGATAAAGACACATGTCGTGGAAAACGCTTTGGGGGCTAGGAAGAGATGATCAATCAATACACCCAACTCACGCATCCGTCCATTAACACTTGATGTGGCAAAGGCCTCAGTGTGTATCCCAAGTTTCCCAAAGGCAGGGAAGTTTCAGGCCAACGAGCAAGCTGCTCCAGGTCTCCCCGATCTCAGAAATGAAGTCACGGCTCATGTCTCTCCTCTGTCCCCGTCCGGGTCTTTAACAGGTGCCTGGACTTTCCAAGCTCCTCTCCTGGGCCTCCACCCACAGAAGGGACCACTCCCTGGTCAGTTTCTTACCTGCTGGACAGTGCCGCAGTGGCCATAGGGAATGCTGAAGATCAGGTAGCGCCCCGTGACTCGGGGACGACACCGCGCATCATTTAAGTGGACGTCCCAGGAGGAGTAGCCCAGCCTCCGGAGATAGGCCCGGTCGATCACGGCTTGGAATTGGTGAGGCAGGCAGGAGAGCTGGGCTGCAGTGGAGGAGAGCGGGGAGGTTCTCACAGTGGGCACCTGGTGCCCGATGCAAAGGCGGGGGTGGCGGTTTGCTTTATAAAAGGACGTGGGGAAGGGCCCTGGGCTGGGGCGGGCTCAGCTCTCCTCACCCCCTCACTTGGCTCCACGTTGGTGGACTTTATTTCTAGTCCCCTTTCCCGTCAAGGCTTTAGAGGCACGCCAAGTGTGGGGGATGCTTAGCCTCACAGTAGGATTTGAAGGACAGCTCATTTCACATGCTGAGAACACCTGAGCCTGAACACACATCCACTGGCTCTTTGCATGAGAAAAGAGTGGAAGCAAAGGGGGTGGGAGCTCCTTTCCCAACCTCCTAAAGCCCAGAAAGTGGAAGGAAATATGAGATCCCAATGGAAACACAGAAGCTGCCACCGCCCCCCCACCCACCCGAGAAGCTGGTTCCCCAAACAGCCGCAGACCCTAGCAGGGGACCAGACTTTACCGTTGCCCTTTGGAACAAGAGAGTCAGCTGGACCTGCTGAGGGGAGAAAAATGAAAAGCAAATGTCAGTTATGCTGAATGAAACACTGGAAGAGGACGACGCAACCACCAGTAGGTATGAAACGCAGCTAAGTGCGCTCATGTGATTTCACTGCTAAAACCGGAGTTCAGGGATACCCAGGGAGGGGCCGTGGCAGGTGCCACGTGGTGTTGAGAATATGGGTGCCACCAGCTCCATGTTTGCCAGTGCAAGAGAAGAGGAAACAAAGGGCTCTGCGGGTTACAGACGCGGCCACGTCTGAACCGTGACCACTGTCCCGTCCCACACAGGTGGCGTGCTTGGGACTCAGGCTGGGAAGATGCTGTCTGGTTACCAAAGGTTTCCCCAGACACAGAGCAAGTCGGGGAACCCCGAGCCGAGGCGCAGCCCAGGAAGAACGGCCGTCAGATTCGCTCAACGTGCCCTTGGGACAAGGGGACCTATCAAAAAGGACCCCTCCCCATGGTGTAGAATCCAAGAATGGACACTAGATTACCAGGTGGAGCAGGGCCCCACAGCTCCAGCAGCGGCTGGAACTGTGTACAGACATGACGAGGGGAAGGCTTGGAGGCGAGGACCCCGGGAGGCCCAGCGCCGTCACACGGCTGGGCCTCTGTCCTTCGCAATGCCACCCCGATAGCTTTTCTATTTAAGCCCCACTTCTACGCGAAACGGGAGTTCTCCGACATGGAGGTAAAAGCAAGGATAATTCCTCTGATTTAACTGAAAAACGACGAAAGGAACAGACAAAGTGAGAGCAGATCTGTTCGCCAAGCCTCCGAATCCTCTAACTCCTTGAGGCTTCCATGGGCAAACTTAGGACAGACGTGAGGACACAGAGGCGGACGGCCCTGGGAACTCAGACTGCCAAGACAGAGACAGGGGACAAGAAAGAATACTGGGACAAGTGGAGGCCACGTCCTGGCTGAAAAGCTCACAAGGAAACTCAGGATATTTTAGGGTGTCTTTCTGAAACTTGTGAGGGTCAAGGTGAAGAGTGTGATGCCCTTGACGGAGCCTGAAAAACGGGCAGGAAGACCTGCCGTGTAACTGATAGCAGCGACCTTCATGTCCTTAAACACTGCAGTGCACGGGCACTCCACGCGCCGACCTCATAACCTTGTAGCTCTATTTCTGAACAAAAAGACTGAAATTGGGCTAACGTGGCATTAGACAAAGCTGACGAATCAAATCCCAGGTATTTAGGACTAAAGCATTTATCACCCAGCTTCCACCACACCCGCGCCCTATAGCATTTGTCTTGTCTTCCCTGGGTCTGGAGCCCTGGTCCCAGCTGCCGTTCCCTGGGGGGTGTGGATTTTGACCTTGGGAGGCCTGGGAGGAGGAGGAGGCCTTACTCCGGGGGCGGGGGCGGGGGCGGGGGCGGGGGCGGGCCCCGGGAGGGGCGTGGCGGCCGCGGCGGAAGGTACCTGCGCAGACCACGCCCGCGTCCTCGCGGTGGCGGCAGTCGTGGCGCGCCCAGCCCGCGTGGGCGCAGCGCTCCAGCGCCGCCTCGTGGCCCGCGCAGCGCACGTCGTCCAGCAGGATGGGCCCCGTGCCCGCGCCGAAGCGGCCGTGCCCCGGCGCGGCCAGCGCGCGCCCGCAGCCCAGGCGGCGGCACACGACGCGGGCGTTCCTGATGTTCCAGTGGTCGTCGCACACCGTGCCCCACGCGCCCTGGTGCCGCACCTCCACCCGCCCCGCGCACCGGCTCGGCCCGCCGGCCAGGCGCAGGGGCCGCTCTGCAGGAGGCAAGAGGAGAGACCGCCGGTTACGCTCCCGCCGCTGGACGGCACTGCCGGGTGTCGCTTGTCGTGGGCAGTAGAGAACACCGACACCGCCGGGGTTCCAGTCCTGATCGTATTGCTCGCTGGCCCGCTCTCCAGCTCTCTATGGAAAGTAAAGCCTTAGTAACCTGAAGCCCTCGAGGAACGACCGTTTTGGCGAGGCTAGTTTCTCAGATACCTAAGGACCTACGCTTTAGAGGAAAATACTAAAAACGAAAACACAACAGAAGAAACCAAGAGGGCAAAGCAAAAGCAGCAACAAACTTGTGGAAGACAATCGTCCTAAAATGAGGCATTGCAAAAACATTTAATTTTACTCTTGATGAGTCAGAGCCAGTAATTTTACTAAAAAAAACTATGTTACGTGACCTAGGGATTTTGCCCCTGGGTATTTACTCAAGATAAATGACAATACGTGGCCACAGAAAGATTTGTACGTGATGCTCACAGCAGCTTTCACCACAGTGGCCAAGGACATCTACAGGAGAATGGGTAAATAAAATGTGGTATGTCCACACAATGTAATATCAATAAACAAGAAAAAAAAAGGAACAGAGTATCTATACATGGAACCACATGGGTGAATTTCAAAAATAATTAGTTGAGCTAAAGAAGCCAGACACAAAAGAGCACATAATACGTGATTTCAATTCTGTGAGATTCTGGAAAAGCAAACCTCACCTACAGGGGAAGGAAGCACATCAGTGGTTGCCTGGGGAGGAGATGGAGGGACTGCTGCAAAGGAGCATGGGGGAGCTTTCTCGGGCGATGAAATTGTCCTTCACCTTCGGGGTGGGTGGTGGTTACACAGCTGTGTACATTAGACACAATCATAGATGTGTGTGTTTTATTGTATATATGTTATGCTTCCAAAATTGATTTAAAAAGCAAATATACTAAAAACTACATTTTATTGGAGGTGCCCCCGCCATAGACCTGTAGGAAATGATTTGTCTTCCCATAAACTGGTCTTCAGTAATTGTGGTTTTCCATGTCCTGCTCTGTTTGGCAGAGAGCAGATGCTCTGATGTGTAAGGTCTAGGCTGGTTGCTCTCTCCTTGGCTGATTTGTTGCTGTAAGGTTGGGAGCAAGAATAACCCGTGCTTGTTAAGAACTATGAATAAAGACCGTTATCTTTGGAGTAACTTCTCAGGAGGTTCATTGTGGGTTTAATGACAGCTTTCAAAAGTTTTTAATGCTGATATCTTAATTCCTGGCCATGTTTCAAGGTAAAATTTACCACAAAGCTAATGTGTTACCATACTTTATTACTCTTCTAAATGCTGTTTTGCAATAGTCATTAATTTGTTCACATGTTAGTCTTGTCTCCTTAATCATGTTACAAGCTATAAAGGGGTATGATTAATCTTGTTTCTACCCCAGTTATTATGTGTGACCCTAGGCAAATTGCTCACTTTTTAAGTACCTGTTTCTTCCCATGTAAAAAAGGGCCCACCCATCATATTTCCATTCCAGAGCATGAGATTGAATGAGAATATGTAAGGTAGCCACACTGAGCAAATGCTATACAAACGTGAGCTATTATCTCATCACAACCATAACCACAGCCATTATCACCACCACCATCTTCAAAATCATCATCATCTCTCAGACAGTTGCTATCAAGCAGAATAAACTGTAGAGAAAAAGAGGCTCAAGACATAAAAGTTGCTTGGCTTTCAGGTCTAATAGCAAGTTGAAAAATAACTAAAATTTGGTTTATGTGAGGTACTAACTGGCATTTTATTTCCAAAGTGAGCTTCTCTAACATTCTTTGATGGTTTTCAGACCAGGAGTTGTCTACATGGGCTATCTGCCAAGTGTGCTCTGAGGAGGACATGAGAGAGGAAATGGGGTGCTAAAACCACTCCTCACTGTCAGTCCACAGCAAGCTGGACACCTGGGCACACCATGGGCCATTAGGGGTTAGGGTGTGTGAGAGTGAGTTTCCAGGGCTGGGGACAGGGGCGTGGGAGCAGGATGAGCAGGATGCAGCATCTCAGCCTGTCCCTGGCACACCAAGCCAGGGTCCTCCACAGGAGGGCCGTTCAGCCAATGGATGGAGAACACACTTGAGACCTATGGGAGGTCCGAGCACACGATGAGCCCCTGGTGCCAAACCGTGGCTCCTCAGGGGCCTTTGCACCCCCTGATGGCTGTGTCTGGAAGGTTCTTCCCCTAGGTGTTTGCAAGGCTCATTCCCTCACCTCCTTTATGTCTTTGCTCAACTGCACATTAAATTGCACCCCCAGTCTACCTTTTCTGCTCTACTTTTCGTTTTTTCCATAGTATTAATCACTTTTTCACATATTGCTATGGAATTATATTATGTTTTGTGATGTATTATATATACTACATGTATGCTACATAAGCATTATCCTACTATAAAAGTAAATAAAATTTATTTAGTGTTAATGCATATTATTTATTGCCTGTGTCCTCCTCTAGAACATCAAATCCCATTAGGGCAGAGATTTTTGGCTCAGAGTAGGGGCTCAAATATTTGTTGAGTGAATAAAGTTTTTACGAAAAGTAGAATAAATGGAAGATCAAGTGGTTCCATCATTCCTTCCCTCCCAGCTCCACCTGGAGGAAAGGGAGTCCAGCGTTGTGTGTGAAGAGCCCTGGGATCATGATATCTCCCCTGCCAGATGTGGGGGCATTTTGGGGACTTTGAGTTGTCCTAAATGATATTGCAGGGACAGATGCTGGACATTATATATCCTGCCATAACTCCCGGCATGTGCTGGGGGTACTATAATCCATGCAGTGCAGCAGTGCTCCAAAACGTACTCACCACATGGAATGAATGTGCCTCGATGATGAAAGAGGTTGTTGATGTGGGAGGAGTGGGGGTGGGGGGTGGGTATGTGGGAACCTCATATATTTTTTAATGTAACATTTTTTTGTGATCTATGAATCTTTAAAAAAATACAATTAAAAAATAAATTAATTTTTAAAAAAGAAAATAAAACAGCCCTGTGAAGGGGACGTGCTGGATCTATGGCCAGGAGGGAGGGGGTGCCTTCCCTGAAGGAAAGGCCTCGAGTGGGAGAAGTGGGGACAACGCAGGGGAAGGCAAGGTGGGGGGAGAGGGGCTGCATCCTAGTGCAGCGTCCTGCAGCTCCCAGCCCATGGCAGAGCTGGGAGCACCCAAACTGAGTCTGGAGCCCAGAAAACTGCTGGCTCGCAACATGGCTGCAACTGTATCCCTAGAAACTCAAAATGACCCACAGAGAAGACCATTAGTATATGGACTATATATACTCTTCCAGGGGTTTGAAACATTTCTGAATGTGATAAACAGACTCAGAAGGGCGTGTGCTCACACACGTGCCTGCACATATACACCTACGGGCTCACAACATGTCTCAGTAAAGAATGGGAAACTTGATTGAAAAAGTAATACCATCCTAACAGTGTTAATAGGGATACAGTAATTTTAGGGCTTAGAAAGAAATTAAATGTTACCAGGTGAAGGGACCATGTCTGCATCAACCGAAAGTGTCACTGTAAAAAAGGAAAAAAAAAAAAGCTTTGAAAAATGTACACCCTCAAAGTCAGTTTTAACAATAATAACATATTTAGAGAATATTTATAGCTGAAAAAGAATCAAGTATTTTCTCAAATTTCAGACAACAGATTATTTTGTTAAGTTTCTACTTTGGCCTAGATATAGAAATACAGTCCATGAAGTTTTATGTTCTCGGCATCAAAATGTGACAAGTAGCATTGTATCCTGCTTATTCTAGTAAGGATGAATAAAAAAGCATTACATTTTGTGGGAACCAGATTTACAGGGGCTGAAAATGAAGAGGAATAATTCAAGTCAGATCCCTTAGAAATATTTTTGAATGAGAGAAAGATTATCTTTGAGAGGCCTGATTTCATTTTAAAATTACGTAGAGGGAAGAAAGCAGGAAAAGGGACTTTATGATAGACTATGGAGAATAAATTATTATGAAAATTAGAAAAATAAAAATGAATTTAAAAAATTATTGTGAAAATAAATGTTAATCTAGCAATAGGCAGATGATTGTTACCAGGTAATGCCAGTGCTTTGGTTGAGATTGGATCCATGGCTTCTAAAAAAAAAATTGTAAGCATTAAAATTTGGCTTCATTGAAATTTTACACTGCAGACTATGGAAAGAAACCTGTGCCATATTAGTATGCAATAAAATCCATCCTGATCATTTTTCTTGTATATTTACATATTTGGGTGAAGTGGTGTATGAGAGACTGGTATTTTGCAAGGCAGATCAGTAAAAATTCCCATGTACAGTATAAAATATAAATAAAATAGAAGAAAGCAGCAGAGCCTTGTTACTGCATGGTCAGTGTCACAAGGATTTGGAGAAGTCACACAGGTGGACTCATCAGCAAAGCTGAGAGCAGGAAGGAACTGGCATGGGAATTAGGAGACCAGCTTTGCTGGCTCCACTTCTGTGATCTTGGACAAGCCTCTTCCTTCTCTGGGCCTCACTTTCCTCCAGAATGAGGGTGGTGTGCAGAGCCTGACTTGTTAAGTGGGGCCCATAACCTTTGAGAACCTGTTAGAAATGCAGATTTCAGGCCCCACTGGGGGCCACAGAACCAGAATCTGCATTTTAACAAGTTCTCCAAGTGGTTGCCAGGCATGTCAGCATTTGAGACTCTCTAAGCTCTCCTCCAGGGTTGACATTTGACGCTATTTTATCTCATTCATCGTGTCCCCAGCATCTGCCTTCACTGTGTTTCAGAATCATAACCAGCGTTGGGGGAGCAGCCTGCAGTCTGCTCTGGGAGGGCCTGGGGTAGGACGAGCAGGCTTCCCCTGACTTCTCCTAGGGAATGCAGAAGTCTTGCTCTTGGCACACAAACTCTCACTGGGCTGGGGTTTCTGGGAGAGTCCCTCACCGGGGCTACTTCAAGAGTCAGAGAGCATACCTGGTGGAGAAGATGCTTCATCTGAAGAGGGAGTGGTATCTGCAAATGGAGAAGAACCAAGCTCAAATATCAGCGGAAAGAAAATGCCAGGTTTTGGTCTGACCAACAGTGTGCACAAAGTTGTTCTTAAAAAATTAGTTATGGCTTAAAATGTATAGAGTTTCTATTTGGGATATTGGGAAAGTTTTGGTAATGGATGGTGGTGATGGTAGCACAACACTGTGAATGTAATTAACAGCACTGAAATACATATTTGAATGTGGTTAAAAGGGGGAAATTTTAGGTTTATATATGATGCTAGAATAAGATTTAAAAAAAATCCATGGAACTGCACAACACAAATAGTGAACTCTAAGTTAAACTGTGGACTACAGTTAGTAGTACAATTATAAAAATGTGCTTTCGTCAATGATAACAAATGTACCACACCAATGCAAGTTGTTAGTAATAGGGTGGTATATGGGAATCTTGTATTTTATGCATACTTTTTATGAAAACCACAACTTCTCTAAAAAAAAATTAGTGGCTGAAATCAGAAGGGTAAATGGGTAGCACCAACACTGTTACAACCTGGTCCTCTTGTGTGTGTTTGGGTTTACTGGGTAGGTCAAAGAAAGCATCACTCAAAATGTCATGCACGGCAGAGCAGGTGAGGTGGGAACCCCAGCCCAGCATCCTTGGGCACATTTGAGCAAGACCAGGGCAGCGAGGAGAAGGGCTTCCCTGGTGGAGGGGCCACTCCTGTGTCTGTGGAGGACCAAAGAGAATGAGAAGTTTAATTTCTAATGAAAAGGACGCTCAGGTTTCTGTTTACATTGGGATTTACGCCACAAATAAAATGTTCAGTATGTATGTTCACTTTCCATTTACAAAGAGAAAAAGTCGATCCTATTTAACTTAAGGAATTTGATAGGCAGAAAATATTACCAAAGGGAGTGTCCACTTCTGCTGAGGATGGAGATGCATCTGTGTATAAACAAAGAGAATAAGATGTTTATGGTGGGAAGGGCCATAAAATAAGCTCATTCTCTAAATAGAGCATGACAAATGAGAAGTCGATCGTGTTAATTTAAACAACACAATGAGAGAGACTTTACCAGATGGAGTGGTCATGTCTGCCAAGTCTGAAGAGGTATCTACAGACAAGAGAAGAAACCTAAGTAGTGGACAGGACGTGTGTTTCTTTTTTTACTGAGGCTTATGTTGGGGACAAAATGCTCAAGAAACAGCCTAGTTTGGTAAAAAGAACTTGAAGAAGGAACACTCAGTGGGACAGTAGATGGTGTTTACCTGGGGTGTAGTTCACAGCTGTTGAGGCTGAAGCTGCAGATGAACAAAAATAAAAGCCAACAAGTCAGACACATTAAGCACAGATGTTTCTAGAAGACGCAGAGGATGTAAAGGTGGCCACGTCCACAGACCAGGGTGACTGGCCCGGCTTGTCTTCCTACTGTCCAGACAAGCGCTATGGCAGGGCATTTCAGGGTCTTCACTAACCTCCAAGCCCTGCCTCCACTCCTGGGGTCTCCATTCCTCTTGCTTGCCCACCCCTTACTGCTCCCCTTGGAGGGAGAACAGATCCCCTGTCTGGAGGGCAGTGGTCAATGGTTCAATTTCTTGAGCGTGTGGGCTAATCTAACCAAGTGTCTGTGAATGGAAGACTTGCTTTCCTTCCCCCCAAAACTGTGGGAGGCAGTGACCCAGGAATGGTCAGCTCTGCAGACTGGAGCTTTCCCAGGTGGGCTGTCCCAATGCCTAGACTGAGGGTGAGAAGGGGTTTTCACCTTCCCACCCAGTGATAGAGACCACAGTTTGGCATTCCATCCAATTCTCAATCGGCAGCACCGGGAGTAGGGAAGCACGTCCTCTGTATTGTACCCCTGCTCAAAAGTCCTACTCTGGGGGGTGGGAGGGTAGGGGAGTGTTTGTAAAAAAATAATTACAAAAGGGAAGGAAATATAGGCACATAAAATTGACTGTGATACATAAATACATGTAACAGTAAGGTAAGCACAAGCTAAGGAGGAGAACAAAGGCCGATCAACCCAGTTTGGGGATCCAGGAGGCTTTTCAAAGACGTAATAAAATATGAAAAACTAATACCTGGGAATTGAAAAATTGAAAATAATTGAGAAGAAAATGAGAGAGGGAAGTCACTAGAGGGAGACTCAAACTCAGAGAAAAATTTCTGAAAAACAGACAAGCAAACAAACTCCAATACACAATTTGTAAAGTTCTTGAACCCAGAGTTACATCACGAACTCCTCAGAAAATTCTAACCAGCATTCCCTCGAAATCTCTTTCACAGCTCTATATCCCCAGTGCTTTGGCACAGACCCCAGCCCACAGCCCAGCTGGTCCCCTCTGACTCTCTAAGGAGGGCCAGGGAAAACCGTGGCTTGACTCTTTGCCATTCTGTCCACACCCACTTTGTGGCTGATCTCCAGGAGAAACTCCTTCCATGGGTGATTACGTTAGGCAATTAAGTTAGACTGTGGGGCAAGTGAATAATACTTCATTGTTTTAATGGACTTGATGAGCTGTTTGTTTCAATTGGATGAAATAATTTTTCCCTTGGTTTATGCATCTGGTATTAAGTCACTGTTGAGAAATCCAGGGATGGCCTTTATGAATTGGGCCAGTATAAACATATTTTAAAACTCAACATAGAAGATTACAACAGAATCAAAGAATTTGACCAGAACATAAATATTTGTTTGATGAACTTATTGGAAAGACAAACAGCATAATTGATAGCAAGCAAGATGAAACTCAAAATAACATTAAAATTACCTGTTGAAGTGTTTACAGCAGTAGTCAAAGATGCTGGAAATAAGCAAACGTAATTGGTTAAAACCCACCAAATAGCAAACAAGAATGGTTTGATAATTAACTTGTTTTCTTCCCTCTGTCCCTGTAGCCCTGCAACCATGGCCTTCATTTATGCTGGTGCTGGGTGAAATGGTCAAGAAAAGTAGATATGGTTTTTGCCCTTAAAGAGCAGATAGTCATATGGGAAGACAGGTGTGATGAAACGATCACACAAGGAAATGCAAACTTGCAATGGTAACAAGAATGGTGAAGGAGAGTTGCATCATGCTGGGAAAACCTAAGACAGGGTGACCCAACATAGCCAAGGAGGCCCCTTCTCCACCGTCCCCCACCCCCCACCATCACATGCCTGGCCTTCTGCTCAAACACAATGATAACCTGATATCCACTGCCCAAAAGGCTGTACTGGCTTTGGCCCCGATGGCATGACAAAGGCTACCCTGCTCTCCCATTTGCCCCCATTTGCAATGCAGTGGAAAAAGGGCATTACCAGGTGAGAGAGTGACTTCTGCCACACTGGAAGTTGTGTCTGAATCTGAATAGGAGACACAAAAAAGAATGTTAGCCCACTGATCATAACATTTTCATATGTTTTCTGGTTATACACCAATCTCTCATTACTGTGGTTTCTTTTCCCAGACTTTGTTGTTGGAAAATTTTAAGTATAAGCACTAGTTCTTTCTACCCACCTCCCAAGAATAGTTTAAGTATCCAAATTAAAAACACATGAACCATTGTAAAAGAAAATTTCCCTGAAATGAAACAGGTTTCTCTGTTCTTTTAAGCAAAAGGGATTGAACACAGTTTAACCTTCACACTTCAGGCTCTTATGAAGAATAGCATTGTTCTCGGGGCTATAAAACAGAACTGTCTCGAAGGACGGGGAGGTAAGTGGGCATTTTTGCCCTACTTTCTACATTTAGAAAGTCTTGTGACAGTTTATGGTTTTCTGAATGCTTTCGTGGCTATCAGGCTACCTGCCAGCATTTTCTGGCCTTGAAACCTGGCCCCTCCATAATGTTCTGCCCCCCCTCCAGCCCCCACATCTCATCTCCAACAACCAGTAGGGAGGTCAGACAGCCAATTTTTACATGAATGTGTAGACAGTAAGAAAAACGGGCTCTGAGCCAAGAGGCTCTGTAGTTGCACTGAGGTTCCATCAAGTGAAAGAACTTTATTTGAGCTTGGATGTTGGGGCCTCGATTGGCTGCATAGAGACCGTCTTTGTTTTCCAAGGGGTTAATTCTGCCAACAAGTGACTCCTGGGTTAGTGGGGTATAATTGTACTATCTTGGTAGAATTCTACACAGGAATATTCCTTAGGTGTTAATAGTAAGAGGACAAATCAGCACAAAACTCATTACCAGTTGTAAGGCCTCTATCTGTAGTTGAAACTGAAGTAGGATCTGTCAAAACAAACAAAAGTTAGAGAAATTATAATTAAATGTCATCTTTTTCTGGGAGAGAAATTATTGGTAAAGATCTTTAAAAAATCACCCCATTCACAAATTATGCCCCAGCTGTGTTTATATTTGATTATTCTCTATTCCTAATTGATTTTCCTATTCTGTTTCATTAAGTTAAGGGAAATCAATAATGGACAATGTGGTACTTGGAGCTGGAGCCCAAAAGACTGGGTTGTAGTCTCTGCTGTTTGTATAGCTGAGCATGTGACCTTGGACAAGTTCCTTTGCCTTCCTGAGCTTCTCCTTGTTAGAAATGCAGAATCTTAGGACCCACCCAGGACCTGCGGAATCAGAAGCTGCATTTTGACAAGGTCTCCAGGTGATTTCTGTGCCTATTAACATTTGAGAAGCCCCAAGCGTCACAAATGAGATGCTTACAGGCCCAGAAATGAGTGGTGTAGGAACTGGGGAGCACATGTCACATATAAAGGGGGTAGCCCCCCGCTGCTCAGTCCCAGCTAGTTGGTTCCCTGCTGGAATTCATGTTAGTGGTGTTCATCCACTGATTTCTCAACTGAAACTGGAAATCTGGAATTTTTAAAGAAATCTCTGCAGGGAACCATATAAAACAGTGAACCCGTGGTGAATGATGGATTGTGGTCAACAGTACAAATATGAGAACATTCTCTCATGAATTCTAACAAACATAACATGGTGTCAGTAATAGGATGGTTTGTGGGAAAATACACCAAATATAAGCTATGGGCTAAAGACAGCAGTAATATTGTGATGATATTCTTTCAACATTGGTAACAAATGTGTCACAACAATCTAAGGAGTTGGTGGTAGGATGATGTATGGGAATCCTGTATGGTCTGCATGATTGTTCTTTAAAAATTTGAAATTAAGAAGAAATTAAAAAATTGAACATTGCATAGGCCAAAATTGTGTTGTCTGAATCAAAACCGAGCAGAGGGGCAAAATTGGCTCTTGGGTCACTTGCTTTTAACTTCCGAACAATCTCTAAGGTTTTTTTCAACTCTTGGAAAACTGCTATGCTGTGATGGTGTCACGTCTACCTCGTCCTCACATGAAAGACCTGGAGGCCAGTTCCCACAGATCCAACCACAAAGAGAAATCTGTTCCATCTTCAGATTTTCCTGAGAGCTCAGGTTCTAGCAGTTTGGCAGAGGGTTCTGAGATTTTGGAAATATGGACGAAAGGCTACTTTCATGACTTTGTATTTCAGAGGAAACTGTGTTGAGTTGAGAAGGTATTTCTCCAACTTATTTAGTCATGCAATGATTTTAAGACTGCCCTAGGATGATCCCCAAAACGTCTAGAAGAAAGAAGTTTGAGGACACATGAATTTAAACCTATAGTTAGCATATATTTGTTTAATGTATGTCCCAGAGTCTTAAGTCTTTGGTCTGCTCATGTGCTGGTTGAGATATGAATCCCAGCAGAGTTGCCACACCTACTCTCCAGTTCACTGGACTTACCTAGAACAACTAACAAGGCGATGATAATGGACAACGACCACCCCAGGAAGTGGAGAGTATATACAACTACAAGCAAGATAGTTCCATCCACCTACCCCATGGGAGAGAGTGGGCATCACCATGCCCAAATCCTCAAGACTGGGGAATGAACAATGGACTAAAGTAGACTTATTATTATTCTATTATGGACTTATTACTATTCTAGCAATGGAAGAACTTTTATCACTGATATAAAGGCAGTGGCCACTGGAGGTTCTGAAAGGAGGGAGAGGGTAGAATAGGTGTAACATGGGGGCATTTTTAGGACATTGGAATTGTCCTGCTTGACATTGCAATGGTGGATAAAGGCCATTATATATTTTGTCATAATCTGTGAAATTGTGTGGGACAGAGTATAAACTATGACGTAGGCTATAGTTCATGGTTAGCAATGCTTTAAAATGTGTTTATCAATTGCAAAAAATGTACCACACTAATGAAAGATGTTGTTGATGTGGAAAAGTGTGTGTGTGGGGTGGGGCATATGGGAATCTCCTATATTTTTGGTGTAACATTTATGTCACCTATAGTTTTTTTAAATATAAAAATAAGTTAAAAAAAAAAAAAGACAAGTGGGATTTTTACATTAGCGAGCCTGGCCAAGCCAGCAGGGGACACTGTGTACCCAGAGCTCATCCCTCAGGAATGTGACTGTGTAGCTCCCATCACTGTGTGCTTACACTTGGGCCTGGCACTCAGTCCCCTGGACAAGCTTCTGATGTGGCTGCCTTCATCCTCCTGCTCTACAGATGAAGAACAGAAGCTCTGAGAAGCAAAGGGACTTGCCCATGTAATTCCAGCACAGCCAGAATACAGTCCCAGGTTTTCTGACTCCAAACCCACTGAGGCTGCATTTGTACTACAAAGACTTTAGTGGTCATTGAAAGACATTGGATTAAACCAAGTTTTAAAAAATCCTTTACTGCAGGACTTTTCAGAGACTTTAATGTGCTAAGAGGCTATGAATCTTCAAGACAAGGAGAAGGTATTTCCCAACTTATTTAGCTATGCAATTCTTTTTAAAATTTATGTATTGTTGGATTACTGTACTCTCCTGTGAAACATGGTTATGGGATATGGTACTTTTATTACTTTGTGGAAATGCAGATTAGAGAAGGAACTTTGCTTGAGATGTCTGAAGTCCTGTGACTTAAAAAAAATTTTTTAAAATAACTCACTGAACACCCAAATCTATGGACACTGATGAGAATGCTGGTGAAACCATGCTACTATCACTTGATTTCAGAGAACTGCTGTTGAACCAAGAAGGGAGAGAGCAAACTCTATGTCCAGTGTCCTATATATGGAAGGTGCACAATCAATATTTGCTCAATTTACTACTACACTCAATGAACATGTGAGAGCCTTGCATTGGGTTGATATGAGTTTGATATTTAGTCTTATGTGAGGTATAAACTCCATCCCTAACCCTATGCAAAGTAACCCAGAGCACACCTGATTTACAAAAAAAAACAAGAAAGAAAAGAAAATTACCAGGTGAGATGGTCGTTTCTATGGCTGATGCTGAAATTATAAAACAAAAACAAAACTAAAATAAGATACAATCCAAACAAAAATCCCACCCCCAAACAGGAAATTTAGAAGACACTTTTTAATTTAAAAATTTATGCCTCAAATATATAAAACTTAGCTACAAAATGACTTGTGAAATGTGAAATTAGAAGTAAGAAAGGTTTTCAGACAACCAGCGAGATGGTAGCAGAGTAAGGAGCTCCTAGTGTTAGCTTCTGCTACAGGACAACTAGTAATCACCCAGAACTGTCCAAAACACCTGTTTGGGGGCTCCAGGAGACCAGAAAAGCATCCTGCAACATCCTTGAAAGAATGGAAGGAGGAGACTGCCCATCTGCAGAGAAGATTTGCAAGCAGAGTGCCCCATGCCATGGAGGCTCGTGACCATCCTTCACTGGAGGCACGAGCTGCCCCAGGAGCTATTCTGGGGCTGGTATTGGAAGCTCCACTTCCCAAAAACAGGGGAGGAAGAGATGGTTGGCCACCAATTTCAGCTATGGATTAGTAAATTCAGCTGGCTAAAGTAGAACTCCAAGAACAGCTAAAGTTTGAGCCTATACATGTCGGAAAGAGACCAGTAGCTGCCATTTTGACTCAGCCCCCAACCTGAGGGGAAGCTGGGCTGACTGAAAATCACAGTGATGGTAGAGACTGGTTTCTTTCACCCAGTTTGGCCTGCAGCCCTAGCCTAGGCTTCAGCCCCACCTCTAGCAGGGAGGAAGCTCTTGGGCCCTGCCCCAGCCTCTCCAGGTAAGTGCAGGTACATTTGGCTGGCACAAACTGAATAATTGAGAGTCTACCAGGGCAACTGTGGACATCGTGGACCTGCATGGCATAGATTGCTGCTCACACCTGCAGCTCCATCCCTGCTCCAGGCAGGGGAGAAAGGAGTAGGAAGCTTCATGAGTCTCTCTAGGCAACTATAGTCTAGGCCTGCATGACTTGGGATTATTCCACATAGCTGTGACCCTGTCCCTACCCCTGGCAAAGGAGAAAGTTGGGAGAAGCTTCCTTGGTCCCTGGGACAATGAAGGCAGCTTGAGCCTCCACAGCTAATAGCACCAACTACATCCTTGCCTCCTACTATACAACCAGCAAGGGAGGAAGAGCAGGAAGCCATAAATTGAAGAGAAAAACTGCACCCAGAATAAGTACTCTAATAAGCCAGAAGCCAAGACAATAACAAAAAATTACAATGCACACCAAGAGACAGGAAGATATGACCCAGTTAAAGGAACAAGATAAGCTTCCAGATGACATAAAGGAGTTGAGACAACTAATCATAGATGTTCAAAAAGTCTCCTTAATACATAAATTCAATAAGATGGCTAAAGAGAGTAAGGATATTAAGAAGAATTTGGATGGACACAAAGAAGAATTTGAAAACATACATAGAAAAATAGCAGACCTTATGGGAATAAAAGGTGCAATAAATGGAATTTAAAATACACTGGAATCATATAATAGCAGATTTGAGGAGGCAAAAAGACAGGATTGCTGAACTTGAAGAAATGGCCTCTGAAAGTGAACATACAAAAGAACAGATGAAGAAAAGAATGGAAAAAAATTGAACTAGGTCCCAGAGAACTAAACAACAGCAAGAGACATGCAAACATATGTGTCATGGGTGTCTCAGAAGGAGAAGAGAAAGGAAAAGTGGCAGAGGAATATTTGAAGAAATAATGGTAGAAAATTTCCCAACCCTATTGAAGGACATAGAGCTCCATATCCAAGAAGCACAATGTACTCCCATCCGAAAAAATCTGAATGGACTAACTCTGAGACACATGCTAATCAGAACGTCAAATACAAAAGAAAAAGAGAGAATTATGATAGCAGCAATAGAAAAGCAATGCATACATATAAGGTATACCCAATAAGATTAAGTGCTGATTTCTCACCAGAAACCATGGAGGAGAGAAGACAGTGGTATGATATATTTAAGAAATTGTAATAGAAAAACTTCCAGTCAAGAATCTTATATCCGGCAAGACTGTCTTCTAAAAATGAGGGTAAGTTTAGAATATGCACAGATAAACAGAATCTGAGAGAGTATGTAACCAAGAGACCAGATTTGCAGGAAATACTAAAAGGTGTGCTACAGCCTGAAAAGAAAAGAAGGAGAGAGGGGCTTGGAAGAAAGCCTAGAAGTGAAGATTATATCACTAAAAGTAACAATGTCTCAAAAGAGTGTTGAAAATAAAATATGACAGATAAAACCCAAATATTCAGGAACAAACTTAACCAATGATATAAAGCACATATTCAGAAAACTACAGCTCATTATTAAAAGCAATTAAAAAAAGACCCTAATAATTGGAAGAATTTATTCCATGCTCATGGATTAAAAAACTAAATATCATTAAGATGTCAATTTACTAAAATTGACATACAGATTCAAAGCAATCCTGATAAAAATTCCATCAGCATTTTAAAAATAAATGGAAAACATGATTATTAAATTTATTTGGAAGGGTAAGGGGTCCTGAATAGCCAGAAACATCTCAAAAAGGAAAAGTAAGGTTAGAGGACTCTCATTTCCTGACTTTAAATCATATTACCTAGCTACAGTGGTAAAAACAGCATGGTACTGGCATAAAGACAGATACATAGATGAATGCAACTGAATTGATGGTTCAGAAACAGACCCTCATATGTATGGTCAAGTAATTTTTGACTAGCCTGTCAAACCCACCCAGCTTGGGCAGAACAGTCCATTCAACAAATGGTGCTGAGAGAACTGGATATCCATAGCCAAAGGAAGGAAAGAGGACCCCTATCTTATACCTTATCAAAAAATTAGCTCAAAATTAATATAAAACCTAAATATAAAAGCAAGAATCATAAAGCTTCTAGAAGAACATGTAGGAAAATATCTTAAGGACCTGGTGGTAGGTGGTGGATTCTTAAAGGAGATAAGAGGAGGACTGAAATGGACTATGGATATTTAATGTATGTAGAAGTTTTAATTACCTTTATTGTAAAAGTGTTAAAATGTACCGAGTTGATGGTAAGACATAGAAGTTTTAATTACCTTTACTGTAAAAGTGTGGAAATGTACCGAGTTGATGGTAACACATTATCGTGAGTAACAGCTGGTTTATAAATGGGGAATGTGGCTGAAAATGGTTTTCTAGGGATATTAATGCCAACTGACAGAATGCTAGAGAATAATCTAGGGACTGAATAGCACAGTAAACCCAGAGGTGGATGAGAATTAGTTGATGGTACAGATGTAAGAGTATCCTTTGTTAGCTAGAACAAATGTATATCACTATTGCAGGGTGGTGGGAATGTGGAGAAGCATGGGAAAAATACAACTGGAGTGACCTATGGACTATGGTGAACTGTAATAATGCATCTATGCATTATTGCATCTATGGCAAAGATGTACTGTGTTGACAATGGGTGAGTATGGAAAATGTGTGCAAAATATATACTGTGGACCTGGTAACAACTGAATAATCTTATCTCATATCTGTTACAAATGTTGCACCATGGTGTGTTGTGTTGATAGAGGGGTGTTGCTTTGGTATTCTGCACATGTGCATGATTGTTTTGTATATTTAAAAAATAGTAATTGGATGGGTTGGGGGAAAATACACCAAATGTAAGATCAGGACTATAATTAGTAGTAAGATTTTGACACTATTCTTTCATAATTTGTAACACGTCTCACAACAATGCAAGGTATTGGTAGAGGGTTGATGTATGGGACCCCTGTATGACATTATGCATGTTTATTTTATAAGTTCATAATTTTTATTATATACTTATTGTTTATGTATGTTCATGTCTAAATGATATAAAAAATAATAATAGGGTGGGTTGGAGGAAAATACTTTGGTTAGTAGTAACATGAGGATGCTCTTGATTAGATAAAAATGTTTAACAACAATGCAAGGTATTGGTGGTAGGGTGAAGGGTGAGAGCACTGTATGATGTTATACATGCTTGTTTTGTAAGTTCACAACCATTACTATATACTTATTGTTTATGTATGTTCACGTATGAGTGATATACTTCAATAAATTTTCAAAAAAGAAAAAAATAAAGATTTTCTTGGATGACAACCTTGGATACATGAAGACAGGATGTGAGAAATATCAATTTATTGGGAGAACAATATAATCTTCCAGGGATTGATAAGAAGGACCATTTCACTGAAGCAATGTAGAGAAATATTTTACAGAGGGGCATAATACTAGACCCTTCCTAATTCGGAAAGACAAGGTTTCTAGGATTGATTTCTTATTTTCACCAAACTAGTTTTATAATGCAATCCCAAACTGTCTGAAGTCTACATCTCTAGAAAGTGGCTCCTTCACACAATAGTTCACACTCTTGACACCTGATTCAATATTATTTACCTTTGCCATAGTTGAAATTCACCAAAGATTCTGAATCCTCCCACTGGAAGGTAAGCTTAGTGATTGTAGAATTCTGCCTGCTTTCTTTACTTCTACATTTTCAGAACCTAGAATGGTGCTCAATAAATATCTCTTAAATGAGTGAATGAATGCATGAAATCTCATTATTCTAGTCTTTGCCCCATAAAACTGAAGATAATTTGAGCAGTGCACATTTCGATTTCATCTAATTTCCTTTTCTATTCTACTTTTTTGGCAAGGGAAAGAAGAAAAATGTACATAATCTATTAGGAAAAGGAAATAATCTGAGACCACAAAGCCAAAAACAAGTAGTGTTGAAGTTTGTGCTTTCACAAAGATAGCAGGAACTGGGTTTTGTTTGTAGAACGCTCAATGGCAACACTATAAAGTCAGCTTTGCAGCTCAAAATAGGTAATTTCAGCACAAAGGCTGGGAAATGCAAGTACTGGGAAGTGCAAGTAAGTGGTTAACAGAGCAAATCTGGTAATTCCTTGAAGATGTCAGAGATGGAGGGTTCTAAAGCAAACTCAGCGTTGATGGCCCAACCAGGGTCTAGATTGGCAAATTAAAGGAGGCTGAGAATGCCCCAGAAGCTTCCTATCTGCCTGCAATGAAGGCCAGGCTCCTTTCTCATGGGGCATTCCCTGAGCCAAGGCCGGGGCAGGGCTGGGGCCTGGCACCGGCTGACCCAGGGTTGTTATAGGTCCCCTGCCCCAGCGAGTCTCTGCACATCTGAGCATTGACCTAGGGCCTGTGTTTGGAGGAATCTGAGAGAACCCAAACTTCCTCTCGTGAAATCCCAAGTCTCCAACCAAGACTCGGGAGTCTTGCAGGTACTGCAAGGGTGAGTACCTGAGCAGACGACCCCGGCGTCTTCGTGGTGGCCGCAGTTGTGGACGGACAAGCCCGGGTGGTGGCACTGACCCAGGGAGGCCTCATCGCCCCGGCACTGCACGTCGTCCAGGAGGATGCTCCCCACGCCTTCCCCGAAGTGGCCTCTCCCCAGGGCGCCAATGCCCTCCCCGCAGTCCAGCTGCCGGCATACAACGTGGGCAGCACCGATGTCCCAGGCGTCGTCACACACGGTCCCCCAGGTCCCGTTGTGGTACACTTCAACGCGTCCCTCGCACCGGGTCTTCCCATCCACAAATCTGACGAGCAGCAAATCTAGGGAAGACCCAGAGGTTGGTCCTGGAATATAATCCCTCTTCTGGAAGGCAATTTCGTTAGGACTTTTCTCTAGTTCCTAATAAAATACACCCTGAGTTCCAGTAAACTTGAAACTCTTGCTTCTCATTTCTAGGTTCCATAGCATAAGTCAAACTAGTGTTCCTAAATGCAGGAATTGACTTTTCCAGGTTATTTCTGGTTTCTGTTTTTAAGGTAGCATTAATTTATTTCTGAATAAAAACTTTCTTATTTTAATTTTTATCTTGACACAATTTTTTTTTGTCATTCAATAAACTTCATTTTTAAAGAAATTTTAGATTACAGAAGAGTTGCATCAAAGTATAGGGGATTCCCATATACCCCATGCCTTCTTCCTCTCACATTTTTCCCTATTAATAACATCTTACATTAGTGTGGTACATTTGTTACAATTGAACAAATATGGAAGCATTGCTACTAACCAAGGTCTATAGTTTATTTTATAGTTTATACTTTACGCAGTAGTTTCATAGGTTTTAACAAAATGTATAATGGCCTGTATCCGTCATTGCAGTACCATGCAGAACAATTCCAATGCCCTATGTTCTACCAGATTGCAAATACTTTGTTGCATTATTCTCACCTTTGGATTGAAAACATGGTAACTGCAATAATAGTTAAATATCTATTTTGGGGCCAAGTCTGATAGTCAACAGCATCGGAATACGTCTAACTCAACTTTTCGTTATTTCCTTTGGGCCAAACATGTCCACTGGCCCAGGTTCAAAATGAGAAACACCCTTCAAGAACCAACGGACTAGAGAAGCAGCTGGCTTTCCTGGTACCGCCTCCCTCCCTATCAGCCCTGCATTTTCTCAGCCCCAGGGGAGGCAGGACTCTAGGTGAACCCTGACATCACTGGCTGTAACCTCAGGGAATCTGCTAGAAAGAGTCAATAACCAGGAAGCTGCCAAAGAAAGAAAAGGCTTACCAACGGGAGGAGCAGTCTCTGCTGCTTCTGGGACAACTTCCACAGCTAGAAGAGAAACGCACATTCCTGTTAGTGGAAAACAAGCAGAGCAGCAGGCGCATGCACCCACTCCTCCGCAGGGCTCGGCCAGTGCAGGCCGACCCGAATGTCGGGCACAAACCAGGTGGCACTTCTCAGTCACCTTTCTCTCAGTGCCAGTCAGAGGCTCTGGAACACACCTGCACAAGAGCCTGGCTTTTTGACACCACTTGGAAGCTTCCCCTGAACATTACCAGGGAGGAGCTGTCAACAGCCACATAGGAGAGTTGAGACTATAAAGTAGGACAAATGAGCCAGGATTTGGTACCCTGTTTCAGTAAGTTTCAGCCTGAAACATCATACTTATTCAAAACACCAGACACTATAGCTTTGGATTTAGGAAAAAAGACCAAGCCACGTGCAGTAGAGATATTGCCACCCCGTCTTCTTCACCCCGTCCCTTCTGGGAGCCTCGTTTCCATCTGCTCTCGGAGGAGGGTGGGGGACTCTGGGTGGTACTGAGGCTCGCACTGGGGGGCGGCCAGAGTGGTTGCTGCTGACATTATTTAGTAACAAAAAGTTACAAATCAGTGTTTTTCTGGGGGCGAGGGGTTAAAAAGCATTCTTTAGAGGTTGGCTGAAGGCATTATAGGAAAAAATATTTCCTCTCCAGATCTTGGGATGAAGGTTAAGTTCATGTCTTAGATCTGTAATTCTACTCTTCCCAGGCAAGATGTACGTCTTGGAAACAGTTCTGGTAATAAGACCAATGTACTGTGATAAGGCTATGTGCAAAGCTCCTACTTTTCAGCAAGAAACATGCTACCAGCATTTAAACAGAAAGACTTTGTTTTAGCTTTCTGTTTTGTAGCCATTTTCAGACATGTTAAAAGACACAATTCTTTTAACAGAAATAGCATTTAACAATAACAAGAGTGTGAGCATTTCTTTTTCCTCCAGGGACACCTGTTCATATACATGGGAAGACTTTTACTCCAGTACTCCTTTCTAGGTCTAGGCCAGAGAATTGCTTTATAAGAAATACACCTGTCCTTAGCTCCCTCCATAAAAAGGCCAATTTCTATCTCATGAAGAATTTCCACTCTATGGAATTCTGTAAACCGGGTCTAACATGTTTCCTTTCATTCAAGCCCACAAATGTCCTGAAAATCCATCATAACATCATTCATATACAAAGGTATCCTTCAGGTCTCCTGTAAAGCAAGAATAGCACCTAGAGCTACCTACATATTTTAAAAACTTAATAACAATAACCAAGGCTCTCTTGTCAAAGTCCACTGGAAACATTTGAAGACTGTGAAATGCCAGCCAGAGAGGCTTTTCTGTGTCTACTTCCCCTGCCTTTGTAGTGCATTCTTTTTCCACTGTGGTACATGGTGATAAAAAGATTTAGGCTCTGTATCCCTATTACTGAATCTTCATTTTTTGATTTGAAATAGGAAAATCATGTGAGCTATAGTAATCAAGTAATAGTTCAAACAAAAAGACTACCAATGATTTGAAATATGATAAAAATACAAAGTATTGCTTCTCATAAACAAAGATGTACCTAAAATTCAAACTATAATAAATTTAGAATTGTGAAGAGCTTTTTAAAAGCATGCAAAATTTTACTTCAAAACATTACAAAGAATAAGACTGGCCTTCTAAAATGATGCCATGTTAAATGTATCATGTTGTGGTCAACACATTAACAAGTATATCTCCGTGGTTACATATCTTTTCAGATGTTGCTGAAAATCTTTATGAAAATTCCTTTGGAAATGAGTAATGTGGAACTTTTAAATGCATTTCCTTCTGATTTTCTTTCAATTCCCATCTTATAGTTACCATAATAAACTTTTTTTCCAGAATATCACACTATTTATATAAGCTGATATGGAGGAAATGCTATATTTTTCAAGCAGATGACTTTTCAGTGCACCTAACAATGGATCTCAAAGCAGTCCCAATACAGCTCACAGCAGATCTCTAACAAAACAGGGTTTTAACATTTTCATTCCAGTTTTTTTTTTTGAATAGTTGCATAAAGTTGTCCCTAGTGGCCAGAGAGCCCCAAGTTAGGGAATCAGCAAATCAGAAAAATATTCATACAAAGCTCACTCTGAGAAATATCTTCACGGGAAATCGATGAAATAGACTTAGAAAACCCACATCCTCAGGGGACAGGCATAAATTCTAGATTCCCAGGGATGTTTTTGCATGAGGGATCTTTTCTCTTCCTGGGGCTAGGGGACCAGACAGTGATGGTCAGCTTGGGCAGGGGACACTCCTCTCCTGAGACTAGGGTAACCAGTGTCCTGAGTCACCACCTGAGAGGGAAGGGGTTCCTGAGCCATGGGACTTCTAGACTTAAAACTGGGAAAATTCCAGGCAAACCGGAGCAAGTCACTTACCCTACATATGCCCCCAAGCCACTCTGGGTTGGCCTGCCTTGCAGACATGCTTTGTACTGTTGGGGTGGAAATCGATCTAGGGAGCCCTCAGGTACCTGAGCAGATGGCCCCGGCATCCTCGTGGTGGCCACAGTTATGGATGGACAGACTGAGGTGATGGGACTGCCTGAGGCTGACCTCATTGCTGGTGCACCTCACATCATCCAGGAAGACTGGGCCTGAGCCATCTCCAAACAGACTATCCCTTGGGGCCGCCAGGGCCACCCCACAGCCTCACCACCTGGGTGGCAGGCAGGTCCCAGAGGTCATCATGACGCACGGTGACCCAGGTGTCATTGTGGTAGACCTTCATGTGACCCTCACACCTGTCCTGGACATTGGCCAGCCTCACCGTGGGCAGATCGGCAGGGGCAAAGAGCC
This sequence comes from Dasypus novemcinctus, assembly GCF_030445035.2. Lineage (NCBI taxonomy): Eukaryota > Metazoa > Chordata > Mammalia > Cingulata > Dasypodidae > Dasypus > Dasypus novemcinctus. Next base: position 14,718,808 of record NC_080678.1, read on the forward strand.
AGTCTGCCAGAGAAAGCCCCCTTCCACTCACCAGAGTGCCATTTCCAGTTGGAGAAGTCTACCCATGTCTGCAGTTTGCTGTTTGGGTAGCATATAGCTACAGGAGCGTTGTGTATGCAGAAGAAAATGTTCTGGTTCAGATACTGGTTTTTGTATCTGAAATTTAGCACTAACTGTATAATGGTTTTCTTCCCCAGACAGTTTCAATATGGGAAAACAGGCCACATGTTGGCTTTTCAAAACAAAGCACACATCTGTGTAAAAGACACATATACTTTAAAATCACTTTCTTAAGTAAACCAAGCTGTCTAAGAGAGCTAGAGACTAGATGATAGGCTTAAAGGAAGTTGGAGGGGAGAGGAAGACTGTGAGCTGACACCTACATGGGCAGAATCTATGAGAAGCTGGAGGTAACTATTTGTATAGGAAAGGGATAAGATGGGGGCATAGGGATACCTTTGGGTGGGGCTTTGCAGGCTTGAGGGGCACTAGGGTTCGGAGGATGGGTCAGATGGCCCAAGGAATTGGGGGGAGGGCTGGGGGGAACAGTTAGTTGAACATGGGAGATTGTCAGGTATGTGGATGAAACTATAATGTTGAGAAAACTGTTTAGAAAATATAATAAGGAAGGATTACCTGTTTAAGGTACTTAAGGGGTGGCATCTGGTACAGGGACAGGCTTCTAGGGAGTCTGTGAGTGTTCATTTTGTCAGAGTGGGTTATATCATTGGGTGGAGACCCATATAATGAGTGTGAAGGTGTACCCTCATCCTGGGGAGGCCTCACGTACTCAAACAGAGGGAATTGTTCTCTGGAGAGAATTGGTGACTCCCAATGGGTGAGGGCAGCCTAATATGTCAAGCCCTCAGCATTGTTGCAAGTATCTGTGAATCTGGTCCTTCAAATAATGAAGATTGATTGTCACTGTGGGCCCTGAGGGAGGGAAAGAGAGGTATAGAATAGATGGAAGTAGGGTAACTGGGGGGCAATGGAAGTGTTCCGCAAGATGGATATAGGACATGTTAAATTACACCAAAAATGTATGAAAGTTTATAGGCTAAAATGTAAAACACAATGTAAAACATAAGGTAACTAAAAATTAAGAAAATTGTACAGTCTAAAATATAAACCATAATGTAAACCAAATGGATCCATGTTTGATACTATGTTTCCATATCTGTACATCACCTGCAGCAAATATAACATGAACATGTTAAAAGATCATTGCAGGGGAAGGGGGAAAAGGGTTTGATGTTGGATATACGGGAGTCCCCTATATTGTATATGTGAATTACTGTGACTTAAAACTTTTTTGAAGATAAAATTAAAAGTTAGAAAACAAAAGGAAAGGCTGTAGATACTGAGGAAGAAATGAAAGAAATTGCCTTGTCACTGTACATATAGGGCAAAACCTATTACAGTGATGAAAGGCAAAATGTCAAAAACAAAGCTTTATAATATTTTTCAATTTTTAATACCCAATTTATTTTTTATTTTATTTTAGTTTTTCTAAATTAGTATGTATTCTATTTCTAATCTTTAAACCCATCACTATATTTCATTTTCCTATTAACTGAATTTGGCAATATATTAAGCTTCACTTTTGAAGAAGTTTTGGACCACAGAGAGGTTCATATCCTGCCATAACCCAATGAATGGACTAGGGAAGAATATAAACTACAATGTAAACTATTATCCATGTGGTGCAGCAGTTCTCCCAAATGTATTCACCAAATGCAATGAATGTGTCACAATGAAAGAAGTTGTTGATGTGGGACACTCTTTGGAGTGTCATGTCTCATATTGTTTCCCTAAATCTTCAAAACAATTCAGCTGAATGTTTGGGGTTCAGATTTCACATTTCTAAGCCAGGTCCCTCAAAGAACATTAGGATGTCTTAAAACCAAATTAGTTTCACTTTACTTGAATTCAAAAACAATTGTAAAGTATTTAATGAGGGATGTTGTAGGTAGCTGGGGGTAGAAAACCAAGCAGAGGACAACAGGGCTTCTTGAGGCAGGAAGGTAAGGGCTGGGCCAAAAGCAGAAGTCCTTTCTAGATTCTGAGCCCTAAAACATTAGGGCTGGGTCCCCCGGTCCCCTTTGAAAATGGGCCATCCCACAAGCCTACTGATGGTGCTACGGAGGGTGGGGGCTGTGCTCAGAACTTATTTAGGGGCATCTCGGCATGGAAATGCCGTTTTCTTTTAGCAGAGTTGACTCTCCCTTGAGAAGATCCTGAAACGAGGAGAAGCCACCATATCACTAGGCTGCCTTTAATGAGCACAGCTTTTGTTCCACAGGGCACTGTTTGACTGACCACCCAAGGGCCATGAAAATAATGTTTGCTACGTTTCCCTTGGCCACAAATGGTGGGACTCCATTCTCATTAAAACAGTTATGAAAGGTGAGAATGGAAAAAGAACCTATTGGATGGAAAACATGTGGCTGTTCCCCAAGAGCTGAAGAAACTATACGTGTAAAATAGAAAAAGAGTCACCATAAGCACATTCCAAACAAACACAATGAAATCTCATATTCTTCTCAAATGTCATCTAAATCACATAAACGGGTATTAACCAAAGAGCTACCACTGAAAATGTGAATGTAGCACATAAATGTGTACCCATTATTCTGATTAAAAATAAAATTAAATGAATGAAATTCACATGGAGATTGTGAAGATATGGCTGCACTGGGCACTGGATGCCTTATCAGAGCCAAGGAGCTCAGGGGCCACATCCTGGGGCCCAGGCAGGGCTGTGGGTGCAGGAGGCTGTCCCACCCCATTGCCCCCACTCCCTGCCACTGACTCTGATGTGTGAGTCACCGCTTTGGGCCAAGAGCTGTTGACTCAAGCTCCTGTAAGAGAGGGCTGCCACCTGCCAACACCCAGAATCATCCATCCTCTGCATGGAGCAGGGGCCCAAGGAAGCAGGAAACAGCCCCAGGCCCTCGCCTTCCAGAAGGGTCAGGCACTCTGGCCGTTATCAAGGAAAGAGAAGGCTGCGAAGGGGGCCCCAGTAGGGGCCTCTGCGCTAGTTACCACCCAGATATGAAATGGACGTGAACTCACAGACGTCAGGAGGTGTAGCCACTGTGGAGTCTGCAGAGAAAAAGGAAATTGAGAGGTTAGTTCAGTAACAAAAACTGAGATGGCAGAGTGGTTTAGAGAGGCTGACTCCATTTAAACGCAACACAAGAGGTAGGGTGGAAACAATTACTCTTAGCATCTAAACTGACCCCTCTGGATTTATACAACCAGATGGAGTAGCATCACCCAGCTAAAATCTCTGGGACAGTGATTCTGGGAGACATTGCTTTAGTAACTAAAATAGCAAACAGTAATAAAATCATTAATATTTTGGGGCATGTATCATGTGTCAGATGTTTGATTAAGTGCTCAATGTGGAAAGTCTCATTAAATCTTTCCAACAACATTATGAGATGGGTACCATTATTTTCCTTATTTTATAACGCCATCGACTCTCAAGCCAAATGGCATCCCCCCTTTTATTAAATAGCTGGTACATATTTTTCCAGAGATAGATCAGAAATCTGTTGTCCAAAGCATAGGAGAAGGTTTAGGACATGGAGGCGTTTCCAGACTGTATCAGGCAACTCCAGGCTTGGCCAGGGCAGCTCTGTGCTCACCTGAGCAGACGACGCCAGCATCTTCATGGTGCCCGCAGTTGTGTGTGAACCAGCCTCTGTGAGCACACTGGTCCAGGGAAGATTCTCTTCCTGTGCAGTTGACGTCGTCAAGGAGGATGCTTCCAGACCCGGGGCCAAAGCTGGCCTCTGGGAGGGCAGACACAGCCAGGCCGCAGTCAAGCTGCCTGCAGACCACATGGGCATCCTCTATGGACCAGTCGTCATCACACACGGTGCCCCAGGTATCGGCGTGGGAGACCTCCACGCGGCCCTCACACCTGCCTATCCCATTCACCAGTCGCAGGCTCAGACCTTGGTGGACAAAGAACAAACTTCATCAAGACCTGTCTGGAAAAGCCACCAGAGGAGCCAGCTATTCCTGGAAATTAAACTCTGACAAGGGATAATAACAAACCTATCCCCCTGCATTTCATTTCATTCATTTATTTTTGCTTTTCAATGATATGGTTGGTTAAGAAATGTGTGAAGATGCTCCAGGGGTGTAAAGGGCAGTCAGTGAGGGTCGACCCCCATGTGTCAAGGGCAGTGTCACAAAAGGGAGTGGAAGCTGGATACACCTGGAACATGGGCCGGTTGAGGTCTTGGATGGATGCTGGGAGGACATCTAGGGCCAGCAGCTACCCCCAGCCTTCCTATGGGCAGGTCTCCACGTCCAGCCCCCATAAGCCATTCTTGCATCTCACAGCTGCTTCTTTTCTCTCACTGTCAATCACAGATTTTCTAGATGAGCCCAAACATTATCTGGCAGCAGCTATGTGCACAGCCAGCCTGAGCCTTGTGGAAGTCCATGGAAATGGACAGGGTTTCCAGCAGGATGCCTGTCCCCAGAGTAATGCTGGAACATTTCTGAGCTAAAAATTGACAGGGGAAAACATGAGAAGGTAGACAAAGGATTACCTGTTGATGTGGGTGCCTCTGTTGGATTTGAAAAAGATGCTAAGGAGAGGTAGAAAGGGAAAGAAAAAAATTAGACAGCAGCTTGAATTAAGGCCCAATGTATTTAACTCTCAGCCAACTACCAGCAGGCCCTGCAGTGATCCATAGACAGTTTCTGATTCTTAATACGATTCCTTTCCCGTGTCCTTTCCTTTGGGGGTGGGTGTGGGGTGGGTACTCCTTCCATCACCCAACTGGTGTGGCCCAGGGAATACAAGCCAGTACAAGCTCAGGAAAACCAAGGTGTGGTTGTTGAAAGACTTTTAAAAAACAGATATATTGTATTTTAAAGTCAAGAATGCATCCTTTGGTGTTCCCCGGCTGATGCTTCCTTGATGGTTTGGGGCAATTTCCCCTTCCCCCAACTCTTCTCTGTAGATTGTAGTTCACTGATAAGAACCTTGCCATGGGAAAGCCATTGACCTAGTTTGATATGTGACAACTATTGGACCAATCACAGAGTAAAGACTAAAATTGGGTTCTTTTAGCACCTTCATTCTTTACGATTGTGTCAAGTATAAAACAGCACACACAGACAAATCCCTGCACTACACTGGCCTGGGAAGAGCTGGGGGTCAGCCGGCAATGTTGGCATTGAAACAGTGTGCGTCACATGACAAGGACTGTCCTGACCACTCTCTATAGAGAAATCCAGCAAATCTCAACAGCCTTAGGAGACAAATACCATTATCCCTCTCATCTTCATCCAGAGGAGGAAACAGCGGCATGACATGGCTCGGTGATGTGCTTGAGGTCTCCCAGTGAGTAAGTGATGAAGCTAGAATGACAAACCCAGGACGTTTGGCCTCTCAGCCACTACTTTGCCACCCAATGTGATTTTGCCAAGTTAAGTCATAGTTAATCAGTTAAGAACAACTGAAGATTACCTGGATTCGGGGAATTCACAGCAGCTGATGGCATTGGGTAAGGCAGAGAAGCTATGAAAGACAGGAATAAAAAGATGTGGGTAGGTCATCTCTAATCTTCTTAAGCCTGAGAGGTCTACTTGCTTATGGGAATCAGAAAGGTACATCACCTCAGAGTCTTCTCCTGGGAGAAAGCATGCCCCGGCTGGGCATCTGATTAGGAATGGCACCATGGTTACAGCCACAGGTGCCCTGGACTGCTGGGTTCCTTTCTATCTGCTGTTGACCATGGAACTTTTCAATTTAATTTAATTTAATTTAGTTTGATTTAATTTAATTTAATTTTTAAAGTTTTTGCAAACTGTGGCCACAGGGATGGCTACCTTGCTTTCAGCACCTGTCTTGCAAGCCAGTTTGGCTTGGTAATTCTCCTGAGGGAGTGTCTTCCCTCTGAGAGTAAAGGGCAGTTCTCAAAGGGCACATGCCCTTGTTCATCTCAAGGATGGACCCTGGCATCCTCAGCCACACGGAGGCAGCCAAAGGGCCCTGAGTGGGCTATGGAGCTGAGTCAGGAGTTCCAGGGCCAGGATGCCAAGGGAACTTGGAGCTGCTGCTTGGTGACCCTTTCACTGACCTCTGGCCCACCCCTCCCCTCCCTCCTTCCCCCAGCTCTGCCCTGGGTCCTGGTTCCAAACATCTCCTGTGTTTAAGCCCCCAGCCTGTCCTCTGACATCACACACAGCCTGTGACTTCAGCTCCTGCCTTAATAAGAACAGGGATTCTGTCCTTGACCACTGTTCTCTCCCCTTAGAACGTTCCAGCATGTCTTCCCCCAACCCCCATCCTTGTCCTTTTTTTCCTATCTCAGAGGGTTGCTGCCACATCTAGCTCATAAACCAGTTTGCCACTTCCCAGTCAAACCCAGAGGATGCCAAGAAAGTCAAGGCTTTTCATTCCAACGACTGAATTTATTTGCAGAAACTCAGCTGGAGTAAAACTGAGGAAGAAGAGCCCAACAGGATATGGGCTCCCAGCTTGGTGACCGGGAGAGAGCTTTGTTTCCTGTAAAAGGAGGGCGTTCAACTAAAGGATGCTTCCCAAAGGAGTCCCTCCTATCACTGGTGGAATGTGAACGGATCGAGGCAATGCATCTTCTATTTTAAGAGTTGTGCATTTATCCTATTAAAATTCAAAAATGTATATTTAGTTCCGTTCTGATTAAGGATATTTTGAGATGTACTCAGGCATGAATTGATTAGATCAGATTAAGTAGCTCCTTGTTTATTTGAATTTTAAAATGATTGAGCATGGTTTTATTGCCACCGTGTTTGTCTTTAGGCATGGCCTATTGGCATTAAGAGACAATTATGGTCTGGGCAGTATGTAGATATGGCAGGGATGTGCAGGGGCATCTGACTGAGGTTTGGACAACAGGCCCCCACCCCGCCTTCCCTTCTGCTCTAAGTTCAGTGGGGTGGAAGACCCCCAGAGCCTGCAGGGCCAGCGCCCACCTGAGCAGATGACGCTAGCATCCTCGTGGTGGCCACAGTTATGGGAGAACCAGCCGCCGTGCAGGCATTGCCACAGTTGGGTTTCATTTCCCGTGCACTCCACGTCGTCCAACGCGATGGGGCCAACGCCGCGGTCAAAATGGGCCTGGCCGAGGGCAGACATGGCCTGGCCGCAGTCCAGCTGCCTGCACACCACCTGGGCGTCACGCAGGTCCCAGCCGTCGTCGCACACCGTCCCCCAGCTGCCGTTGAAGTGCAGCTCCACGCGGCCCTCGCACCGGTGGCTGCCGTTGGCCAGCCTGAGGGCCACATCTGGGAAACCAGACACGCTCTGGTCACTGCCCTGCGTCCCCTTCGTCGCTGTGCCGGAGGGTGGCCTGGGCAGCCCCCTGAGTTGGCTGGTTTTGGGGGTTCCATCCTTCAGACTTGGGGGGAGACGCACTGTGAGGTAAAGCCGGCTATGAAGGTCCTCAGGGATTGGGCTCTCACGTCAATGCCAGTTAACAGAACGTAAAGGTCTTTCCCCAGGTGGGTCAATCGTCTATTTCACAGAGATCAAAGGAGGCCCCGGCAAGGCCTGGGCTAAGCGCGAAGCCCCGCGCACGCCCAGGCTGGCTGCTCCCGCCCTGAGAGTGGAATAGGGCTCTTTAAGCCAGGTGAGAGGAGACACGTGTGAGTTTTGCATGACACAGGCTTAAAGACGGCGGAAGTCATGCATCTTTTCCCGGAACAGGTGTGATGTGCCTCTGACATCGGGTGACACTGTGCACACCTCGTTTCCGTGACAGTGTTAGATGTTCGACCACTTTCACCAGGTCTCATCTTGGGAGTAAACGACGGAACCCGGGACACCACACCTGCCCTTTCAAACCCCGGGTGTCCAGCCGGCCGCGCCTGCCCTCTGCCTTTCACCCTCAACACCCAGCATGGACCAGGGGCTAAAATGACCAATGGACCTACCAGTATCGTTTTCATCTGGCACAAGAGACTCATAGGACGCCAGGAAGCCGATGTTGGTGGTAACGGCGTCGCTGTGGAACACCACGGTCATGCGGTTGGAGGAGGAGATGAAGACTGGGGTTGCTTCAGAGCAGAACCTCCCCAGGGAGAAGGATTCGCTTTGTGGGCCGTCAAAGACTTCAATGAAGTCGTACGGACACCCATAGAAGTTTTCCATTCTGCGAAGAGCAAGGATAACACTCAGACGTGAGGCACTGGCGGCTTTTCTCCCACTAGGTATTGCCCAGACTGGTGCAGGAAGGTGGCTAGAAAAGCTGTCTGGAACCTACATCTTTTCCCACAGGAAAGAGGAAATGATGACCCCGTTTACATGGGCAGTACGTATCCTCTTGTCTCTAAAAATCTTTCAATTTTTAAAGTTTTAATTCAATTTTATTTTCTGAATATGTATTTTGAGTCCTTGGGCTAGAATTTAAGCATTGGTTACACAGTGAAAAGTAAATCTCCCCTTCACAGAAATAGCTACACTGAACAGTTTCTTTTCATTTCCTCTCTGAGGCGGTCTAAGCACAAATGGCAGCATCCTGTACCCCTTGCGCATGATTTTCTTGCGGATCATTCCATACCAACACACCTTGTGAGCGCCAGCAATACATGGATGCACCCAAATCTCTTTTACTGCTCCCCTACTGGGGGGCAATTAGGCTATTTCCAATCGCTCGCTACAAACGAGGCTGCCATGATCATCCTCTGTGACAGGAGGCTCTCTCTGTAGCCAGATTCCCGGAACTGGAATTGCTGGGTTAAAAGTTCTGTGTCTTTAAAATTCTGACTAATGTTACTGCAAAGTACTCTAAAGACTTATCTCACTTTTGAGAGTTAAATGTGGAAGAGCGTTCTTTCAGGGTACAGATTGGGTGTAAAACTGGTGTGCATTACTAAGGAAACATGATAGGAAAAGGAGGAAATATTTACTCACTTCACCACGTCAAATGTAAGTTTGACATGAGCCCCGATATCCACTTGTATGTCCCAGGCACACACCACATTCAACGGATAATATTTAGGATACCAAGGGCTGGAGAATGAGCCCGATTTATTTGTGAGCAAACCACCGCAATGGAAATTTTCGTCTGTGAGAAACAGTGAAGAAACCCTGTGAGAAGATAATGTTGACCTCGGCCAGTGTTTTCAGAGGGGTCAGTAGGGGATGGAGCAAAGGCAGGAGGGAAAACCTGTTCTAGGACTGCTTTTGCCGATAACTAAAGAATGTGCTCTGAGACACCCCTGTCCTTTGGCAGATGAAGAGCATTTCATGTGCCCTGTCAAAGTTATGGGATTTTTGGAAAAATTTTTGTTGTGGCAAAATGTATGAAACATAAAATTTTCCATTTCAGCCATTTTAAGTGTGCAATTCAGTGGCATTTATTCCATTCACAAGGCTGTGCAACCATCACCACTATCTATAATATTTCCAGAATTTTTCATCACTCAAAACAGAAACTCTGTACCCGTTCAGCAACAACTCTCCAACCCCCCTGCCCTCCTGGCTCCTGCTAGCCACTAATCTACGTTCTGTCTCTATGAATTTGCCTATTTTAGATAATTCACCCAAGTGGAATCATACAACATTTGTCTTTTTTTGTTTGGCTCGTTACTCTTAGCATGATGTCTTCAAGGTTCATCCATGTGGCAGCATATATCAGAGATTCATTCCTTTTCATGGCTGAATAATATTCCATTGCATGGGTATGCCACATTTTGTTTATCCAGTCACCTGTTGGTGGCCATCTGGGGTGCTTCCACCTTTTAACTATTGCGAATAATGCTGCTATGAACCTTGTATGAGTATCTGTTCAAGTCCCTGCTTTCCATTCTTTGTGCTACATACCTAGGGGTGGAATTGCTGGGTCACATGGTAATAAATTCACAGGGTTTTTGTGAGGAGAAAAGGATAGTGACATATTACAAACAGTTGAAAGGGCTCAACGAACTCATTTACACAGAGGGGTCTAAACATGCACTTTAGTAAAAGTGGTGCAAAGACAAACTAGCCAAAGTATCCTTTCCCAGTATGGCGTGTTATAAAATAGCTTGTATAGAAGAGCCCCAGTTGCATTACATACAATTCCTAACTGAGATCAAGACCAAGATTGCTTTACGCAGACATTTTATGGGTGAAATATTGGATCTGTTGGAGAATTTGTCAAAGTCCCCTCTTTGGAGCAGCTTCTCATAAATAAAAGGGAGAAAGAACACTCATCTAGTCACAAGAAGTACTAAAACTGAAAGAAAAAAATATAAAGCCATGGAAAGAGTTTACGTAAAACGTAAGTACCTGTAGAGGAGTTGTCGCCACTCGAGTCTATGGAGATACCTAGAGCAAACATGATGCTGTGAGCAAGAATTTTATCCAGATCCATCCTCTAACATACTAAAAAACGTCGATGCTTGAAAGCTAGGAGATGATTTCTCTGTGCCCCCATGGGCAGAGATGACTCTGTCTCCCCAAGAAGTTGGACAACTGCACACCAAGTGTGAAGATGGTGCAGCACGCCTGCTAGTTAGGGCCATCCCTGGGATTTCCGTTTCCTTACACCTCACTGTGTGCGCAGCAGTGCAGGTAGTTGGCACTCTCTTCCTTGTAGGTGCTGACGCCAGGGATCCCAGTGGTCAGTTCTGGTGAACCTTAACTACCTGTCCTACCTCTCTCCCTGCCCTCTGCTGTACCCCCAACCCCACCATGCTGTCAACCCAGCAGACTGCATTGCTTCTGTTCATTAGCAACAGAGTATTTAATGGACCGTGCTCCAACCCCGGGATTAAACAATAGGCAGGAATCACACACACCAGGGACCTGGTGACTGGTTGAATTGTAAGGAAAAGCAATACCTGTTCGGCCTACTTTGGGATTGCCATCAGCACCTGTTCAAAGACAGTAACGGACTGAGTAAGACATCGCATAATCCATAGAAACAAAAATTCAGGCACTTTTTCCATGATCAAAAATGTTCGGTCCTGGGCAGCTGGGGAAGTGGGATCCACAGCCCTGGACGCTGGGTAAAAGAGTGGCAGCCCCCGCCAGTGCCCCTGGGTGAGGGGGCACACTTCGCCTTTCAGCCACGTGACAGCTCAAACGAAATGTGGTGCTCATTTGCTTCGGGTCAGTGTGGGGATGTCCTTGTCTTTAGGAACAGAAGTGGAATAGTCAGAGTGGAGCACAGCCGCTAACTAAGTCCCTGGGGGGGATAATGCGTGTAGAGTACGGGCCTGGGTGCCACCTTGGATGTGTCTTTGCTACCTTAGCTGTCAAGCGAGGATTCCAATAGCATCTGAGGCTGGGAGAGTAAATGAGATTACGACTGCACCGGGTGTGGCCCGGCGCCTGGCATGGGTGCAGCACTCCTTGACACCAGCTACTGGATCTATTCAGAGGGGATTGTCAGAAGCATGGCGGCAAGCATCACAGGAAGGGAATGTCTGCTGGTATCAACCCTCTATGTAATGACTATCGATTTTCAGATGAAGCCTACGACTATTTTGCCGACACAGCAAATTTCCTTATAGGTGACTTGAAGCCGAGGGCTGGTCTCCGAGCAATTGCCTGCTGGCGTTGAAAACTCCCTCCCAAAGGCTGCTTGCTGGCAGCTGAGACTCTGTCCCTGCAGAGGCCTGTTGTGGGCTGCTGGGCACCCACCTGAGCAGATGACGCTGGCGTCCTCGTGGTGCCCGCAGTTGTGGGTGAGCCACCCGTTATGTTTGCACTGCCACACCTTGGCTTCGCTCCCCACGCACTGCACATCGTCCAGCATGATGTGGCCTGTGCCCCCGCCAAAGTAGCTCCCAGCCGGGGCCGACAGGGCCTCGCCACAGCCCAGCTGCTGGCACACCACCTGGGCGTCCATCAGGTCCCAGCTGTCATCGCACACGGTGCCCCAGGTACCGCTGTAGGAGACTTCCACCCGGCCTTCACACCTGTGGCGGCCGTTCACCAGCTGCAGGGACACACCTGGGGACAGGAAGACAGGAGCTCCTGAGCTGGGGAGCTGCCCCAGACTCCAGGAGCATCTGCGGCTGGAAAACACCTTCCAGCGAGTGGGCACATTGTCCTGTAGCACTCTAGGCAGGACACTCAGGACTCTAAGTCCTGATTTTCCTGGGACAGTCCTGGTTGATGGCTGCTGCAGATCGATTAGTAGTGGCTCATTATTTTAGAGTGCCTTCTAACTCCCAGCAGTATCCTGGCTGGAGGGTAAATTGAATGCGCACTCTAATCATAAGCCACGGACGGCTCAGGAATGCTCCCCACATCCTGCTGCAGAGCCTACAAGGATTCTGGATGATTTCTGATTTGAATTTGCTGGCAGCAAGTGGGCTGGTGCTAGCTGTTTGGAGATACCTTTGTTCGAGAAGGACTTTTTCTGCGCTGTTTTCCTTCTGACTTACCTGACTGCATTTTCTCTTCTGTTAGAGGAGGAGTCCCTCGGCCCTCGTTAGGGTCCTGCGTCTATAAATACAGCCACTGCATGAGCGGAGGCATCAGCCGCCTGCTCCTTCAGCCAGGATGTTTTGGTGGAGGAAAGTGACAGCGGCAGCGCTGGGATGACGGGTGGGGGCTGGGGGGCTTTTAGTGTCCTCGTGGATGTCATGATGAAGGGGAACCCTGCATTTCCCCTTCTAAAGGGGAAGAACCCAAATTAGATTCACCTCTCTCCACAGTACGGGTTAGGATACCCACCACTTTCCCTTTCATCTTGCTGAATGGCGCTGTACAGCGCATAAAACCCCGTGTTGGTGATCATGGCGTCGCTTCTGAATACCGCGGTCATGATGTTGGCAGAGGAGAGGAACGTGAGCTCTGCCCCAGTACAAAATCTGCCCATGGACAGTGAGGCAACTTGCAGTCCATCAAACACTTCAATAAAGTCGTAAGGGCACCCGGAGATGTCCTCCAATCTGCGGAGGTGAGGGCAAAGTTAATCTTTCCAAAGAAACCCATGGGAAGGTTTTACATTAAATTCATCATTCTGACATAGCACCCAGAGACCGCAATCACCCCTGCCCCCTCCTTCCAACCCTGCCACCTGCTTCCAACCCTGCCACCTCCTTCCAACCACACATTCCCATCACCCTCCAGTCACTAGGTCCAGTCGATTTTACCACTTCCAGCTCCCTTGAGGCACCTCCTCTCCTTTCAGCATCCTCACCTGGTCCATTTCAGTGGCCTCTTGGCTTTTGGTCTCTCCCGCTTAAAACCTTCTTTCCCTTTACCTTGAGGGTCAACTTTCCACATGGCAAATCTGATCATGTGGCTGACTGGCTTAAAACCCTTCAAACTCTCCCTACAGTGTAAAGCCCAAACTTCTTAGCTTTGACATTTTCATCAGGCCAGTCCTACCTCTAGCCTCATCTCCTTGCAGACACATTGGTCAACACACCTGGTTCCCTATGGTTCCCTGCTACATGGTGTTCACCCACTCATTCTTTAAGGTCCTATTCCAATGTCACCACTTTGTGTCACTGTCCCCAACTCAACTCCTTCCTTTCTTCATATCCCAGGCAGAGGTAGTCCCTCCCTTCTTTATGTTAAGAGATGGGGCTATATTCATAGCCAAGCTGAAACAAAATGGCATGTGCAGAGTGCTTAGTTACCTGCCATGTAGCAGGGGCTCGGTGATGCAGCACACAGAGTACTGCACTACAATGATCAGTTTATGGGCCTGAGAAAAGGGTAAGATGGATGGATGACTGATATGAGAATGGTAGCACTTAAAAAAATTATTTTAATGGCTGACCCAAAATTTCCTTAGGGGGGAAAGTCTCTTGGTTAAGAGAAGTACACTGATAGATTATTTTAGGAATGAAAGAGGAGGCTTTTTAGGTGTTGCCTTAAAGGAATCAAGGAAACAAAGGGATAGCAAGTTTGTTCTGCTTAAAAAGGGAAGAGAAAATTGGAGATGGAACTGAATGGGAGAGAGGAAAAGGGAAAGAATAAGGTTGGGGGCAGGGGGAAGATGAGAAATTTGGAGAAGGCTTGAGTCTGTAGAGAAATGTAGCTAGTAGGAAATTCTGAACGGGGATGGTTGGCAAAAGAGCTTGGCTACATGGTGTCTAATATTCAATTTTAAGTTCTTTGCTTGCAATGTATAACCCCCTCTTCTGTCACTCCAAATCTTAAGTGACTGCTGCCCCACACTGAATGCCTTTCAGAAGTGGTGTTTTCTGTGGGGTGGAAGATGGGAATAAGGAAAAGGGGTCATGTTTCACAAAAGGTCAGTGCAGGGCAGAGAGGAGAGGGGAACAGTGGAAGGAGACTCTAGCTAGTTTCCATGGGAAGAGGAAATCGAAATAAGAAATGATCATGAGAATGGAAATCCCCGGGGATTGAAGAATCTTAGGGAGAACTTTGGACTTAGCACTGGATGGGGGATGGGGTGGTGGCAGAGGCTTAAGCACAATTTGTGTACATCTTGAAGCACAAGTGATCTCAACTGACATTAGTTTGCAGATGGTTAAGGGAAAAGTAGGTGGCGGACTTGGCCCAGTGGTTAGGGCATCTGTCTACCACATGGGAGGTCCACGGTTCAAACCCTCGGCCTCCTTGACCCGTGTGGAGCTGGCCCACGTGCAGTGCTGATGCGCGCAAGGAGTGCCCTGCCACGCAGGGGTGTCCCCCGTGTAGGGGAGCCCTACACACAAGGAGTGAGCCCGTAAGGAGAGCTGCCCAGGAATGGTGCTGCCCACATGGAGACACGGAGAGCTGATGCAACAAAAAGAAACACAGATTCCCATGCCGCTGACAACAACAGAAAGTGGACAAAGAAGACGCAGTAAATAGACACAGAGTGGACAACCGGGGTGGGTGGGTGGAAAGGGGAGAGAAATAAATAAATAAATAAATCTTAAAAAAAAAAAAGGGAAAAGTAGCCCGCTGTCCTAGACACCTCTTGGGTGTCTATTCTTCTGAATGCTCCTCCCACCGAGTAAAACTCAGAAAGGTCTTGAGCAGTGGGAAATGGGGACAGCATGCAAGCTCTGAGGGCCTGTTGGGCAGGACTCTTTCTGCCAATGCCACACAATAGTCTGGTTCAAACTGAGGGTTTTTATGATGTGTTTCATCCAACTCGGTGATCAGTCAAGTCGCCCCTGCGCATCCTACTAACGGACTTCTCCCCTTCACTCTCTGTCCTCCTTCCACGTATATGTGTGTGTAGGAGTTGTCTTCATAGCACTTACCTACTTATCCCTACCTGATGCTGTCCTCTTTATTTATTGGTTTCTTGAGTACTATTTGTCTCCATATCTAGAAGGTAAAGTCCATGAGGGTTGGGATCCTGTCTATTTGTCTTGTTTGGCACGGTAAGTCCAGCCCTCGACTAGGGCCCAGACAGAGTAGGTGCTCAGTAAATACACATTTAAAGAACATCAACATTTTCTTAACTTGATAAAGTTGTGAGATATGAACACTTGCATTTAAATAAGAGTGAGTAGCCTTTGACGCACATGTCATGTGCTTTAGAAATATATACATGCACAGTGAATATAATTAGTACACAAACTGAGTACTGGACTAGAAAAGCTGCTCAGAGCAAAACATATCTGTTCCAATGAAATAAAAACCCAGAACCTTGAACTAGCCCTTAAAGTTTTTAAGAAAAAGCAACTGCTAACATTTGTGTGTAAGCGGATAGTGGTGTGGCAGTAACAGGTGACATGCAAACTAAGAAATCATTTCATCAGAAAACTGGACACATGCCTCTTGCAAGAATGAAATGGCACACTTTACATACATATGTAATTTTTACAAATGGAGGGTGAAACAAAGCTCTTGTGATATCAAATAACAGAGCCTGCTTCAGGGTAAATCAGGGTTTCTCAATACTATTGACATTCTTTTTTAAAGATTTATTTATTTATTTCTCTCCCTTTCTCCTCACCCCCCACCCCAGTTGCCTGTTCTCTGTGTCTATTTGCTGCGTGTTCTTTGTCCACTCTTATTGTTGTCAGTGGCACGGGAATCTGTGTTTCTTTTTGTTGTGTCATCTTGTTGTGTCAGCTCTCCATGTGTGCGGCACCATTCCTAGGCAGGCTGAACTTTTTTTGTGCTGGGCGGCTCTCCTTATGGGGTGCACTCCTTGCGCGTGGGGCTCACCTGCACGGGGACACCCCTGCGTGGCAGGGCACTCCTTGCGCACATCAGCGCTGTGTGTGGGCCAGCTCCACACGAGTCATGTGGTAGATGGACGCCCTAACCACTGGGCCAAGTCCGTTTTCCAATACTATTGACATTTTGAACCAGATAATTCTTTGTGGTGAGGGCTGACCTGTGCGTTGCAGGGTAGTTGGCAGCACCCCTGACCTTACTTGCTAGATGCCAGTGGTATTCCCCTCTGCCTCCAAGTCTCGACAATCAAAAATGTCTCAAGATGTTGTCACTTGCCCCCTGGAGGGTAAAATCACCCCCCGGCTGAGAACCACTGGTTTCCATAGTAACTAACTTAATGTCCTGAGAAGGACAAAACAAATATAAATAAACCTAGACTTAAAAACATCAAAACCCGCAAATCAGCAACTAAGCTCTGGGTTTAGGCAACACGTTTACCAGCAACTTTATTTGTGTGCTCCTATACTATAGCAGAACACATGTTGGAATAGTAAGTTTGAGATTACAGGGAGTGTGCGCCATTAGAGCTGTTTGGAATGACCACTTTCCAGAAGTGATAAAGTGATTAAGTGATTCTCTGTATCCCAAAATACTAGACATGCAAATTTCATAGATTTTAAACATGGAGTTCCCAATTTTCTCCCATTGCTTTCAACAAGCAAATATGTGTTGAAGGAATGGATGAATGATAAATGAACGAACGAATGAGAAATAAATTTTGCTCATAATACATAATGCCCTTGACATAGCTTTGTGCCCTCTATATTTAAAAGGAATTCTAGCTACCAGATAAAACTAATTGGATCTGCCATACTCTACACTGCCTATCCATTTTACTTTGTTGTTGTTTTTTTATTTTTAAGCATTTTACATTTTTTGAAGGCAGCATTTAACCATCCAGGCCTTTGATGACTGTAGTCAATGAACACAAATGGAAAGCAGGGGCAGATGTCTGGGATAAACCCTGACAAAGTCCGCAGAAAGCTGAAACTGGGGTAAACGTTATTAGGAGAGGTAATGCCATATTCATAAAAAAGTGAGCTGTGTATATGTATGTGCATATGAATATATATGTATATAAATAAATACGCATTAAAATAGGGTGACTCCTTTAAAAATGGGGGATAGTTCGAGAAAGAGGTAGGAAGTACATGGTACCTGATGGGAGCAATGAGTGAGCTGTGGCTGTTTAATCTGTAGAAGAACAATCTTAGGAGGACATGGTACAAATTCTTGAAGGGAAGAGGAACTGGCTTTGTTTTGTCCAGTATTACCGGGAAGAACGAAGGCCATTCAGTGGGAATGAGAAAAACAGAGGGAGACGCTTGCGTGTCAAAGTGGAGCGGGCTGAGGGTGAAGGGACGGGGTATCCCCAGGGGGATCTCCAGCTGAGGGCTGGGGATGCTCACGGGGCACTTAGGCACTGCCTAGGAAGTGGAACTAAATGATTAAAGGACTCTCTAAGCCCAGATGACTAGACAGATTCCCACCCAGAAGGATCCGTCCCATGGACAGGGCCACCTCTTTGAGGAAAACATGGATTCAAGTCTAGTCTGGCCTGTGAGGTGAAGGGCCAAGCTGCTTACCTCAGGGTTGGGATCGTCAGTTCTATGTGGAACTTCTCAGCCACGTGGATCACCCAGACGCACTCCATGTCAGTAGGGTAGTTTGTCGGATACCAAGGACTCGAGAAGGAGCCAGAGAGACTGGAAATGACTCCACCACAATCGGTACTTCCACCTGTAGGAGCAGACGAGGGACCCATGGTGGCTTCTTCAGGCCTGCACCTTGCATTTCCCCAGGGACAGAATCCAGAATCTCAACAGTCCGGATTCACAACACGGGGGACCCTGCTGGTGTGGATGCAGCTGTGGCACGGCTAGTGGGAGTGACTGTACTGATACTAGCCAGAGGGACTGAGGGGGAGGGAGGGTGGAGGCCCGGGGGGGGGGGCGCAGCTCCTGCAGTAGATTGCAGTGGGGATGGGAACGGGATTGAACATACGTATGTGGCAAGTGTGGGGGGTTCTGCCTCAACTTCATGAATGCCTTCCCCCGTCCCCTGCCTTGCAAACCAGCTCAGTTCAGATGTGGACAAGCCACCCATTTGTGAGGGGTCCACCTCACTCATCCTTCCTCTTATGCGACTGGGGAAAGACAGACATCTATTCTGCTTTCATGACTTATTAAAGTGACCATTCGATTGAATACTTACAGGTTACACTTTCAATGAAAATGAGTTACCTTGTGGAACAGGGGCTTGAGGGATGGCAGCTGCAAAACACAGAACCAAAGAAAATCAGGAGACCCCTGAGCACCATAAAATCATCTTACACTCGCGTGCAAAGGGATGAGCCTACTACGCCTCGAGTTGTGACAAGCGGTGCGGGCATGATGAAGGATGGACCTTTTCCCCTCTTTCCATCGATTCACCAGGAAACCCCAGACGACGCTGAGTTACAGGACTTGTTCTCT
The DNA here is from genome assembly GCF_030445035.2 of Dasypus novemcinctus. Taxonomy (NCBI): domain Eukaryota; kingdom Metazoa; phylum Chordata; class Mammalia; order Cingulata; family Dasypodidae; genus Dasypus; species Dasypus novemcinctus. The sequence continues at coordinate 14,737,393 of NC_080678.1, forward strand.
CTTACTTGATAAGGTCCACTAAGGGTTGTCTTGAGATCAGCTGGTCACTAGGAATTACCCACAGTGACATCATCAGGCTAATGGCCGTGTCTATGAGTCTGTAGAAAGTAACTGAGTCCTGAAATCCAGGAAGGAAAAACCCCAGCAGTTGAAAGCCTAGATGAGAAAAGTCAGGCTCAAGGGCACCTTCTTGCTCTTTTCAGGCGGTCCTTTGGCTTTGATGACGATATAGCTTACTGCTTAGTATTCTAGATGTATCCTCAGTTCTCACTGCATGGCAGGCTGAGGGCAGGGCAGGCTTTATTGGAATGTGGTACTTGTTTGAATTTTACCCTAAGGGCTTAGTGGGGAAGGAGCTTGAAGCAAATGGATGGACTGCACTGGAGAATTCCTGCTTCTCAATGTCCCTCCTCTGTCAACCTCACTGCAAGTTGAAGGACAGTGAAGCTGAAGATGACACTGACCGACTGCTCTGCTCAGGCTTTTGCCAGGAAGGGTGTTTGATAGCAGAAAAAAGAATTCTTTCAACCTGAAGTGTCTCATTTTTCTCTAGTTAAAGTGCTTAATACAAGAGAGTTCTTTCTGAGAACTGAATGACAAAATCCTTCCTTTTTGGGCCTAAGTAGGTACACAATGCTGCACGAATAACTGGTTAGCTGAATTGATGTTTAGAGTGGAATTCTATTTAGACATCGATGAGTCCCTTTCTCCTCTAGTTTCTTTTATCCCATGACCCATTCTCTTTCCCATCAGCTGTGTATATCTGCATCAGAAAGGGATATTAAGGCAGAGAAAAGCCCTGAGGTTTGAAACCCTAGGATCCCAGAGGACCTTGGCACAGAGCTCTCTGATGAGCCCTGAGGAAGATGGGACAGGCCAGAGTAAATGAGAGAGAGCTCAGCTGTTTGTGATCCCTGACAAAAGGTGCTGTGTCATGCCTCCTCTCCAGGACTGGGGCCCAGTGCAAAATGAAAATTCAGGGCCGTGGCCGGGGCTGGAGAAACCAGTCTCACTTTCCCACGGGCCTATCACCCCAACCCAGCAGAGGGGCAAGCCTCAGGGGACAGCAGCCTCCACTCTAGGATGCAGGTGCCTGCTCAGAGAGGACAAGAGGCTCCAGCCGAGTGTCCCACCAAGGGTACCATGGTGCTATAAGCCCACAGGGTACAGCTGCCATCTTCTCTTGCTCCACGACACCACAGGGTGTGTCCCTGACCTTTCCCCCCCAGGGGCAGTGGTGGCAGCCGTCACTGGGCAGAGGCAGGGAGAAAGAGGCTTGGCAGGGCTCAGGGTGCCAGAGGCCACGGGTGTGAGCAGCTGAGACCCCTTCCCAGGGAGCAGGGTGGCTACAGAAGCAGGAACACAGGTACTCTGAATCCGGCTGGAATCGCGAGTTTGGAAGGTCACTGCCACTCTTTAATGTTGAGTAGGTTCCCTGAAGAAGGTTTCCTCTTTCCCACCCCTACTGAATTGGCTGAGGTGTGGAGGCCCACAGCAGAGCCCCAAGCAGCTAATTTCTCACCATCAGTCTATTCTTGGCATTCAATGACACCTTTGTTTTCCTGCATGTTTTGATTTTCTAAGCCATGTCCCAAGAGGCAACCTGTCTCCTCCTTTCCTCTCCTGCCTTTCCTTGCTTTGTCATCCAGAGAGGAGACTGTTGGGCACCATGCATTTGGGCAATGTGGGTTTTAGCTTGTTGTTGAGGCACTAGTTCTCAAGCTTGCCTGCACATTGGATTCCCATGGAGAGCTTTAAAATGACTATGCCTGGGGCCACCCTAGAGATTCTGATGTGACTGGTTTGGGGTGCAGCCTGAGCATCTGGAATTGTAAATGCTACCTGGGTGATTCTAGTATGTGGCCAGCACTGGAAATCAGTAGTCTAGGCTGTTATCCCCCAGGCCAGGGCAGAGGTCAGATTTTTATTACCTTTGCAGAGAGTGGGAGTTCACACAGTCCAACCTACCTGGAGGGGTGGGGCTCACATCTGGAGTCCAGGCCCCAGCATCTGCATGAGTGAAAAACATAAAAACAAAAGTAAATTTAGCACATTGAAATTAACTTCTACAAAGTTACAGAAGTGATTTTTCTTTTAGCGTGGTCAAGTCTTGAGCTGGTTGCATGCCATATAAACAAGAACAAGGGCACATTAAGACCCTGGTAAAGCAGCTTCGGACCTGGGAGAGATTGTGGAGGAAAGGGCAGCTACTTGTGTGGTCCTGTGCATTTGTCTTCAGGATGGGGACAGGCTTTTGGTGTTCTCTATCTACCTGGCTGAAGGGATATTCACCTGTTGGGCCATTTTTCTTAGCTTCCCTGACCCTGCCCTGTGCATGGACTCTGCCCATGCAGCTTAGCTTCACTAAGCTGCTGCTGGCTGAAACATCAGAAAGAACCTAACATGGGAGAAGAGGCTACCCAAGTAAATGATGCCAGCATCTTCATGGTGGCCGCAGTGTGGTCTGGCCAGCCAGAGCTGGGGCACTGGCCAAGGTGGTTCTCACTTCCTGAACACTGAACATTGTCCAGGAGGATGTCTCCAGAGTTTGGGCCAAAGTGGGCCTTCCCAGGGGTGGCAATGGCCTGTGCACACCTCAGCTTGTGGCACACGAACTTGGCTTCACTCAGGTCCCACAGGCTGTCATACATGGTGCCCCAGGTCCCTTGGTAGAGGACCTCCACATGGCCTGAACACTTGCCCAAGCTGCCTGCCAGCCTCGGTCCTGGTCCAACCTTCTAAACAGAGCATGATTTATTTTCTATTTGGGGAAGTTTTAAGTAGAGCAAAGATTTCAAGCTATCTTGATTCTGTAATGAGTTGGGTTTAAGGGTTTTAGAGTGAGATAGAGGGTGGGTTTGGCCAACTGCTTCTTGGTTGTGTACCCTTGGACAAGCTATTTCATCTCCTTGGGCCTCAGTTTCCTCATCTGTAAAATGGGGACTCCAGTAACGTCTCTCTGAGAGGCCTGTGGTGACAAGTCAATCGGAGCATGACTACAAAGCAAACCTCAGCTTTTGGCGTATCTTGGCTCTGGCCACGTAGGGTAGGTTTTTCTAGGGGTCACAATGCTGGGCTATTGGGGAAGAGAATTCCAAGCTGCTTTTTTTGATGCATCAGCTGTGCTTGGCTAAGTGAAGATTTAAACCCTGGAAAGGCACACTCTGTGAATTCATAGAGCCAAATGGGATTGGCTATTTCTGAGCTGACAGGCTTGTGGCAGTCGGAACTGCCTGCCATCTCCTGGAGGCACTCTAGGCATGGCCTTCCCTTGCTGTGCCCACAGGCTCTGACACACTGGCCTCCTTCCTATTTTTCCAATATAGCCAAAGGCCCTGAGGCCCTCACACTTACTGTGTTTCATTCTGGAACCTCCTGAGAAAGGTCATCCATTCCCATCCAATCCGCAGTTGCCTCTGCTCACCCCAAGCTCTCTCTAACTATGCAACTTTGCTTTTTAATTCCCAGTTCTTTATCACTGCCTCGAAATCATCTTGCTCACTGATTTTTCCATTGTTTCTTGTGTCTCAGTCCCCCACCCTGTACACACACTAGAATGTAAAATCAGGAGCAGATGTGGTTCAGGCAGTGGAGTGCCCACCTCCCACATGGGAGGTCCTGGGTTTGGTTCCCGGTGCCTCCTCCAGAGGAAACAAACAGACAATGAGCAGACACTGAGCAGACAACAAGCAATCATAAGAGAGCCATCTGAGTGTTGGGGAAATAATAAATAAATTTTTTAAAAAGAAAGAGAATGTAATCTCTTAAAAAAATAAAAAAGAAGGCAGAAGTTGTTCTGCTTGCCTCTGTCCCTAGCACTTAGAGCTGGGCTTGGCTCCTAGTAAAACCTCAGCACTTTCATTGCTGGATGAGTAAATGATGGCCTTGAGCCTGAGAGTGGTCTGGATTTCAAATGCTGGAACTTACTCTGCCTTCCCAGGGGAGGGTCTCAAACAAGCCTTTGAGGAACAAACCTAGGAGTTTTCTAACTCAAAAGGAAATACCCCCAAAACTGCAGCCAGGGACTTACGCTCCAGTTTTCTGGTGGCCTGAAATAGTTCTTGGGGTTCCTGCAGGGGCATCTGAGCACCAGAGCCCCCAAGAGTGGCAGATTAGGTGCTTGTAGGATGCAAACTGAGCTTGGCTCATGAATGACTGCCTGTAGGGCCATGGCCAATGGGAGTCCCCAAGCCTTTCGTTTGGGTGGTTCTAGGGTCCAATGAACAGAAGACATGAAATGGGCCATCTGGTGGAGGGAAGCGGAATCTCACCACAGGAGAGTTTGACTTCTGGACTCCAGCACCCTGGACAGTTCCCAAGAGCCTGGAGGTGGCCCAGCAGCCAAAGGACACTTTAGAGAATTTGATTCTTCTCCAGGGAAGGGAGTAGCCTGGTCATTTCCATATCGGCTGCACATGCTGCCCTATTTTAGCTGCACGTGCGTCCCTCTTCCTGGGAAAAACTAGCAGTTATGGAGCAGGTTTGACCGGGCTAGATATGGGCGTCTTTTCGGACAAAACCCCAGGCCTCTGCTAATATGCAAACTCCTCAAATTGGAAAATGATTCTGTTTCAAAGATCAAACACCTCCTTGACACTTCCTACCTGACTCCCCTTCATTCTGTGGAATTGCATTGAAGAAAGCATAAAATCCAGTGTTGGTTATCAAGGAATCACTTTGGAACACCACTGTCATGATGTCTGAGGAGGAGAGAAACACCACGGCTACTGGGGCACAGAACTTCCCCATGGAGAGCGAGGCAATTCTGGGGCCATCAAAGATTTCAACTGAGTCATAGGGACACCCAAAAATATCTTCTAGTCTGAGAGGAAACAGAAATGAAAGGATAATGGCAGGTTAGAAACTTTCTAGATTTTAAAGTTTAAAAAGTGTGACAATCATAGGGATCAAATCTTTGGATTATGCTTAAAATTGCACATTCATATACGAACTACTAATTTTTTCAGATGCCTCATTTTCAGAACTCTTTTCTTTGCCAGAGGGGTGTGTGAAGTTTATGGTTTCAGCTTTTTGACAAAAGTTTAAAAATCATAATTGTTTTGTCCAATCGCAATCTATATGGAACATTAGGCAATACTGATATACCATGCACATAAATTCCTAACAGCCATATCACTCCTGATGACCATCCAAGCCAGATTTTCTTATCTTTATTTTTCATGTTTTCCATCCCCCAATTCCTGGAGAGACCAAATTTGATGTTAGAATAAAAACAATAGCAGCAGATGGAAGGGTATTTGAAGTTTGGCAATTATTCATGAGGGATGACTTTGAGGCAACAGATAACTGATAACAAGATAGACTTTGGAGCTGAGGAGTTGGGGCTTTTACCTCACGGGCTACATATGTCCTTAGGGATTTAATCAATGAAGATAACCTGTTTCTAGGACATTCTTTGGCTTAGGGAATGGTCTGACTCCATGGACATGGGTTAGTCATGACTGAGCAACCAACCAGCACATACCACAAACTGGTTATCACAGAATTCTGCAGTACTGCTGTGTTGGTGGCATGATATGTGTCACATGCAAAAAGAACAAGGGCTTTGTGCAGACTTCACTTATAGAAAAGTTGGGATGAAGAGCTGGGGCTCTTGGTAAAGAGCTGGGGCTGTGATATCAGACAGACCTAGATAGTTTAGACTTGGGAAAATTAATCTCTCTGAGCCTCCATTTCCCCATCTCTAATGGGAATGACAACAGCATCTATCTCACAGGGGTGTAATGACACTGGACTGTGATGATGCTTGTAAAGTAGATAGCACAGAGCCTGGACATGCAGCCAGTACTAAAAAAATTGCCATATTATTTTGTGTCATGGAGAAAAAAAGTTGCAGTGATTTGGAAAACTTATCTCTTCATGTAAGAGATGAGACAAGGATATCTCAGGTTTCCTTTCATTTTGCAGAAACCACTAGAAGATGCAGGGCCCATGGCTGGAGTAGTTAGATAATGTGTGTATATGGAAGGCCTCTCATTGTTTAAATTTTATTTAAAGGAAAAAGGAGGTCAAAGAAGAAAAATATTGGTACCCAGTGAACAAGGACAAAACCAGGAAGAAAGGTTTTTGTGATATTTTTAAGAAAATGTCAAGAGAAAATTTATTAAAATAAGAATAAACCAAATACGGTAAGAAAATAAGCCACTAACTGAAATTTCCAAGCTAGAATTAACTCATTGAATAGCACTACACAACCCAAACTTCAACTTAGAAAGACTCTAGAAGTTTATGTTCTTTTGCTTTTGCCATAAATGTTTTCCACTAAAAAAAGTATTTTTACTATAATTGCACAAAATAATATCCTTATTTAGATAGAACTCTCTCTAAAAAAGTTTTATTCTTACTTCAAACTTGGAATCATGAGCTCTATGTGGAATTTTTTATCGACATGGATCTCCCAAACACATTGGATATCTGTTGGGTAGTTTTCTGGATACCGTGGACTGGAAAATGAGCCAGAGAGACTAGAAATGACCCCTCCACAAGAGCTACTTCCTTCTGAAACAAGAGGAAAAAGAATGTCAGGATGTGTCCCCACAACACCATTTGTGCACAAATCTGGCATGGCGGGAGTGCAATCCCAGTGGTGACAAGCTCACACCCAAAGGCCTGCTGGAGTTGGGCAGCAGTTTGCCTAGATGGACACACACACACAAGTGGTCTGACTAAATCTTTAGCCTAAATATCTCTTGGGAAGCAGAGTCCATTCAATCTAATACTAATGGGTCAAAAAGGATCAAGGAGTGAGCACGCCTTGCCTTTCCTTGCTCCCTGCTGCTCAATCTACATGGTCTATGTTTGTCCTCTCTGTTTATTGCTCCTCCTCTTTCTAAAAGGGAAGGGTTCTTGCTTGTTGGAGACGCAGAGTAGATCCACTTAAGGAGAAATTGGAAAAGGGAAACAAAGAGACAGAGGATTTATGTGCCTGTGCAAGAGGAGTTTGAGGTGGTCTGGGGAGCAGGAGCATCCAGAACAGCTTTGGGGTTTGATGAAATTAAAGATGACAAGAAAGGGACTGTTATAGACTGTGTTGAGGGGTTAGAATGGGGGGCTCACTTTAAGCACTTTTTTTAAACCACTTTTGCTGGGTAGACTTTTTCCTTTAACTCAGTATCTCCTCTGAGATTGGAACTTACAGGTCTTTCTATTTATAAGAGTTAAACTATATCATGATGAAATCTAATTCTTTCATGCTAGTACAGATAGCTATACACTCACACACACACATTTTTAAAGCAGCACCAAATTACTTCAGAGGAAATTTGAAAACACAATATACTTTATTGACCTCATCCCTAAATGATGAAGTAACTTGCTTTTTTCTTCTTTATATCCTTCTCCTCTTTTCTCTCCCCCCAAACCACTTGCAATCCTCACAGAATCCCACAGATTTCAAGTCTTTCTTGTTCATCTCAGTGGTTATTGGAGGGAGGGAGGAAGAAAGATAGAGGGGGGGGGGGAGAGAGAGAGACAGAGAGAGAGACAGAGAGAGAGAGAGACAGAGAGAGAAAGAAAGAGAGAGAGAGAGAAAGAGAGAGAGACTGAGAGTTTGTGAGATGGATGGGAGGGAGTGGCAACCACCCCCTTGTCCTATAGTCACATCACTGACTACTTTTGTAGGTTACAATAACCATGGCCAGGGCAGAATTACACTGAGATTCTGGATTTCCTCAAAGCTACCTTGTGGCAGGAGATGATGGGCTGGTGCTCACTGCAGGACTGTGCCCAAAGCAGACAGGCTGAGGATGGAGCCACATTCACCCCTGCCTCTTCCCTTCTTCCAGCCTACTCTGGCCCAGGCAGATTCACGTTTTCCTTTCCCAGACTGCCCTGGCCTTCTTGCCCAAGGAACCATGGGAAGCAGAGGAGCAGACCTTGCCCCCCCACTCCCCCCACACCACCCTGTCTCCTTTCCATATTAAATCCTGGGAACACTGCCTGGTGCCTGCCGTGATGATTCCCTGAGAACAGAGTTAGCATTGCGATTTAAAACATGTCACTACCTGTTACATGCTCCTGAGAAGCTGTAGAAAGTCCTAGAGGGAAAAAAGGGAGATTATGATGCCATCCAGGGGAAATTATTATCATTATTATTTTAAAGATTTATTTTATTTCTCCCCACCTCATTGTTTGCGCTCACTGTCTGCTCATCTTTTAGGAGGCACTGGGAACCGAATCCAGGACCTTCCATATGGGAAGGAGGGACCCAGTCACTTGAGCCACTTACCACTGCTCCTGGAAAATTATTTATTGTCATCTACAAGGTTGTGAAATGTGGAGTTTCCTCAGAAGCACCGGTGCACTTAGGGCAAACTGAGAAAAGCCTGAAGGTGCTAAGTGAGAGTTCTCTCAGGTCATGGGGCAGATTAAAGAAGGTCACACATTCCTTGACCTGCCTCTCAGCATGGGGGGGATCCCTTGACTCTGGGGGGCTCTGTGATGGTTCTGACCCACAGAATTCAGTGGAAGTGACGCCATGCCTTAAGAAAGCAGCTCCACTTTCTGTCTCTTGGGATCTGGTTCGCTTGTGGGACCCGGACCACCTTGCTGAAGGTCTGACCACTCTGCATGGAAGACCTTGTGAAGAAGCTATGAGGCCACAGGGGAAGAAAGAGGCCCCAGCTGAGTCTATCCTTCCTGCTGCCCCCACCCAGGCACCAGGTGTGTGAACAAAGATGTCTTGGCCACTTGAGACCAGCCCAGTCACCAGGGGAGACAACTGAGTGATTGAGATCAGTGTGATATGGAGCAGAAGAACCTCCCAGCAGAGCCCTGCACAAATTCCTGCCCCACAACACCAGGACCTATTATTAAATGGTGATTATTTTAAGTAACGAAGTTGGGGCAGCCAAAGATAACCAGCTTGGGTCATTTTACTCAAGGTTGTCCCCCTCAATTCCCCATCATCCATTTAGTTCAGTTACATAAAATGAGAAAATGATTTAGATAAGCCTTTATCTGAATCTCCAATATCCTTGAACTTGCCCTTGGCCCTTTTACTCTAGATAGTCCTTCTTTTCTCATTCATGACCCCAACATATAAAGCTAGTCTTACCACCTCCCCAAAGTGCACCAAACATACTGGATCTTTTCCAGGCAATTGTCTAAGAGAGATGTGTCTGCCCCTGGATGATGTGTATGTCTTCTCAGAGGCTGTGTGTGTTTGTAAAACCTCAGTTCTGCCACTTTCTAGTTAATTTATCTTGGGCAGGCTGCTTGGCTGCCCTAATCTTTAACTGTGGAGATTAAATAAATTAACTTAGGCAGAATCACAGAATCTCTAGCATCATGCCTGCTGCTGAGCAGATGCTCAGAAACGTCTGTTGCAATGAAGCAGAATGCCTTTTCATTTACCTCCAGCAGTGTTTCAGAATTTACATTGCATGTATTGGTCTGATATTTCTAATCACTGGTTTTTATTACAGATGAATATCACTCAATCATTAAATTACAAGATCTTTGAAAATAGACAAAAATCATGAGAGGCCCAAGAGCATGTGCATTAGAGTCAGACTGCTCAGTGGCAAAGCTTGGTTCCACCATTCACTTGCTCAAGGATGTGGGGAAAGTTACTTAACCTTGTGAATCTCAAAGTTTTCTTCTGTAAAATACATAGTATCATACTTTTTCGCAGAATTGTGCTGAGGATTTGCAATAATTTGAGCAAAACACTTGCTCGGTCTCTCCATGGCGGGAGCCAATGAGTGGGGATGATAATTGAGATTGGGAAGCAGGGAAGTGTGGTGGTCAAGGGCACCGGTAGCCTGGGTGCATGTCCACTGGGTAGCTCTGGGTACATTACTAACTTTCTAGGCCTTAGTTTACCTACCTGGCAAGTGGGAATATCAAAATGCCTACCCTAAGGGGCTGTTGTGAGGATTAAATTTGTTAAATATGTGAAGGACTCATAACAATGTCTGGTTATTAGCATTTCTAAATATTTGCTATTTTTTTGTTTGTTTGTTATTATTACTGGAAAGTTGCCTGGACCAGAAAAAATGCAGACATACCTGGACGTGTGGGAGGAGGCAGGTCTTCTGCATCTGAGTGCATAAAGAAAGGCAATCGATCATTCTCTTTAGCAATGGGGTAACTGGGGTGACAAGGATGTGGGTGTGGGGAAAAGAGCAGAGGATGGCAACCTTTCTGGCATGGAATCTAGAGCCCCAGAACTCCCCACGGGCAGCTCCAGCTCATCTCTGACCAGAGCTCTCAGCCTTAGGGGAGGGGCACAGCAGCTAGGTACCCAAGGCAGCCAGGGCCAGATGACCTTTGGCCTCTCTTTTGCAGAATCACCTGGACTCCTAGCCAACATGCAGATTCCTATGTCCCTTTCCAAAAATAGTTAATCACGCCCTCTGGGGTGGGGTCCTGGAATTTGCCCGGGTCATGCAGCAGGTGGGGCTTGTGAAATTTGGGACCTCCCTGTTAATCCCTGGGAGCTGACCATGGGAAGACATGTGTCCCAGCCCAGGGTTGGCTCAAAGGAGAAGCTTGAGGATTGTTTGATGAAAGAATGAGCAGATGGATGGATGGATGAACGTTTCATCCAGGAGGCAGAGACATCAGAAATCATTTCTCGAGTGGAGGGCACTACCTGAGCAGATGACGCCGGCGTCCTCATGGTGGCCGCAGTTGTGCTCTGACCAGCCCAGGTGGGCGCACTGGCCCAGGTAGTGCTCCACCCCGGAGCACTGGAGGTTGTCCAGGAGGATGTCTCCTGAGCCTGGGCCAAAGTAGGCCTCGCCGGGGCCAGCCACAGCCCTCCCGCACCCGAGCTGGCGGCACACGACCTCAGCATCGTTCAGGTCCCAGAGGTCGTCGCACACAGTGCCCCAGGCCCCTTGGTGGAGGATCTCCACGCGGCCAGAGCACCGGCCTGAGCCGCCCACCAGCCGCAGCTCCGGCCAGTCCCCTGCAGACAGAGAGATGTGGGTGTGAGCCCCCGAGACAGCTCCCCTGGGAGTAGGCAAGCACCAAGCCTGGGGGGGGTGATGGGAGGAGCGGCCACCACCCCGGAGCCTGGGGCTTGCTCGTCCTGCGTCTCTGAATGTTTTTTTTTTTAATTATCTTTTTTTAGAGTTACTAGAGCACACAAAACATTACATTTAAAAACATAAGAGATTTCCATATACACCACTCCCCACCTCCCCACGCCCGTCAATTTTTCAATTGTATTTTTTTGAGGATACATAGATCACAAAAAATGTTACATTCAAAAAATATAAGAGGTTCCCATATACCCCCCAACCCCCTCACCCCACTCCTCCCACATCAACAACCTCCCTCATCATTGTGGCACATTCACTGCATTTGGTGAAGACACCCTGGAGCACTGCTGTGCCACATGGACAAGAGTTTACATCATAGTTTACACTCTCCCCCAGTACATTCAGTGGGCTATGGCAAGACATACAATGTCCAGCGTTTGTCCCTGCAATATCATATAGGACAACTCCAACTCCCAAAAATGCCCCCACATCACATCTCCTCCTCCCTCTCCCTGCTCTAGCAAGTACCGTGGCCACTTTCTCCACATCAATGCTACAATTCCTTCCATTACTAGTCACAATATAGGGTACATAAAAATGTTCAGATATATGTTGGGTATTTTCGTAGTAGTTACAGTTACAAACGACAACTGAGGGAGTGCTGAGTTCTTAGCCAGGGGAGCTCTGTCACATTCCCCAATGGAACAGCAACAATCGCCCAAGTGCAACGGCAAAGACCAATGAAGAAGGATGGTCTAATGATGAGTCCTTGATACCGATGACTATGCTTATGAGCCTGTGCGCCTGAAATATGAATGTTTTTGAATTGCAGGATGTATTTCTTCAGCGGATTTCATGTCAGGCATTGATGATACAGCTGTGAACCAAAATACATGGTTCCTGCTCCACTGGGGTCTAGCATCTATTTATTAGTCAAAATGTAGATGCTGGTACAATGCCTTATTCCACCTAGTGGTAGGTGCAGTGAAGGAAAGGGTCAGGATGCTATGAAGAGAATGATAGAGAGGAAGGGGCTGGGAAAACATCTCTAAAAAAATGAGAAGCAAGTCAGGGACACGTTGGGGAAAGGCATTTGAGTCAGAGGGATGACAGTATGCAAAATGACTCTGAAATGCCATTTCACTCCTACACAGATCTCTACAAATCATGGACATTAAAAAAAGAAAAGCGCAAAGCCACCATCAGATGTTAAAAATAAAAAATAATTCTAAAAAAGAATTTCTAATGGCATCTCAAGGGCGTAAATATCTCTGCAGTTTAGATAAGGAGTGACTTTTGAGCTGGAAGAATAAACAGCTCAAGGAAATACCAAGAATAGTTAGTATTTAACTGGTTCCACATCCCACCAACAAAGGGTGCAACCTACCTGGACTGTTAACAATTGATTCTTCAGCATCTGTTGATAAAGAGAATAAATATTAGTATTTTTTGTAAATCCTGACATTGACAACTGAGTGTCATGGTTCAAACTACATCTTCATAAGTGTTTATTACTGTGATATGGGAAAAAAGCAGTCCCCTGAAATAACACAGCACTGGGGGAATCAGGTTAATCAATATCACAAAATTAAGCTTCTCTCTGGTTCCTGATCTGGTTCTGCATTATAAGAAAATGGCCAGATAATCATCAAATACCAAGGGTACTTTTGGGGTGATCTGACTTAAGTTATTGGTTTTGTAGCAGGTGAGTTCCACTCTGGAGAGTCTTTGGGGCATCTCAGGTTTAGACAATAATCCTCCAAAATATCTGAAACTAGGGAGTAACTCAGCCTGTGAGGTTACAACTAAGCTAGATGGGCCACACATCACAAGATGCCACAAAGCAAACAGACAGGCAAATGAATGTCCCAGCAAACAAGAACTCCTCCCCCACCCCCCCTTCTCCCTGTCACAAACAACAAGAAACAATGGTTTGAAGTAGATGCCTCAAATTAAAAGTCACAGCTAGCAGGTACTGATATACAACTGAACTGTTCTCATATGGGCAACTCTATGCAGCAAGAGCCACCATGAGTGATTCTCACTGATTCTTTCAAGCCACATCAAGTGTTATGATTGTTAGTTTACCCCCAAAGCATCTCATTATCAGAAAGGGTTATTAACAGTTAGCATTCCAGAGGCAACTAATTTACAGTGAGCTAATTTTTCCCACAAGTAAATCCAAGTTTTTGTCCTTGGTTTTACTATCACAAGGCAATTAAAATTAGTCATCTTAATTTACTGATTTTGTTGGGGTTGTGATGAGGTGGGAAAATGGAAGTAAGACTTCTTAATTATTTAGCCTTTGCTCTTTGACAGGTATTGTGCAAGGGCTTTATAAAAGACATCTCTAATCTTTACAGAATCCTGCAAAAGAGCAATTCATCTCTAATTTTACAGATGAAAAAACTGAGGCTCCAAGAGTTTAAAAGTTGCCCAAATACAGCCTAAGGGTTAGCACCAGCCCCGCAATTCACACTCAGGTATGAATGCCTCTGACGTCTGCCTTGGTTTTACTACCCTAGGCTGCCTCTTTAAATAAAAGATCTTGATATACACGCCGTAAAAATTCCCATAATAAAATATGTTCCTTGCATACCTCTATATTCAGTAAAGCACACATAGTGTTGGTAATTCTTACTACTAAATCTGAAGGTGCTTTTCCTGGGAGGCTAGCTGTTAAAATCTTGTGTATTTGCCCAGGACAGAATAAACCAAGTGAAAATCGAATAGCAACTGTCTGAGGATGCTGCCTTTGCCCCTGGCTGACTCCAGATGCTAGCAGGTGGTCTGGAAGCACCCTGGGACCAGCTGGACCGCCTAAGGGAGGGGCTACCTGAGCAGATGACGCCGGCGTCCTCGTGGTGGCCGCAGTTGTGCTCCGACCAGCCCGAGTGGGCGCACTGGCCCAGGTAGCGCTCCACCCCGGAGCACTGGAGGTTGTCCAGGAGGATGTCTCCTGAGCCTGGGCCAAAGTGGGCCTTCCCAAGGGCGGACACGGCCTGCCCGCACCCAAGCTGGCGGCACACGACCTCAGCTTCATTCAGGTCCCACAGATCGTCGCACACGGTGCCCCAGGCCCCTTGGTGGAGGACCTCCACGCGGCCAGAGCACCGGCCCGAGCTGCCCGCCAGCCGCAGCTCCGGCCAGTCCCCTGCAGACAGAGACCTGGTGAGTTTCCTCTGGAAACACTGCACACCTGCCAGGAGCTGCTGCCCATCCCCTGCCCCCCCATGACCATTAGGGCTGGAGGACCTGGGAGGGGAGCCGGGGCCGGCCGGTTCCATGCTGGAAATCGGGTCTCCCCACTGAGCAATGGAGCTTGGTGGAACTCAGCACCCAGTCACTTTTCTTGCATTGTTTATCTGGTTCTAGCTCAGACAGGCAAACACAGTGAGGATCTCTGGGCTCTGATGAACAAGGATTCCTCCTCTCTAGCCGAGAAAAGATTTCCCACACTTTTCTCTCTAAGCCCAGCACAGGGTGTCCAGACTCCCCCCAGGTACTGCGTGCGTCGCCAGCCCACCCAGGGTTCTTCACCTGCGCTGGCAGCACAGGCCAGGCTGTGCCCATCGGCCGCCTGAGGCCAACACTCCATCCATCTGTCACTTGACCTACTATTTTTGTTTCCTTGAATGTCCGAACATGCAGAGAATAATCATTAGGATTGCCAAAACATCATTTAGCCCAAAAAGTCCATTAACTAAGTATGCATTTTGCCAGACGCATGTGCCGATTTCTTTTGACTAAATGCAGAAAAAACATTCTAAATAATTTGTGCAGTGATTTGGGATTTTATGAAGTGCTTTCAGTTGTGTGTGTGTGTGTGTTCACCTTCCCCCTTATAACTCAGAAAAGTGAGCATAAGAGTATCAGTTACCAGTTTCTACACAGGGAAACCAAAGGTGGCAGGAGCAAAGCAACTCACTCCAAATTCCACAGCTGGTAAGTGGCAGCTCTAAACTCATTCCTGATGCCCGAGTTCACTATTTTTTTTTCCCTGCTAGTCTATCTCTCTGCCTCTGGAATGGCTCCTCTGAAGCTCCACTCATTTCAAAGTCAATTAGTGACGCATGATGTGGGGTTAACTACCATCAGGACTGGTCACACCAAGGAAACAAAGAATCCCGCTAGAAGGTACCTGTAAGCTGTTCTGACTTTGATGACTCTGAAAGGCACAGAAAAATGAACTTCGTTCATCCTGGGATGCCAGAGTCAACAGAGTGGGTAGAGTCAAGAGGCCCATTTGCAAATAGACGAACTATTTGCATTTGCCCCAATTTCTGCCAACGAGACAGGTACAAATGCAGGTACTGAGCAGAAAGGATCTTTCGTAAATGAGTGGATGTGTTTCCAGGGCTTACCTTGCCTTGTTGTGACTGTCTGAGGTGTTGTTGTCGGGATGGCTGTGGATACAGGAAGATGCCCTTAAGTGAAAAGTGAGGACTCGGGCACATCAAGACGCCCCACCCTAAGCTCAGCCTCCACTAGATGCTGAAGATTCCGGCTGATTCATTACAGTCTTTACAATAAGGAAACTCCGAAATCAGACTCTCTTTTCATGAGGGTCTTAATGACTCTCAGGCGTATGGGAACCATCAGAAATAATAGCCCCTTCCTCCTCCCAGTCACTGGAAATATAAACCTTTAAATTATGCCCTGCTGAGTTAAAATGCAAATATTCCGTCTGCATCGTTCTGGGGAAAAACAAACAGCCGTTTCTCCTGGGAGCTTCTGCTTCTCTAACTTTTCCTAAAAGTAGAGTATTCTGATTATGGTTCTCACTGCCTTTGATAGAACAAGGAGTTAGGAAGTCATATCAAGATCAATATCCAGTGACCCACTGGCTGATATGGGCTAACTTGGTGCCAGGGTGGACGGCATCAGACTGGTGTATAAAGTGTGTGGACAGAATCTTTCACCTATGGTAGATTCACACAGGAAATTAGGAAACATACTTAGGTGATCAAAATATGGTCAAGTGCCAGAGAGAAACATGAAATAATAACAGAGAATAAATATCAGAATTAAATGTGACTCACTGATGAGCTGCGGGGTCTGTGAAACATTCTCTGCAAATGCAAGGAAACTATCATCAACAACTTCTTAGCGCCAATGGGCGTGGTTCCCCGATCCACTTCGTGACATATAACCCGTCCTCTGTGTTTTACAGCACAGCTCCCAAACCTGCTCCCGGTAAGTGTCACCCCCTCGTGTCTTAAATGTGCAGGCGACTGTTCTGAACTGCGTCTGGGACAAAGCAGATGTGTTATGCACAGTTCTGAGAGCTCTGCTTCTTTCTACTTGGTGGCAAATAGTGCAGAACCCGTATTGGGGGACCTCGGGAAAATTACTGAACGTCACCCTAAGTTTCCTCATCAGTTAAAGGAGGAAGAACTGGTGTGAGAGTGAATACTGAATGTGAAGTGCTTAAAACACTGCCTGGCATATATTAGACATTCAGTAACCTTAGCCGTTATCTTGACGATTTTGATCACTGTTATAATTACTTACCCTTGAGGACACTGCACCTCAGCAGACTGCTTGGCTAAGCTTCCATCTTCCTTCTCACCGCATGTCTTACCCATCCTATCTCCATGCATCTGCTCAAGCCATTCTCATGCATGTGTCCTTTGCTATTTCTCTACTCACAGCTCACCCAGATTCAAAGTCAAATCCAAGGCACTTACCCCGATGTTTTCTTTAATACTTGTACCCTGCCTTGGTCTCTCCCTTTCCTAGTTGTTCTGTTGTTTCATGCGTGCATTCATTTAGTATATTCTATTATGCTCCATTTGTTTATTTTTGTTAAATAATAAACAATTTTTATTATTTATTATTTTATTATTATTAATTATTTTATTATTATTTTTGTTAAATAATAAACTGTCTGTCCTCTAATTGCAATTCTATAATTATTTGTCTTGGGTCTTTCTCTAGGGTGTGCCTGAGCCCCACGTAGGCTGGGACCACACTTTCTTCCTCCGTAGTTCCTAATAACACCTACCCAGTATTAGATTTAGAGATACCTTAATATGGGCCGACTGCGATGGGATGTTTTCAAGAGACTAAAAAGCTCATTCTAAAGCTATCAGTTATTGAGCAGGGATGATGTGCTACCACTATTTTAAGAGGTTTCATGCAGCATTTCATGTAAGGCTCACAACCAACCTAGGAAATAAGGCTCTCTTATTATCCCCATTTTACAGGGTGGAATTCGGCACAGAGAGGTCAAGTTACTTGCACAAGGCCACAGAATTAAATTCCCAGGGAGAACTCTGGAGCTGCTGTTCTTAACCATCATTCTTACCTTTGGTTGCAGAATAAAAATAGGCGATGAAGTTTTTTCCTATGTTGTTGAAGCTTCGGAAGTACACGAGGGTCATTGAGCTGGAGGAGGAGGTGTAGGTGAGGTAGGAGCCCGAGCAGGTCTTCCCCAGGGACGTGGACGAGGATGGAGGACCGTCCAGGACTTCAAAATACTCATTGGTGCAGTCGAGGCTGTGGAAGCAAATGCCCGTAGATGCCCTCAGTTCCCACATTAGACCTCAGAGTCGGCTGTGAGATCGGCATTGGGGAAAAGAGGGTGGTAAGGGGGCATTTTCAGGACTTGAAGTTGTCCTGAATGATACTGTATGGACAGATGCAGGGCCTCATATATCTTGCCATAACCCATTGAATGGACTGGGGGAGAGTGTAAACTACAGTATAAACTATAATCCATGCGGTGTAGCAGTGCTCCAAAGTGTATTCATCAACTGCAATGAGTCTCCACACTAATGAAAGAAGTTGTTGATGTGGGAAAAGTGGGGGGGGTGGGGAGTGGGGCATATGGGGACCTCCTATATTTTTAATGCAACATTTTATGTGATCTATGTATCTTTTAAAAATAAATAAAAATTACATTAAAAAATAAAAGAGGCTGGGGCAGCTTGAAAGTCTGTCAGTCCTTCAAACATTGGTATTGGTTTCAGTCATCCTACTCTGAGAGCCATCGCCTTGAGGGAATGGGATTTTAACTGGAAGAGAAGAGAGGAGGCTGACGTGCTAGGTGGATGCCGCTGAAGCCCTCGGAGCAGCTGACGTCTCAGGGCACCTCACAGCCTGGGGCCAAGGTGAGGAACCAGGCAGACCAAGCCAATTTTCTGTGGAAGGAGACTGCCAGGGGCCTGCAGGTAGGACATGGCTCCAGTTGCAAGAAACCCATTTACAAGGTTTTAGCACCCAACATGCCAAGTGGGAAGTGGCTGCCAAATCTTCCCTGCTTGCTTTGTGGAAGTAATCTGCTTTTGTTGGGGGTTCTTCTTCATTAGGAAGTTTATCCGAAACCACTGGTGCTAGAATCAGGAAATCATTCCTCAGCCCAAGGAGCTGTCCATTCCAAGCCATGTTTTGACTAACCAAAATTCAGGAGTAATAAGGAACTTAAATGACACCTGGTGGTTAAGTTCTATGGGGGGAGGAGTGGGGTGAGGGGGGTAGGAGGTATATGGGGACCTCATATTTTTTGAATATAACATTAAAAAATAAAGACAAAAACATCTTAAAAAAATGGGCATGAAGAATTCAAGGGTTGTGGGGTGAGCTGGCTATTTCTGACTGTGATGGGGAGGTTAGAACAGGGGCTCTTAACCAGGGATCCATGAGCTTGAACAGAAATGGAAGAAACATTATTCTTGTGGGGACATGTTGGTGCAGGTGTGATATATTTGTTAAAGAGTGGACTTAGTAAGGGGTCTGGTTTTTACCTGACTGGCAAAGGGGTCCATGGAACAAAAAAGGTTAAGAACCCCTGGGTTAGAGGAAGAAAACTATTTACTCAAGGTTTTAACTTATTTTATAAAATAAAAAAAAATTCTGTTAAAAAAATATTCATTGGTGAATGACATCAAACCTTGAACATTTACAGCATCAGAACCTAAAATTTTCTGATTCATTATGTCTGGGGGCAGCCTTGGAATTTCCATTTTTAACCGTCAAGTCAGGACTCTCTCACAGATGTGTGCACACACACATGCACACACGTGCACATAGCTATCCAAAGCATATAAGGTAAATTTTACTTTAATTAAAAATGCATGCAGACACATGAAAATCAGTCATTTTTAATATACTAGGAATATACATGGGAACCAAAATTTTAAATATGGTATCACTGACAATCACTCCCCTAGTAAAAAAAAAGAATGTCTAAATATAAATTGAACAAAATGTGGAGGATTTGTATGCCGAAAATCACAAAGAGTTTACGTAAAAAAATAATGCCCAGTGGTACCTAGGATGTATAGAAGCTAGATCTCTCAGCCATTGCTGACAATGTGTAATGGTCCAGCCACTCTGGAGAATAGCCTGGCAGTTTCTTAAAAAATTAAACATGAATTTACCATACAACCCAGCAATTGAACTCTTGGGCATTTCTCCCAGAGAAATGTACCTGGATATTCACAGCAGCTTTATTTCTAATAGCAAGAGGCTGCAAACAACCCAGATGTCCTCCCACTGGAATGATAACTGTTGCATCCGTGTAATGTAATAGTCTCAGCAATAAAAAAAGGAATGAACTACTGACACGTGCAACAACTGGATGGTCTCAGGGCACCCTGCTGAGTAGAAAAAGTCAATCTTTAAAGATTACAGAGTGTTTGATTCTATACATACTGGAGTCTAACATTCTCAAAATGACAAAGCTAAGGCGATGAACACATCAGTGGTTGCTTGGGGCAGGGATGGGTGTTGCAAATATAAAAGATAAATGGTAAGTTCCTTCGTGGTAATGGAACAGTTCTAAATCTTGATTGTGGTAGTGGTTACACAAAAATTTATACATGGGATAAAATTGCACAGAACCATACACACACATGTGCATGTAAAAAAGTGAAAACCGAGTAAGATCTGTAATCTCACTAACAGCATTCTACCAATATCTGTTTCCTGGCTTTGATATTGTACTACAGTTCATTAAGAGGTCACCATTTGAGGAAGCTGGGTGAAGGGGAAATGGGACTCTGTATGAGTTTATAGTTACTTTATAATAAGAAGTTTAAAAATGCATAATGGACTCTTTTGCTTAAGAGAACCAGCCACGGGAATAAATGATTGGAATGTTAAACTATACAATGTACATAAGTAACATATTTAAAACTTACTTAAGATATGGGAAGGCCAACAGTATATGGTCAGATGCATTTGCCTTGATTTCCCAGACACAGGTTATGTTATCATGCATTTCATTCTGTGGGGGATTCCTTATGGCTCCAGATGAATTAGTAATAATGCCACCACACTGAGATTTTTCTAAATGCAGAGAGAAGATATTTTAGAATTTCAGTTTGCTTAATTGTTTCTGTTTACTATGTTTTTATAATTCACACTGGTTTTCTTTTCACAATTTACCCCAAAAGGTTTTCATTGGTCATTATTCCATAAGTGTCTGTTAAGAAATATTACATATGTAAACTAGTCTAATAAATCTTACGTATTCATATCAGCATCATTCCCAATTGCCAAAAGTGGAAGCAGTTCACATGTCTACCAGAAGATGAATGGACAAACAAAATGTGCTATGTACTCACAATGGAATGTTACTCAGCCTTAAAGAAAGGAATGAAATTCTGATAATTGCACAAGCCACAATATGGATGAAACTTGAAGACATCATATTGCATGAAATGAGACAAAAAAGGGACAGAGATTTTTTATTCCATTATATGAAAGAGCTAGAATATGCACACTCATAGAAAGTAGAGTACAGTTTACCAGGAGCAGGGAGGGAGGGAGAATGGGGAGTTAAAGCATAATGGGTATAGACTTCCCATTGGGGTAATGTGAAAGTTCTGGTAATGGATAATGGTGAGGATAGCAGAACATGGTGAATGTGATTAATCTCACTGAATGGTATACTTGGAAAGGTTGAGATGGGAACATTTATGTTGTATACGTTTATACAATTAAGATAAAGAGCAAGTGGAGAGCACGTGTAGCTCAGTGGTTGAGTTCCTGCTTCATATGAACAAGGTTCCAGGTTCAATTCCCAGAACCTCCTAGAAAAAAAAAAGAGCAACTAAAGAGACAACGACAATTAAATGGAACACATAATCCTGAACTGGATCTAAAAACAGAGGAGAAAAGGCACAAAAGGACATAATTGGAACATATGAAAGAGTTGGATTATAGATGGAAAGCTTTATGTCCATGTTAAAGTTCTTGGATTTGATAATTGTACTTAGGGTGGTTACATTTGTGAACAAAGGTTCTTAGGAAATGCACATGACAGTTTACATGTTCAAGGAATACGACTTTTAGAAGATTGATAGATAAATAGACAGACAGATAGATGGATGGATAGATAGAATGATAGAGCAAACGTGGCCAAATTAAAAAACTGGTGGATCTGGGTATCTTGAGGGAATATATTGGAGTACTCTGGGTTTTGTATTATTTTTGCAACTCTTATGTAAGTTTTAAATTATTTCAAAATAAAAACTTTAAGAAAAAATTCTTGCAAACTCAGAAAATCAGGGCATGAATGTGTACATTTTGAAACACATCTCTTACCTCTTTTGAGAATTTTACCACTGACATAAGCTTGCTGGAAAGAACTGTTATCTATTATCAACCAGAAACTTGCCCTCCACTTACTCCCTTGTAGTGGGTCTGTAACCTTGAATTTTGTCGGTCGCCAGTTGTAATGAGTCAAGATCTGCTTCAGGTTCAGTTTCCCCAGTGAAGGCCAAGTCTATGTGGAGGCTCCCCTCCATGTATATGAAGATGGCAGTGTCACCTCCAACGTGAGTTGTAATTTTAATGGTGAAAAGAAGTAGCTCTGAGTTAACCACATACCCCACAAATACTATAACTATTCTGCATCCACCTGTCCATTCACCTGCCTGTTCATTTGTTACTCTACCTGCTCGTCTTTCTATCTACCTGTCCAACATTCAGTCCCAAATTAAAGGTGCTGCCAGTGGCAATAGAAACAGATGGCTTTTCTCCATCAAATCACCTGGCTGTGGAAGAACTGGATCACACACTCATTTTGGTGGTCTTTTTGGCTTGGGTCACATAGCTGTGGCCCTTCTCTAAAAGGTCCAGCCAGACTCTCCAGGCATCAATATTGTTTTAGTCCTTTATCTTCAAGTAGTGCTAAGGAGAGCTCTGGGGAAGTTCTTGAGGCCCAAGGTATGGGCAATAGAGGAGAAAAAAGGCAGATGGAAAAGAAAGGGTGGAGTAGACAGGAAGACAGAGAAGGAGGAAGGGCAGAGAAGAAAGAAGTGCCCATCAAGCAACAAGCCCTCTAAAATGGTGATCTTGGATGCTGCCCTGAAAAACTGCTGCACTCATGGCCCCACACCAGCCCTTCATTCATGGTGTCCATGCTGGGAGACCAAGGGGGCCAGTATTGCTTGATTAGTTGGACTTACCTCTTTGACTAAAGAGAAATGGAATTGAAACCATACATTTATTGGCCTTCATTTATTGGGTCCTTCACTCAAAACACAGTTTCAAAGGAGTAATACAGACAGGACAGTAGTATTTTGCTCAATTTTCTTAAAGAACACTTGAGGGCTAGAGTTAGAGAATGAACACCAGAACAACCAAGGGCTGTCTCACCTGCAGCCATTTGTCCTTCCAAGACCACTGGTAGGAGATCTGTCAAAAACACAAAGGACAGTGTCAGTTGTCTCTGAGATGCACGTTCCAGTCTGTGCATGATATCACCAAGGAGCTTCGAACAAAAACACTGTCTGGGCCCTTTTCAGAACTGCTGAAATCATCTCTGGGAGTGAGGCCTGAGCTTGGAGGTGATTTAATGTGCAGGTGGGAAGAAGCACTCCTCTAGATCCTTTCCAGATTTTATGCATTTTTCTTTTGTAATAAATGAAATGGGATGCTTTTTAATGGGAGGGGGGTGTGGTTCAAGAAACTAAAGACCTGAAATTCTCTCAGCTTCTTCCAGAGTCGCAAGAGTGGGAAGTTGTGAGGCTGAGATGCAAGAATAGGAGAAGGTGCCAACTCACAATCCATTGATTCTTTCATCTGGAGTAGAAGGTGCTGCTCAGATTTGAGTCAGGACTTAAAGATGCTGTGAACCACCCCACCCCTCTCTCTCCACCCCCAACATCCATCCTTCTCACCAGGAACTTTCAGCTCAGCCCCTTGCACTGGAGATTCTTTCCCTGGACCAAACCATTGCCACTTGTTAGGGTTGGCAACCAGGAGAGGGAATGTGGATTAAGCTTTGTCAGACCTTGTCAATTCAGCTTTATTCATGGGTCATTCACTGACTGAAAGCTGGCTGAAAGCAGGGCATCCAAGGACTTGGGTCTTTGATGAAGGGAGAGAAGGTACTGAGATGGAGAACTCTCGGTGTCAGGTTGGGAGTGTGTGGGAAAGCCACCAGCAAGAGAAGCTCTGCAGACCCAGGGCTCCACCAGGAGCAAAGCAGACGCAAGCAGGGAGTGGGAAAATAATTGGCTTACTTTGATATTGCCCAGGTCTGGCCTCCAGCTATTTACCCTTGGACAGCTTCTTTGTCTTGAGTTTCTTGACAAGCTGCCTTTAACCCACCTCTCTACCCAGATCTCATTGTCCTCCCCTGTGAAGCTCTCAGAACTGAAAAACTGGAATGCTGTACAGAAACCTGAGAACCCTAGGATCTGTTTCCTGCATGTAAAATGCATGGTGTGGAAGGAGTAGAGAGAACAAGTGAGCCTGTATGATATTTCTAAGGCACTATCAAGCTCTCCCTCTGGACAATCAGTTAATTCCAAATCTTCTGGCACTCCACAGGCTTAGAAAATAAGAGAACAGATTCCTCCAGAACTCTTTCCCCAAAGTTTTGCTAAATGGCACATCCAAGCAGAGCTGCCCTACCTGGTGGTGGAACAGTCGTGTGTCCAGAACCTGCAGGTGAGAAGAAAACACCTATCGTGAGAGAGTAATGTACAGGCTCATGTCTAATAGTTATTTTTTAAATACCTATTTAAAAGACTCTAAAAAATAGCCAAAGCCAGGCTGTGCCCAAGAAAGGAGCAGTAGTTTACCTGAACAGATCACACTGGCATCTTCATTGTGATCACAGTTGTGGGAAAACCAGCCGACATGGGAGCATTCTTCCAGGTGCTGTTCATCTCCCCTGCAGTGCACGTTGTCAAGGAGGATTTTCCCAGAACCTTCCCCAAAGTGAGCCTCACCCAAAGCTGAGATGGCCCAGCCACACCCCAGCTGCTTGCAGACGATGTTTGCTTGTGGCAGGTCCCAGAGGTCATCACACACAGTCCCCCAGATGTCCTGGTAGAAAAGTTCCACACGGCCTGCACAGCGCTCATGGCCTCCTACCAGCCGCACGGGCGCCCAGCCTCCTGAGGAAGAATTGGATGCTGAGTGATGATTTCTGCTCCCACCCGCCAGTGACCCAGGTTGCCTTCTGGCATTGACCAGACTACTGTTCACCCAGCATAGTTTTCCATCCTCCTTTTATGACTTTTTACACCCTTGATCTGTCCATGGTGAATCCCATTCCACTCTCCAGATGTGTCTGCTCCAATAAACCTATAACATCTACCGATCCACACCCTATTTTAAGACAATTTCTGGGAAGCGGATGTGGCTCAACTGATGAGTGTCTGCCTACCATATGGAAGGTCCAGGGTTTGATACCCAGGGCCCCCTGGCCCATGAAGTGAGCTAGCCCACATGCAGCGCTGCCATGCACAAGGAGTGCTGTGCCATGCAGGGGTGCCCCCTGCGTAAGGGTGCCCCATGCACAAGGAGTGCGCTCCACAAGGAGAGCCACCCCTCATAAAAAAAAGCACAGCCCACCCAGGAGTGGCATTGCACACACGGAGAGCTGATGCTGCAAGATGACACAGTAAAAAGAGACATAGATTCCCGGTGCTGCCTGACAAGAAGGCAAACAGGCACAGAAGAACACGCAATGAAACACAGAAAGCAGACAATGGGGGAAGGGAGAGAGGAAGGGAGAGAAATAAATAAAATAAATCTTAAAAAAAAAAAACTTCCAGTGGTGGATTGTTTATAGTTATTCATTTCCTTATAGCTTCACCCTTTACAATGTGACATTGCAGCTTGTCCCTCAAGAGATGGAATCTATTTTCCCATTTCTTATCCTGAGCTGTGGCCCTGCCAATAGAATGTGGAAGAAGTTATGGTGCACTGCACAGAGCCAAGGCCTCAAGAGGGCTTACAGGTTTCTGCTCATTCCCTGAGGACTCTGAGACCATCATGTGAAGAAGCTTGAGCTAGCCTGTTGGGTGACAAAAGACCCATAGCCTCATCACCTCTGATGCCTCAGAGGACAGAATTGTGAGGGAGGTCATCCTAGGCCAGCCAGTCTTCATCTGACTTGCCAGCTAACTAGAGATGCCTGAGCAAGCCCAGCAAGATTAGCTGGGCCATGACAGGTCAGCAGAAGTGCCCAGCTAACCCTCCGCTCCACCAGCAATTATAAATGATTATTGTCTTAAGCCACTACATTTTGCAGTGTTTTTTCATGGCAATTGATAACTGATATAGTTCTTCTTTATCTATGACCCTTTTTAGATAAACATAGGGGCCAGTTCCAGGTCCCCTGTGATTGAATCTGTCTGGCCAAGTTGACTAAATAGGAGTGTAAATCAATCTAGATTCTGGGTTGGACCAAATTCTTCCCCTTTAATATTTGGAATTGGGACTCAGAGACTAAGTGTGATAATTGGGAGAGCTGGAAGTGTGCTGAGAGAATTCGAGCCTGCCACTTGGGGCAACTATGAGGAACCATGTGCAAAGGAATAAGTGAATAGAGATGCTGCTCAGAATAATGATGAATGAGAGGAGAAAAGAAGGAAAAAGAGCCAGAAAGCATGAGAAAGGCCCTATAGCAACTCAAATCCTTTCTTCTTTGTATTTTCCCCATGGGTTTCTCTAAGATGCCTTCACATCTGGACCATAGACTCCCTTCAATTAATCTCGCTTGAGTGGGTTTTGTTCCTTGAAACCAATGCTCATCCATTAATAAAGTCCTCACATTTCCCCTCCTTTGTTCATACCATTTACTTGTTTTACAGTACACCACATCCTACCAATCCTCCCGTCCTTCAAATTCTAGTACACATGCCCCTCTTCCTTGGCTAGGACTGATATTTTCCTTTGTGAACCCTTTGCTGTGGTTCTCCTGGGACTGGCCATGTGGCCACATTCATATATCATCTCCCCAGAAGATGGTAAGTGCAAGAGGCAGTGAGATGGAGTGGAAAGGGCAATGGTTGTGGGGTCAGAGAGACTGATCATGAAGTCCAGTACTGCCAACCAGCTCTGTGGCTTTGAGTATGACAATAATTATATCACAAGCTAGGGGGAGGCCAAAAATGTGAGTCCACCCAGAAGCATCCAGCAGAGGTTCATCAGGGCCTTATTATTAGTAGGTGGGTTGGGATACAGCAATGGGTCAGGATGTCACCATCTGGGGATGGGGGAGATGGGTGTGTAAGAGAGCACTGTGGTAGGGTGTAGCCATGCTGCTGCTAAGTTGTGTGCAGGCAGTATGCACTGGGTGCATGGAATAGCAAGGTTTGCTCTGCAGGGAGAAGGGAGAACACGGCAGGGCCTCTCTTGGAAGGCACAGACCACTTTCTCCTTTCACTGTAGTTTCTGTGGACAGGCCTTGTCATTAACTAAACTGCAAACTCCCTGAGAACTGGGACTGTGTCCAGGTCATCTATGAATGCACAATAGGAACTGGTTCCATGCTCATCTCATACCTGGCATGCATGCTAAAAAGATATTATGTAAATGAAGAAAAGAAAGGTATAGAGTGTGAATTTAGGCAATTGAAACTCAGAAAACCAACGATGGCTCCTTTGTGACTTGCCATGCCCCCAAGACCATGATCGGTAGCCAGCAAATCCAGCAGCTGGCAGCATCACTTCACCAGGGGTGCTCTCAGTCCCTGGAGCAGGGACAGCAGCTCCTCTCAGTTCTCCCTGAACTCCTTTGCTGATGATCTAGAGTGAGAGAGTCAGCAGGTCCAGTGGTTTGCTCTGGACTTATTTGGCCTCAAACAGAAACTAATTCATGAAAACCTGAGTCTCAAGGATGTCTCGAGGATGAATATCTTGAAATACTACTCATCTCTGATAATAGGGAAAAAACCATCCTAGTGGGCCTCATCCTTCACTAACTCTGTATGGTTGTTGGTCAGCTGTGCTCTAATTTGGAGAGCACGTGAGTGTCTCCTGCTCTACAGTCCATAGGGAGTCTAATTACCTGCTTTGTCCTCTGCCTGGCATGATCCCTCAGCCCCTCATCCTTCAGGTCATGGCTTAGACATTATTTCTTCCTGGTCTGGGGGGAGCCTCTCTTCTAGTCATCCCTGGCACCTGTTCTCTCTTATCTCAGCATTGGCCATACTGTGCTGCAACTTCCCCAGACTCAGCCTCCAGCATCTGTTTGTTCACTGTTATCTTTATCTCCAGTAATGCAAATTCCTTCCTCCCTCCCTCCCTCCTTCCTTCCCTCTCTCCCCCCTCCCTCCCTCCTTCCTTCCTTCCTTCCCGCCTTCCTTCACCATTGAATGGATGAAGTTGTTCAGAAAATAAAACAAAAAGGTTATAAAGTCATGTAAACACACAGCTCTACCTGGAGGAGCAGAAGAAGGTGGGTGTTCAGATACTGACATCACTGAGGATGTGGGAAGTAGGTTCTCATGAGCTACTGAGAATGCAAAGGAAGGATTGTTATCAGAAAATAGCAGAACATTTGGAGGAGATACACAGTTTCTTCAAGGAAGCTCCTACTCCCTCCCAGGATTCAGCAGGAATAATGATGAAACTGCATCTCAGACCCCCAAGATCTCCAGTTAGGACAGAATACAGTATTGCTTCTTGTTGACAAACCAGCATGCATCAGGTGGTTGCAAACCAAAACTCATGGGCAATCGTCATGACTCTGGGTGACACTAGTAGTTAATTGGTGACAGAGGTGAGAAACATCCTGCAATGAACTAAACAGTCCGCACCATGAAGAAATGCCTGCGCCACAAAGAAAGGATCATCAGGCGACACTAGGAAATAAAAGCTAGTCATCCAGTGGTCCAAGCAAAGGTTTGACTGAACTGGGGGTGCGTGTGATGGGGAAGCCACACCAGGCTTTGGGGGTGGGGTTAGGATGGTTCACCAGTGCCCATTGGTTGGGAAGAGCCTCATGCTGGGGCCAGCAGCACCTGTTATGCTATCTTACCTGAGGATGGTCATGAATACAGGACAAAGGTGTCTGAAAGGGAACAAAGGTGGGACATCTGGGGAGCAAGCAGCCCCTCACCTGAGTTTTTTCTGCTGGTAGAGCAGACAATCAGTCGGCTTCACCAGGGTGACAATGGAGGAAGACTATGATTTGGGACTGCAGCTGATACTGTGTCTTAGGAAATGGAAAGGACAGGTTTTGCCAATTGTGAAAAATATAAATGCAGAAGTTTTGCGATTAGGAATTTTGTATGTTCCAGGCATCACCGTGGGACAGGAAGTGCTAGTACCTGAGGACTTCCCCTTGGTTAGTACACTTTAGCTCTTTGGGTGCCCATAAAATGAACTGTGCATTTTCTCTTCTTTTAGTAAAAATTCAGGCATGTTTGACTCTGGTGATGTGGCAGTCAGTTTAAAGCCTGAACTTTTTCGTTTCCTCCTAGATATTTGATAGAATTATCTGGGCTCTAAGTAGCCTTAAGTCATGTGATGTTTCAATAGAGCATTAAGGCATATTATGAACTCATAAATTAACAATCATGTATTATATTGTTTCCTTATAAAAGGGATCTCAAAATATTAGGATTTGATGAAAGTCAGCAGTAGGTACCCAGGTATTCATTATACTCTTCTTGATATTCGTCAGTGAGTTTGATACTTGTAATAATAAAATATACTTTTCTTTTTATATGTGTCTAAATCAAAACAATTGAACAGGCATGTATTTTTGTGATCAGTTTAAAAGCTTTGTGATTAAAAAGAATAAATAGAGAAAAAAATGTGTTTAGACTGTCCAGAAGTGATTACACCATCAAACTAGTTCCTTAAAGTGTGTTGGATTAGAAAAAGTATCACCTAACTGATTTTTTAAAATTGACCAAACAGTACAATTTTAACATCTGAAAAGTACAAAAACGTTTTTTTTTGATGGTGAAGCAACTTTGCGTTAAGTGCCAATCAAGGTGAAGTTCTGATACAACTCTCATTGGAGACTGCTAAGCATTCCTCCTGTGTAGCCTTTTTATAGCTGACTTCAGAAATTGGTTGAGTCTAGGTAATGGAATGAGAAATGTGGATCCCCTGGATCCCCTCTGCTCCAGGCCTCTCTGTAGGAGCTCATGATGGGGAACGGCTGTTAACTCTTCTTTCCTTGGCGTGACTCTGCTATGCAGGGCCAATGAGCTGCACAAATCCAGGACAACCATTCACATGTCACAGGATGCACCAGCCAGATGAAGACACAAATTGCATTGAGAATGGTGCCCCTAAAGTTGTGCAACACAGAGGCTCTGCTACCTTGGTTTAGAAAGGGATTTTCTTGGCAAGAAACACTACAGCGCAAATGATCCAAGCATAGATTGGCCCACCTGACAGTGTGGATGATGCTGTTGTCACTGCAGGCTCTGAGGTTGGAGAGGGGCCTAATGGTCAAAAGAAATCAACAAGTTACGGTCTAATATTTCCAATACAATACTCAATGATCCAGAACGTGAGTTTCAGGTTTCTGAAAAGACACAAAGGAATGATATCCAGCAGAAATGACAGCCCTGTACTAGTGCAGATAACACAAACTAAGTCTCGTGAATTAGTTGGAGCTCGTGAAGTATTTGGTATTGGTATCTTCTAGCAACAACTCTTGGCCCAAAAACCACAAAAAAACAAAGAAAGGATTAAGAATTTTTAACGGAATCCATCTGATGCCGCAAATATTCATTTCTTAAACCTCTCCATCTGTTTATGCTTATCCGCAGACCTGTCACGGACATGCCCTTTTGACTGTGGTGTGGAATAGTTGTTCTAGCCCTGGAGGAGCTCTACCGTAGCTTGACAAAATGCCTTTAGAAGGGAAACTTTCCCCAATGCAAACTAAGCAAACAAAGATTGTTCCCACCTGGGAGTACGTCCAACGGCGACGCAGCTTCTGGCTCTGTGGTTGGAATGGGGCCTGGAGAATCTTCAGCACCTGGTGGTTGAAAGAGATAAAAACACCCAGGCCTACGAGGTTAGTTCTCAAGTGTTACTCAATGGCTTCTGTTAGTGTCAGCCAAATGTGATAGTGGGGAAGTCCTGGGATGTCAATGGCCCCTCACCTGTGCAGACGACGCCAGCGTCCTCCAGGTGCCCGCAGTTGGGCCCGTCCCGGGCCCCGTGCTTGCACTGCCCCAGGTGGCTCTCGCTGCCTGTGCACTGCACATCGTCCAGCAGAATCTTCTCGGAGCCAGCCCCAAAGTGGGCCCCTCCGGGGGCTGCCACGGCCCGGCCACACCGTAGCTGGCGGCACACGACGGCAGCCTCGGCCAGGTCCCAGAGGTCGTCACACACGGTCCCCCACGTGCCCTCCACGAGGACCTCCACGCGGCCAGAGCACCTCCCTGTGCCATTCAGCAGCCTCACGGCCACCCAGGCCCCTGCGGAGGAACAGACAGCAGAGAGACTGGGGTCAGGCCTTGTGGTGCCAGGGAACTGCCTGGGTCCTATTATTTTGGGCTTGTATACTGTGGTCCCATTGTATGCATATCTTCCTAATGATAGGACTGTTTCATAGTAATGATAATTGAAGTAATAATAATCATAATCATATAGGGCTAGTACTACCATTTTGTGAGAGAGGACTACTCCCAGGAGCCATTCTAAGTCCTTTGCAAGCTGGATCTTATTTGATCCTCACAACAGCTCTATGAGATTGCTTATACTGTTGTCTCTAGTTTGCAGATAAGAAGACTCAGAGAGGCCAAGTTGACTTCCTCAGGCTCAGGTAGGCAGCTGAGACTTGAACCCAGGTGGTCTGGCTTGCTATTAAAAAGTGCCTTCTAAGGCCAAGGAACTCGGTCACCCTTTTCTCTTGAAGTCATATTTCATCCCTCTCGTGCTCTGGTTGCCTCTGTGCCTCTGTCTTAGGGAAGTTAGAAGCAGAGTAGAGAGCTGCTATAGCCTAGAGAATGAAAGACTGAGACAAATGAAGATATTAGGGCTGGAGGAGACAAGTGCTTACTCTAAACTCATGTAAGAAAAAGGACATTTCCTCTGGGATGGGCAGATAGAAAAGATCTGTGGCTCTTGGAACCCCAGGGCTGGAATTCCCACTCTCTGGAAGTGCTGGAGCAGCAGGCTGGAAACCCCTTAGCTAGGGGTTGCCTCAAATTCCTGGAAGTCCTGGGTCCTCACCATTCCATGTCCCTTCATGCCAGCAGAGGCCCTTTGGCCTGAAGGCCTTGTGGACAGGACAGCAAACCCCACAGTCATGCCCCAGTGGCCTGCTGACCACAGGCTTCTGTGAACCTCTGAGACCCAGAAGTCATCTGGTTGTTGGAGGAAGCTTGCAAAGTGCCCTTTCTGCCACTGATGTCATTTGTTCTTTGCTGCCAGCACAGGGAAACTTTTACCCAGGAATATTTACTCAATGCTTCTGGCGTGTAAGGCTCTCTAAGGCAGAGTCTAGGCCTCAGGGAACCATAATCAGTGATTGGATGGGAAAATCGTACATGCTTATACAGTCAGAGGAAACTAGGTGGAGGCAGATGAGCTCACAAAGGGCTTGATGCGCAAGAAGTTTCCTAAGCCTGGCCATGAGAGTAGGCAGAGGGAAGGGGAGGGCAAGTTCACAGAAGAGAAAAAAGGTTAGAACTTCAAATGAAATGTGAGTTGGTTACATCCATTTTTTCCCTCTCCTTCCCAAAATGACCGCTTTAATCCACAAGAACCAAGAGAATGTGAGGGGCAACAAGAACAAATGGAAAACTTCAGCACATTCTTTTAAGAAGTCAGAGGGCAGACAGAGGTGCAGTAATGATGCTAGTGGAGCACTGAACAGTCTGAAGGTGGAAGCAGGTGGGGATGGATCCTGACAAGAGGTGAGTGACTGCTGCAGAGGAGCCTCCAGAGGGACATGTTTAGAGGATCAGGACACTAAGATTGTGGGAGTGAGGTGATGAGCAAAAAGGGGACCAGGGCAGATTGTATTTTCTAAAGATATCTACAAAATCAACACAAAATCCACAAGCTCTTCTAGAACCTTGCCAACCCCATGTCAGAAGGTATAGTCCCTGTCCCCTCTCTTTGAACACAGGGTGACTTTGTGACTGTATCAAGACATGGTGTATGGCCCAGGTGTCCCTAAGGACTTCTGAGCCTAGGCCAGGAAATTGCCAGGTCCTTTTGCTTTGTTCCCTGGGGACGCTCATGCTCAGAAACCACGTCCATGCTGGTAGGAAGTCCAAGTCACGCAGAGACTCCAGGTCAGTTTTTCTCTTTCTGTAGCCCAAAACAATATTTCATGTTGATGATGATTAGAAAGCTGGCATTTATATAGCACTTACTATGTGCCATGTGGTAAATAATAGACACATTTTATCTCATTTTATAACTGCATTGAGTATATGTTATATATATAATAGCATATATCTGTTAGTAATAATTTATACAGTAATCCTATATATGTAATAACAGCTATATTAGTTAGTCAAAGATGTGCTGATGCGAAATACCAGAAATATGTTGGCTTTTATAAAGGGTATTTATTTGGAGTAGAAGCTTACAGTTACCAGGCCATAAAGGGTAAATTACTTCCTTCACCAAAATCTGTTGCTACCCATTGGAGCCAGATGGCTGCTGATTGTCTGCCAGGGTTCAGGCTTCCCAGGTTCCTCTCTTCCTGGGGCTTGTTTCTCATCGGGCTCAGCTGTTCTGCTTTCTCCACAAGTCCAGTTGTAAACTCTCAGGCAAATGGCTCAGCTTTCTTCCTGAGGCCTCTGCCTGTGTTTAATGGAGACTTCTTTCCTTCCTCACATATCTGCTTCCCTGTGTATTTACTTCCTGGGCTACAGGATCAAAAGTCCAACCTCCCTTCTCTATGGTGGGGTGTGGTTTCTCTGTGAATTCCCACACACCAAGAAGGCAGGGACTTAACATCCTACTGTGGCCCAGTCAAAACCACAATCACTTTTTAATCAACTAAAAGTGAAACCTCTGAATCCAATATAATCTAATATGCCCAGAGGAACAAATCAGTTTACAAACACAATCCAAGATCTAATTTTTGGAATTCATAAACATTATCAAACTGCTACACACCACCCTCTGAATTCCAAAAAAACACTATAATATTAAAAAACACCTTAAATCAGTACAATGCTAAATACAGAATCATATCACCATCAGTTCATGAAAATACAGTTTGTCTTGGTCCAAAGTCCCCTCTGGTTCTAGACCTCTGAAAATAATTTATCTGCTTCCAATACACAAATGGACAGACAAAGGATAAACATTCCCATTATCATAAGGAGAAATTGGGAGGGAGACATGAGTCATGTGTCCTCTACAGTTCAGTAAACCTGCAGGGCATATTTCATGAGATGTCAAAGTCTGAGTGTCTTTCTTAGGATGATGGTTTATTCTTCCTGGGGCCTCATGAGGGCCCACCCTTTCCACAGGCTTGCCATTTTCTTGGTCACACCCTCATCAAGCATCTGGGTGGCAAGCAAGCTCCGGATCTCATACTCTAAGTGCATTGGGGTGATTGCCACACTTTATCCAATCTTTGGGTTAGAGTCTTAACCCCCCTAGTGCAGTGAAGTGAATATAACATCCTCCCTAACCTTTGGCATCAGGCTCAGACCTCTCAGAGCAACAAGTTGGCTCTCTGGCCTTCCCTAATCCATGGGGGACAGGTCCACCTCTCTCAGACCTATGGGGTGCTGACCTTAATTGCCCTAATCCTTGGGGAATATGCTCTACCCTCTCTGTACTGTGGGGTGAAAAAACTCTCCCTGAACATTGGGCGGGAACATCCACCCCTTCAACTGCTGGGGCAAACTCACCCTCTCTGCACACATGGGTGGGGTTCCTCTCTTGGCACAAGGTGATGTCTTAATTCCAGATTTCAGCTTCCATGATTTTCCTCTTGAAGTCATTTCCCCTTCTATCACTTCTTTTCATGTCCCTTTTATTCCAGGATGACAGTGATTTTGTTCATACAGCTCTCTCAGCAAGTTTGTTTGCTTAGCATGCAAGAAGCATGGTTCCAAGCCATCAGACAGTAAGACTTTCCACAAATCTTTTCTGCATAAATGCATTTTCAATCCTTATTTACAAGTTCCAAGTTTAGTTAAGTCCTCAAATAGTACACTATCATCTGGGGGCTTGATTTCCAGAGACTTGGAAGTTCTGGAATCAGTTTCTTATTTCTTTGTGCCCAATAGTTCAGTTTTCAGCTATCTCTTTTGTCTAGCATTTTGCTATAAGCTGCAAGGAGAAGCCAAGCCGCATTCCCTGAGCTTACTTCAGCTAAATGCCCAGGTTCACCGTTTTCAAATTCTGCCTTCCAGAAAACACTGAGAGTTAATTTTGCTAAGTTCTCTGCAACTTTAAAACACGGATCACCTTTCCTCCAGTTTCCAATAATAGTTTCATCATTTACTTACAAGGCACCATAAAAAGTCTCTTTGGCATCCATATTACTAACAACAGTCTCTTCAAAAAAAGGGGGGCCTTTTCCATCAAGCATTTCACAACTTCTCCAAAAAATATCCCTTACCCATTTATAAAATTGTTCTAGCATTTTGGTATTTGCAAAAGCATGACCCCACTCTCTGGTACCAAATTCTGTATTAGTCAGCCAAAGGGGTGCTGATGCAAAATACCAGAAACTGGTTCGTTTTTATAAAGGGTATTTATTTGGGGTAGAAGCTTACAGTTACCAGGCCAGAAAGCATAAGTTACTTCCTTCACCAAAGTCTATTTCTATGTGTTGGAGCAAGATGGCTGCTGGTGTCTGCCAGGGTTCAGGCTTCCTGGGTTCCTCTCTTTTTGGTGGTCATTTTTCTTTGGGCTCAGCTGCCTGCTTTTTCCACAAGTCTAGCTGTAGACTATCAGACAAATGGCTCATCTTTTTTCCTGAGGCCTCTTCCTGTGTTTAATGGAGCCTTTTCTCTTTCCTCATGTATGTACTTCTCTGTGTGTTTACTTTCCAGGCTCCAGGATCAATACTCCAACCTCCATTCTCTGCAGTGCAGTTTCTCTGTGAGTCCGCACACACCAACAGGGCAGGCACTCAACATTCTACTTACATGGCCCAATCAAAGCCACAATCATTACTTAATCAAGTAAAAGGGAAACCTCTGAATCCAATATAATCTAATATGCCCAGAGGACCAAATCAGTTTATAAACATAATCCAATATCTAATTTTTGAAATTCATAAAAAATATCAAACTGCGAGAGGAGAAAATTAAGGCACAGAGCAGTTAAGTAACATACCCAAGAGTATAGAGTTCTGGG
Source organism: Dasypus novemcinctus (assembly GCF_030445035.2). NCBI lineage: Eukaryota > Metazoa > Chordata > Mammalia > Cingulata > Dasypodidae > Dasypus > Dasypus novemcinctus. The sequence continues at coordinate 14,772,917 of NC_080678.1, forward strand.
AAACAGATATTTATATATTAAGACTCATTTAGGAGAAACCACATAAACCTAGAAGCAGCTCCAGGAAGGAACAGTTCAACCTTCTGGAGTTATAGAACGGATGCAGTGCATAGAGCTTGGGAAAAGAAATGCTGCATTACAATATAAGCTTTTGTGTACTACATACTTTTTAAAGTCTTTGTGTGTAATATTTTGATGAAAGGAAGGAAGGAGAAAGAGACAGAGGAAAGAAAGAAGAATGGAAGGAAGCAGGGAAGAAAGTGGGAAAAAAGGAAGGTAGGAAAAAAGAGGAAGGACAGAGTTATTTTACAACACAATAGTAACAATTGAGACCTTGGGGATACTTTTAAAGATAAGCCTCCCTTTCAATAGAAACAAGGATGGAAGGAAGCAGGGAAGTGAGTGGAAGGAGGGAGGACAGGAAAAAAAGAGGAAGGAAAGAGCATTTGGACACTGGAGTAGCATCACATAAAAACCTGGGCTATTTTTACAAATAACCCTCCATTTTAATGTCAGTAAGATAAAAATTTCACCTAAATTTATTTAGAATTATTCTTATTTGCACATGTAGGAATCTAGTAACATAGAATTCATCCTTCCCAACTGTGTATGGGGCTAAATACCAGTCT